>NC_136590.1:29930791-30015791 GCF_910589615.1 Taurulus bubalis | reverse complement strand
TAAAAGGCCAGGTAGTAGGTTGCCATGGAGACTGGTCATTTGTGTGTTACTTACAGCTCACGGCACAGCGGTCTTTGGGCGCATAACAAGCCACTAGCAAGTCAATCAGATTAATAATGTTTTATCAACCATTCTGTCACAGGATGATGCACAGTGCAGGCTCTCAGCTTCGTGCATCGTAAAGAAGACAGGTTCGATGCCCCTCACGTCCATGTTGATTCTTTTGGGGAAGATTTGATTGTCTTATTTGTTTGGGTGACTTTTTGCATACAGTATTACAGTTGTTTCCAGGTGGTGGTGCCTCAGAAAACCAGCTTTAACGTTTAGATGTAACCATATCCATGCTCATTCTAAAGGGCCATAGGTGTATATAGCAGCGCCGACATATCCAGTACAATGTAAACAGTGTCTATTATTACAAAATATTTTTACATGGACGTAATCTCAATACTTTTTTTCTCTTTTACCTTTCAACAACAAGTAAAGGCCTTTTGCAAGGGAGACAGAGAGCCATAGAATACACTTCAGATCAGGAAATAGATGAACCCTTAACACATATCAATGCTTTTGGAGATTGATCTATTTCTAAATTAAATAAAATGAAAAAATTAAATAAAATGAAAAAAATACTTTTTTTTTCTCTGCGATTTTAAATAAATCAGCTTGATCCACTTTAATATTAATAATTTTACCCAATCCTTTTTGTACATTGAGAGTCAAGAAAGTAAATATTTTTTCCCTGTTGGTTTGTGTTTGATAAAGGTAGACGTGTTGAATACATTAGGAAGTGTTAAACATGTTTGTCTTGTGAAGTAAATGTAAATTCTATGAGTCAATGGGAATGTCAATATGAATGCTCACTGTGTTTTAAAGTTATAAGGAAACGAAGGAGAGGGAGGGAAGGTCAGATAGACTGGAGGAGATTTTTGAGTTATATAAGAGTGACCAAAGCAGAAGAGAAGAAAAAAGATTTAACAAACGAAAAGAAGTATTCAAGCAGTTACATTTTAAGTAGCACTTATTATCCAACTTCTTGTACTTCATCTTTTTTTGAAAGGTATCTTTTGTAAATGTCCAGGCTTTGGATCTCATGTATATTGCTGTGAGGATTTACTGGTCACTTTAAAATAGAAAACGTAACGAAAAAAGATTGAACCTCCGTGTGAAAGTAAATCTACCAGAGCCTGATGGAATTGCACTACCCTCATACTGGTTGATATAGTCTATTTTGTATAAAATACATGCAAATAATATCTTTAAAGAGTAAGGGCAGATCATGTTTCACTGGTACATATGGCTATGGCTTTCATTGGTCTGTTTTGTTTGTATTTCAGTTATGTAATTGTAATCCAATGTAAAAACAAACAACAAATATAAGGATGTTTGTTAAAAAAAAATAGTTTGTTTTACTTCTGTATTACACCTCTTCTGTAGTCAATGTCGATATTTTCACCTATTTGATTAAATGTTGAATTAAGTTATCTGTGTTGTTCTTGGACATTCGATTTGACATCGTGTTGGTAACAACTTGGATGTTTTTGTCATCACTGGTTGAAAGTGTCGATTCAGAAGAACTGATTTCTCTTTAGTTCAAACATCTGACACAATAAAGTTTCCCGTTTTTCAATGCTCACCTCCAGTGGTTTTATTTATTCTCTCAGATTTCAGTTGTTGAAAATAACATGAAAATATGGAGGATTATGTTCTAAACGTTAAAAATTGAAAATCTAAATAGTTATACTTATTGACATACTGAGCATTTTAAAATCTCTGCCATAGTACAGTGGCTTGCAAAAGTATTCATACCCCTTGAACGTTTCAACATTTTGTCACATTACACGCCACAAACATAAATATATTTTATTGGAATTTTATGTGAAAGACCAACACAATTGTGAAGTACAAAGAAAATTATACATGATTTTACTTTTTTTTCACAAATAACAAACTGAAAAGTGCAGTGTGCAAAATTATTCAGCCCCCTTTTCTCTGAGTGCAACCAATTGCCTTCAGAAGTTGCCTGATGACTGCTGAATGATTGAATGTTGACCAAATGACTAAATAGAGTCCACCTGTGTGTAATCTAATCTCAGTACAAATACAGCTGTTCTGTGACGGCCTCAGAGGTTTGTTAAGAGAATATTGGGGAGCAAACGGGACCATGAAGTCCAAGGAACACACCAGACAGGTCAGAGATAAAGTTGTGGAGAAGTTTAAAGCAGGGTTAGGCTATAAAAAGATTTCCCAAGCTTTGAACATGTCACGGAGCACTGTTTAATCCATTATCCGGAAATGGAAAGGTTATGCCACAAATGCAAACCTACCAAGACATGGCCGTCCACCTAAACTTACAGGCCGAACAAGGAGAGCACTGACAAGAGATGCAGCCAAGAGGCCCATGGTGACTCTGGACGAACTGCAGAGATCCACAGCTCAGGTGGGGGAATCTGTCCACAAGACAACTATTGGGCGTGCACTCCACAAATCTGGCCTTTATGGAAGAGTGGCAATAAGAAAGCCATTGTTAAAAGAAAACCATAAGAAGTCCCGTTTGCAGTTTGCCAGAAACCATGTGGGGGACACAGCAAACATGTGGAAGAAGGTGCTCTGGTCAGATGAGACCAAAATTTAACTTTTTGGCCTAAATGCAAAACGTTATGTGTGGCGGAAACCTAACACTGCACGTCACCCTGAACACACCATCCCCACTGTCAAACATGGTGGTGGTAGCATGATGCTCTGGGGGTGCTTCTCTTCAGCAGGGACAGGGAAGTTGGTCAGAGTTGACGGGACGATGGATGGAGCCAAATACAGGGCAATCTTGAAAACCTGTTGGAGTCTGCAAAAGACTTGAGACTGGGGCGGAGGTTCACCTTCCAGCAGGACAATGACCCTAAACATAAAGCCAGGGCTACAATGGAATGGTTTAAAACAAAACATATTCATGTGTTAGAATGGCCCAGTCAAAGTCCAGACCTAAATGCCATCGAGGAATCTGTGGCAAGATCTGAAAACCGCCGTTCACAAACGCTCTCCATCTAATCTGACTGACCTTGAGCTGTTTTGTAAAGAAGAATGGGCAAAAATGTCAGTCTCTAGATGTGCAAAGCTGGTAGAGACATACCCCAAAAGACTTGCAGCTGTAATTGCAGCAAAGGACGGTTCCACAAAGTATTGACTCAGGGGGGCTGAATAATTTTGCACACTGCACTTTTCAGTTTTTTATTTGTGAAAAAGATTTAAACATGTACAATTTTCTTTATACTTCACAATTGTGTGACACTTTGTATTGGTCTTTCACATAACATTCCAATAAAATATTTGTTTGTGTCTGTTTGTAATGTGACAATATGTGGAAACGTTCAAGGGGTATGAATACTTTTGCAAGCCACTGTATGTCAGTGTCAAAATATAGAATTTCATCAGTTTCTCAAACTCATAGAATAGTACTGTATGTCCTAAAGAATATTTCACAATACTCTGATTAAAGACTTAGTGCAGAAAAACACGTAAAAAATATATAATTTATTAAAACAACATAGATAGCATGCCTAATGCTGTCTTTGTTGTTTTAATAAATTATATATTTATATATGCCAAATGACTAAAAAGGTTCATAGTATGCCATGAAAATGTCAGTACATTTGTGTCATAAAAAAAGTTATGTCAAAAGTCATATAATAAAAAAGATGTCATTAAAAAGACTTAGCCTAGTCATATAGTACACCATGAACATTTCACAATGAAGTCTGTTAAAGTCTAACTGAGTGAAATGAGCCGGAAGTAAGTGGCCGTCACGATAAGAGCTGTGCGAATTCTCTAAATATGAGAATATACTTGTACTGCAGCCTCAGCCCGCATTCTTTTATTTTACTTCAGTTACAGATGCTGAAACCCGAGATTTGATTTAAAAAAAAAACTGGACAAGCTTCAATAACAAACTAAATGTTTGATTAATAAATCTGTGTAATATATAGTCTCTGCTTGCATTCCTCTGATTTCATGTGTTTTTATGTTCCATCTTTAATCCTTGATGTTGTTTAAATGTAATTTGCCAATCTGAACACCCATATACCGTCTTCTTTGTTTAGCTTTTTTTACGTCTCCATGCTTCCACTGGTAACTGTGTATGAATTGTGGGTAATTCCCTTGGGAAAAGTCTGCATCTAATGCTTGCTTATAGAAGGGGTTCATAAAGGGCCCAACATGTCTGCCACAGAGCCCTCAAACACTCAAACACTTGACAGTGGGACAGAACTAAACCCTTACGGACTTTGCGGGAGTGAGCCTCAAAGTCTGTGAAGGTGGCAATTGGATTGGGCCTAAACTCGGTGATTGTCTTTTCCTAACTCCTCATTAATTCTCCTTCCCATCTTTCCTTGACCCTGTGACGTTTTCGGCAGAGGTCAAGCGAAAGTGGTTAGGAATAGACGGTAGGAAGTAATTTCTGGACTATTCAACCGCAACCATAGTATAGCATTTAAAAAAATTATAAAATACTCTTGGCAGTTCATGTAGAAGTAAAATGTTAAATATTTTTCTTTTGTGGCCCTCAAAAGCAAATAAAGCACAGTTCACCATAATCAAGACAGTTTACCTTTCGTCAGTGGCGTGAAGTTGGACTACATGGCACACATTTACTTTGTAGCTGCTAGTTAATCCGTTTACTGCTGTAAATCCATAGAAATAGATTTTGGTTAAAAATGTCACTGTTGTAGATGCTGGTGTGACTTATTCAACACTACAGTCACGTTACAATACAACAGAAACCCTGCAATATGTGTGAATACAGCCAAATATATATATATATTATATTATTATTATTTTATTTGTAATCATTATATAGATATGTTATACACTTAATTAAAGAAAAAAAACATAAAAAAACCCAGCTGCAGCTGTTGAACATTAATCTTTATTCTGCACAATTTTGTCAATTCACCAAAAGATCTGAAATAATATTTAAGGCTGTAGATAGACTTAAAATGGTACATAAATCTGGACAAAGACACAATTAAGAAATTAAGTTAGTATGCTAAAAATACAAAATATAAAATGTCATAATTAAAAAGCATTATACCTTATCAAATGATGTGTATCTATTTACAATGACAATAAACACCTAAAAATGAATACAGTTCAAGATTGAGTCTTTAAGAAACTCTCATAAATAAGAAGTTCAGATATGAACAAAGTAGTCTCATTTCACATTTAAGTTTTTTTTTTTTACCCTCCCATTTTTTTTTCCTGTTGAAATGCTAAAACAGTCTTTCAATAGTCTGTCCTCAGAATAAAATAACAACCAAAAGCTTTGATGCAGATGTTCACTAAGTGGTTTAAGGAAAAGGTTCAGCTTCGATTAATGAAATGAAGACTTGCATTGGAGTCCCAAAGCAGACCAGCATGCATATACTGTACATATGAGCAATTTTGAAACATTTAGGTTTTCTCTTTTTCTTCAAATGCCTGAGCTTCTCTGAAAACCCAATCTGCATTTCATTTACTTATACATCAGCTTCCTAAATGTAAATGTGAGATAATTACATCATTAGCCTTATCATTAGCCTTATCCCTTGTGTTGGGTCATGACGTACATGGCAAATTATATTGTATTTTTAGTTTCTTTAGGCTCACTACATGCTGTTGAAGATTAAAATAATCTACAACAAAGCAACTAATTGATCATACTTTAACCATCATACATATTCAATCATATGTATTTCTGAAACGAAGTTTAAAAAACATCGATAGTTTGGTTCACGAGTGCTCGGTGATGTGAAGAATACAACATCCTGAAATGGTGCAAACATGACTTTCAACACCATATAAGATACTGGATCTAATTATTTTCAACAATTGAAAAAATATCAAAGCTAGCTGAGCAGTGCGAGGCCTCACAGCTGTCTTTGTTATAACCAGCAGGAATCAGTCGTTACTCCAATGCTGCATTTTAAATCACTGATCTGCTTGTGGAGCTTGTTTGAAATGGTTCACATTTTCAGTGAGGGATCTGACGGGAGAGGCACAAATGGTTCAAGATAAACCCAATGATGACCTTTTGGCAAACTGTTTTCGAGGCGACCTCATCCTGTGATGATCTGCCCCGGGACTCCTGCTGCTGAACTCCAGCTCTGTAACATTAGCCAGGTTGAGTCTTTTCCTGGGGAATTACCAGACCGCCACAGCAAGCGCTCACGAACACAGTTACAGCCGTACAACCAAAACCTAATCATTTAAACCGGCTTCAAAAGCTCCTGTCCCTTAATGGTAATAGCAACAGTGAGGACGTGAACTAGCAAGTCCAAAGTCAAAGGCCACTTGCTTTTTAACCTGTTCCCTGTCATCATCTCCACACAAATCTTGTCTAGTTCTGGCTGATAAAAAAGAGGATATTCTAAAGCAATGGCAGTGCAGTCTTTTCTTCTTTTTTTCCAGTGCAATTCATGGGTCTCTCCATCGATCCTGCCACGTCTCCATTCCATAATGGTTCTGCTCGGTCCAGTTTAATTTTCCAGTCTAGTCAAGACATGAGAGGCCTCATCGACAACGGTCCAGTCCTTAATAATATACAATCTAATAGTTGGTTCAGTTTTGTGCTGTCAAATCCATAGTCCAGTTTGGTCAACTCCAGCCCAGTATCATCAAATCTTTTTGGCCCTGAACTACAAAAAATCCACATAGTTCTCTGGTATCAATCCTGTTCGGCCGTCCAGAGTCCCTTCCAGCCAACCAGGCTCCCTGGAGGAATGAACTGGAGAGAGAGAGATAGAAACATTGATTTTGTTTAAACATGTCATGACGAATGAAGAACATATCCATAAATATGTGGGACAAACACATGTACACGAGCACTTGCGTAGATAGTGTGAGAAAGAAAAGTTGGAGGAATGGGGGTTCGGAGACAGACGGCAATAACTGAAAACAGGGCAGTCAACATTGTCACATGTTCCTCATTATCTGAGTTTTTCACATCATATTGAGCGGACATCTCTGGCAGCAACATCAACAGCTGCTAAATAAGTGAGCATGAATTATGTGCCTGCATTTTAGCTTTGTTTTGGTCACCACCTTCTGAGGGGAATATCTGTCTCTTTAGCGGCTAAATAAATGCACTAGAGTAGGGGTATCAGGGGCCATCCCGGCCCGATGGATGCCTGTTAAAATTACAGATTTTTTAAATTTTATTTTAATTTTAAAAAGCGACAAGCTTTTGCCAACATTACGGATAGTGATGGATCGGATTGCCGATCGTTCAGCAGATTTGGATAGCCAAAAGAAGCATAAAGTCAAGTCATTTGTAGCATTTTCACTTGCAATCGATGAGCACTGACATTACTAAAGATGTTGCTCAACTGGCCATAGTCATTCGTGCCGTTGATGAGATTTTGGCGGTCACCGAGGAGTGCCTTGAGTTGATACCCATTACAGACACCACTACAGCCAATTACATTTTTAATGCTCTCGTAGAAGCGCTAGACCGGGTCGGAGTGGACTGGACCCGTGCTGTCAGTGGGCTACAGATGGCGCAACATCAATGATCGGGAGAAAAACAGGCGTTGTGACGAAATTCAGGGAGAAAGTACAAGCTGCAAATGAAGGACAAAGTTTTTGGACATTTCACTGTATTTTGCACCAGGGGACATTGTGTTGCAAGTCGTTAAAAATGGATCACGTCATGAAAGTGGTTGTCCAAACAGCTTGTGACGTGTTTGACGTCAAACGTGTTGTCTGAGTTTTGAGTCTTTATGTTTCTAGTTTATTGTAGAAAGACCTTAAAATAGGGTTTATTATCCAAAAACCTTCACCAATGATTTAAACAGAGAAATATTGTCGTTATTATGCTATGATTTTCCTGGTCTGGCCCACTTGAGATCAATATGGGCAGTATGTGGCCCCTTAACTAAAATTAGTTTGACACCCCTGCACTAGACTAGAGCATACGGTGGGTTTCTGTCGACAGAGTGGGAAGCAGGAAGAGAGGCTGTTAACACATGGGAGGTGCAAGTTGTAAATATCAGCAAGTTGTCGCTGAAGTTGAGCTTAAAAAAGGAAATCTGACCGCAAACCTGATTTTGATTTGATGATACATGTCCTGACAAATAGTGCAGAGCCTGAAATGAATGAACTACAATAACGCTGTAATTTTGGGGAAATTACACATTAAAGCTAATTGTGTTTCGCTGTGGCGTGCAGGATATTGTAATGTTCTGGTTAAAGATTGACTAAATAAGGAGACCTCTGGCAAGATATGCCTAAAACACAGGAAGTCGAAGGGAACATTGATGCAGAAATAAATTGTGTGCTCACCACATTTTGTCCTCACAGGGTATATTGAGTTGGAGAGTGTCTCTGTTCCACAACAGTCACATCAAAGAAATACACCGAATGTTCACAAGGATTATTCAATATGTTTTGGATTTTAATGGATCTGCTTGATTTTAACAAGTGTAAAAAAAAAACGCTTCTTTTGAAATAATTTTGTGCATCAAAATATAAATCAAAACTGTGGTATGATTCTGTATAAAAACTAAGATTAACAAATTGTATTTTAAAAGTATTCTTATGGCAGCTAAAAATGTCTTCTGAGGTGGTATGAGATCTGTCGGAACAGCCGTGTGAGCTATGTGAGACATGAGCAGACCGGGGTGTTGAGACATGAGCAGACAAGATAGCTAACTCTATTTAGGCTCTGGGGGTCCGAGAGACCTTGTGTCAACTGGCATGACCAAAAGAGTTCCCCTGCCTACTATTCCTGAGGGGGGGTGTCCGTTTTCTTTCATCCGTAAATCTGGTTTTCATTTTCATCTGGTTTTCAAAATAAATCTGTGAGGAGATAAATGTGATTTATAGTTTTGGGCTTGAGGTCAGAGAGGCTGAAATTAGACTAGAGAGAACCATGACACTGTCTCTATCAACATTCCTATGCAGATGGGAAAGAAGAAACATAGAAAAGAAAGGAAGACATTAAAAAGGTAGAAATTATATTTTTCAATAATGTCCTGTGTCCTTTGTGTGTGTGCATGTAGGGCTACTTCCATTTGTATATATGTATGCATTTAAAATCAATTCATTGCACATAACTGCATCCGTAACACTCCATTCTACTTACCAGCTTCTAATATTCCCTGAAGCAGTGTGCAATAAGAGCAAGTGCACATCCAAGCTTATTTTAAAGCCAGGTGGTGGATAAAAATACACTTACAGTAACAAGTGAAAAAAATATGTTATGCTAAAGATTCAGGCTCCCAATAATTATTTGCTATACTATATAATACTAAAAAGCTTCTTTGTGCAACTCCAGTGCGTTTTCTTCTGTCCTCCAACACGAATACACACTTTACTAAATGGAAAACATCTGTAATTCTCCTTCTTTAAAGGAACCTTTTAATTTCATTGTTAAAATGGTAGTCAAAGGAAATGAAATTCCAGTTACAATTTGTGAGGTAAAATCCTTTAAATGGATTAACTCTCAATCTGATTTTCCTATTGACGGTATAGCCTTTTTTCAAACACCAACCCACATTCTTTTCTTTTCTTTCTGCATTCAAGTCCGGGGCCTGACTCACCATTTTCGAAGATGGTCCCAGCGATGAAGGATAGCTCAGAGTTATGCTCTGCCTTGCAGGCATACAGTGCTCGAGCCTTCCTGCCTGCAACACTGGAGACATTCAAAGAGTGAGAGTGAGACAGTCGGTTCTGGGCGGATTCAGGGGAAAACACAGACAGCTTTCAGTTTGAAACAACATACTATTCTAGCAATGTGTACTGATATGGCCAAAATGAAGCATGTAGTATGCAATTATGGAAACAAAAGCAAAATCGACAGTATGAAAAAAATATTCAGATGTCCTACTAATTTAGAAAAAAATCTCCACAATGCATTGCCAAAGCATCAGTGGCTAAATACGGCAAGTTTAAAAAATATAATTAAATAAATGCCTGCTGTTTATCACAAATTCAACTGAATCAACTGTTTAGATATTTTTTTAAGAAAATGTAAGCAAATTGATAATTGATTGATCATTTTCACACCGCTTTGCTGCTGAGAAAGAGTTTCCCGGGACAGAGACAGTTTTTTAAATGCTTCACTGTGATGAGTGACAGGCTGTGATTAAATCATTACACAACCGATGTGGACCAACCTGACAGGGGAGGAGTCACTGGAGGCGGAGGATGTCGGCTGCGGACTTGATGGGGCTGAGAACATCGGCCAGGAGGGAGAGCGTGGTGAGGTGGGGCTGGGAGACATTGCGCTGGAGGACACATACACCCAAACCATGCATTTTTTTAGAGCATTGGAAATATAAAAAAAAAAATTATCTGCTGCGACCAGTGTGACAGTCTCAAATTGAACGGGTATTTTTTCTTACCTGGTTGGTATGCTGCCACGACTCTTTGGATTCAGCCTGGAAACACAGGATAAAATAAAAACCAAGATGAAGTTTCCATCCAAATGAACGAGACATAAGGTTAAGTACTAAATGGTTCCCGACTTGTAAAAACAAAAGAAAGCTATTTTAACTAACCTGATATAAATGTAGACATGTTTGAAGAGTGATTATGTTACTGAGGGGTTTTCCCTTTTCACTGAGGTCTACTTGCGTTAGCTTTCCACCACGCAAGGCAAAACTGACAAGTCCGTGAAGAAGATCTCCCAGCTTGCTTGGAAAATAATAAGTAAAAATGAAACCCAAATAATTTTAGCTGCAAGGAGAAACTGACCCCTTAATTGCATAGTTGATAGTTGATAGTAGGACTCTTTCCAAGCTGAGGGAATAGTGTGCATCTACAGCAACCTAATCTAATTTCCAAATTGTCAGATGACATGATGGTGTGAAATATAGTTCATCCTTCCATCTAAAGCTGCGTGCCTTCATCAATCCAGATGCCATTCCATCCAATCTCATGCTGAAAGATGCCAACGCATGCACGCGCACACGCACGCGCACACGCACACGCACACGCACACGCACACGCTTCAAGGTTTCTCTCTCTGAAATGACACTTAGGTTGCTATCCATCAAAGGCTGCCCTTAAGGATGAATGATGGTCTAGACTAGGGGTGTCAAACTCATTTTAGTGAAGGGGCCACATGCTGCCCATTTTGATCTCAAGTGTGCCGGACCAGTGAAATCATAGCATACTAACGCATACATAATGACAATATTTCTTTAGGTTTTTGGATGAAAAACCCTATTTTAAGGTCTTTCTACAATTAACTAGAACCATAAAGACCAAAAATTCAGACATCAGCCCACTGTTTACCTGCATGGGCTCTCCTCTGCAGATTCCCTCGCAGTTGGGCAATATGTGTAGTAATGTCAAATATCAAATTAATTGTGACTGTGGTTCAATGGTTTGCATTTGTGCCTTTCAATCAGAGGATCAGTGGTTCAAGTCCAAGCTCTGATTCTTTTTTTCCCTTCTTTCTATTTTAAGAATTAGCCCGCAGGCCTGACTGCACTCCCTGGCGGGCCAGATCCGGCCCGCAGGCCGTATGTTTGACACCCCTGGTCTAGACTCTAGAGCAGTGGTTCTTAACCTTATTGGAGGTACTGAACCCTGCAAGCTTCATCAGTGCAAAATATAAATAATAATAAAATATAATATAATATAATATAATATAATATAGGTATATATTTTGTTAGTGCACAAAATGAACCATGCATCAGTTGCACACAAAATCACTGTGTTCAAATAACAAAATCAACAAAACATGAATTTCACACAAAAACATAACTCAATGAATATTTACTGCAAATCAATGTGACGAAAAGAAGAAAAATTGTGTGTTGCGGCCCAACATTGCTAGTCTGATACTGTGTGTGTCTTGACCCCTGCCGAACCCCTGAGAGTGACTCACCGAACCCCTGGGGTTCGATCGAACCCAGGTTAAGAACCACTGCTCTAGAGTGAGGGAGAAGGTGAAAGACAGAAGGAGAGGCTTGTTGAAGACAAGGAGTGAGGCAATAGAGACGCGGAATAAAAAGGAACAAAGCAGAGAAAATGTATTCATAGATCAAATTCCGTGAAGGCAAGACTGGGTTTTGCAACAAGCTTTTAGATAATTGTCCTTGTTTGAGTATTTTTTTTAGATATTACAGAAGAACAAACATACATAAAGGCCTCCAGAGTCATGAGGGAAACAGAACACCAGGCTGTTGTGCCTCATAGGAACTGAAATAATACTGAAAAAGCCGTAAAAGGCTAAATTATGAGCAACATCTTGCTTAATGCCCAGTACATATGTTGATGCAGCCACTTGCCTGATTAGAATTACTTATAATGGGAGACAGTTACAATTTCCGATAACAATTCTTGTCTACGGGCATCCTCGTTCATGTTCTGAACAACAATTTGGCTCCTTTGTCACTACTTCTTGAGTCTTTTTCTACTGATTCGTTCACCAGCAAGATCTTAGAAGTGAAATGAACAGTCTATTGAGTTTAAAATACACTCGGCACTCTTAGAATCTCCCTATAATCACTGACATTTTGTTTCAAGAATTGAGTTAAATGCTGCTGTTGAAGCTAATTGTGCTGACAGTGAAGTGTAATCACACTGGGGTTTATGCAAGAGAAGAGTGCAGCCACGTGACCTACATCACATGTGCATTATATTGTCTTAATGCATACATTGCTGTTGGGAAATTACTTTTGTCAAAGTTTGGATGTTGCTGCAGGCTTTGAAACCAAAAGAAGAATCTGAAGGAGTCAGGTGACATAGGGTGGTAAATATCAGTGACTCCTTTCACATAATACAGTACATGGTAATTCACCCATTGTTAATGTAAACATATTGATTAGGGCATGTTTAAGGTATAGCATTTGAAAAAAAAAAAAACAGAACTACTTTGCAACAAAGGTAGAACATTACTCTATTCTTGTCAAATCACTCCCTATACCTTTTTTCCGCAGCACATATGCGAGTCAGGGCATTAGTGTGTTTTTCTCTCTTATCCACCACTGATGCACATAACACGTGGAGTGTTGTTGCCATAGTGACGCTACTACATCCTAAAGCCAGATTTGGGATGATCACAGTGAGTCGCTTCAGTAATAAACACATAGTCCACTTCAATGACCAGTTGGGGTTAAGTGTCTCGCACAAGGACACATCGACATGAACTAGCGGAGGCCATCCTCTGATTGAAAGGCGATCCTGCTCCACCACTGAGCCACATGTCTAAATATTATATCTATATATAATTTGTGTCTGTAACCATAGAAGTAGGCTTGTCGCTTTGATGTTACATGTGTAACGCTGTCTCCAGAGTTTACAATGCAGCAATCAGTTCATACAGTGTAATGACCAGGTACCAGAACCGTGTGTATCCACAGTGAAGTCAGCTAAGTCCGTCGTTTTTTTGATTCTGGAAGCCCTCCAACAATGTAATGTTCATGTTGGAGAATTTCAAACCCCTAAAGATTTATTTTAAAATGCAAATTTGTAACGTTGACAGTCTTTCCAAGAGTCGCAAAATGCTCGAGGAGCAAAGTAACAGAGCATCTGTGTGATACTTTGGAAAGCTTCAAAACAGCCACTGAGTGGACAGGGTGGTGAAACAGTTTTGCTGTTTCCAAGGTCAAGAATGAACTTCCCACCTTAAATCCATCACTCAGTCTATATCCGTCACTTGATGACATGTGATGCCACTGCTGAGTTCATATTATCTGCAGGAGTGCATTGTTGGCATCAGCAGATGGACTCCTTGCAGCACATGCATTTATCACGTCTACTCTTTGTGTCATTGAACGCGTCGTAGCATTACTTTTGGGGTGGCTGTAGCTCAGGGGGATGAGTGGTCGTCCATTAACCTCCCCATAGTTTACATGTTGAAGTGTCCCTGTGCAAGACACTGAACCCATAGCTGCTCCCCGGGCGCCTCACAGGGCAGCCCACTGCTCCTTAACCAAGGATGGGTCAAATGCAGAGAAGAATTTCCCCAAGGGGATTAATAAATGATATTTTCTTCTTTCTAAGAAAAACTTCCTACAGAAAAACTCAGTAAAAGGTTGTGTGTCCTATTTATGAATTAAACTGTCAGCTTGAGTGACGGTCTCAAGGATCCACAGCCTCTCTCCTCTCTCCGTTGTCACTCACTGTTCGTCTGTCAGTGTGCTTTGTCTCATCTAT
The DNA here is from genome assembly GCF_910589615.1 of Taurulus bubalis. NCBI lineage: Eukaryota > Metazoa > Chordata > Actinopteri > Perciformes > Cottidae > Taurulus > Taurulus bubalis. The sequence goes on along the minus strand of NC_136590.1, from coordinate 30,001,655 downwards.
GTCCCTTCAGCCCATCCTTCTTCTCTCCCTCCTTCCAGCAGAGCCGTCGGAAGAGATTATGTTTTGATTGAATATATAAACTAATAGTGTTTTATTGACACAGTTTTCCTCTTTCTCAGACAGAACGTTTTCCTGCATGTTGCACACAAAAAAATTCTAAAAACAAGTTACAAAGAAAATCTACTTGTTTAAGGTGGACATACTCTCTCCACCAGACTTGCAGCACATTTAACAGTTGGTTTAATTAAATAGATCTCTTGTCTCTCCACATTCTTTAACAGTCCATCAACTCACTGAGCTACAACACACCCACAGACTTACTAACATGAGCAAAGTCACACACTTCCATCTCATTAACAGTAAAATCATGTGAAAACTGCCAACAACGACTGCATGGATCGACAATTTACAGACAATACATGTAATAAATAATACATTTTTTTCTAGCCTTGATATTAAAAACTATAATCACAAAAGGGGAATAATGTATTTGCCACAAATATGTTTGTGTCTGTATTTACTGCGGAACAAAAATACATAAAAGGAAAATACAAGTCCTTTAAAGTGACAAATACATTGGGAACATCCCTTAAATAGGAATGTATCATATGCTGCTTAAAGGCCGTTTGCAAAATAAATATGCACGACCTGTAATAAAACACAGGGGTACAAACGGCTCTCGGAAATATTTCAATATTGAGCATCGTAAATTAGATTTTCCACGGTTGTCAAAGAGGCATCATTGAGCCCAACATTACCTCTGTATTGCTGTAATTCACAGCATCTTGCTCTCATTTTGAAAACAGAGGGCAGGCAAGAGGTGAGACAGGTTAGCTCGGTTAATAAACTGTGCGGCTTCTTTCCTCAATGTGGACTCCATACTATCCATACGGACGATGATGCGAATATAATGCACGATGACTTGATGCCATTGTCTCATCTTTCAACGGTTGAACAGCTGAACACTTTTACCCTAAATTCCCCCCAAAAGATTTACCACATGGAAGAGAGAACTACACCTTTATTGGGCCTTTAACTCCAATCTCAAAGTTACATCCCTTGTATGTGTATTTATAGCCGATTCTTAAAACTTCTCCCATGTTTACCTGCAGTCTTGACAATTTCAGTATATTGTCCAATTCCACAGCACTAATTCCATCAGTCCAACAACAGTCATGTCTTATTCTTCTCATATTTATCTTCTGACAGAAATATACATTTTCATTCTCAATTGATTTAAGTCTAGCACCAGCATTATTTTTATATAATTAATATTTAATGTCCCAACTTTCCCATGACTGGTAAATGTCAAATGTGCAAAATCTTAAGTTTCATTGACGGCAGCTTAACGTTAATTGGGAAAAACAAGAAAAGTGAAGAAACTGGTATGAAATCTGTTGAAAATATAAATGCTGTTTTGGTGACACAAACTTGTTGATTAATTGATCTGCTAGTTGATTTAACATTGATCAGTAGTTATTGATGTGGAGTTTTTTTTTATCTTCATCATCCAAACAGATGGAGTTGTAACTCACAGCCACTCTTGTGCAACTTGAGACGGTGTTCGGCATTGCAGTATCTCATGACAGATTAATCATTTTTACAACATGGCAGACTGGCGGCCAAGCAGCTGTAGAAGCCACACCAGAAAAAACAGAACTTTCTATTATCTCAATGCCTCTGGAAAAATAAAAAGTGTCCAATGTTATCAGAGTTGACGTTTCAAACCTTAAGCTAAGTCCCCCATTGGTGTGCTACAGCATGTGCTCAGTGTAATATCAAAAAATGTAAGAGCATGAGAGAAAGATAAATTATGTCTGTATTGCGCTGAAGGCCAATAAAGGGAACACATAAATGAGAGAAAATATTAAGAAGCAACAGCAGAGAAGAGCCATTTGACCCGGTGACTGGCACTGCATGTGTGTTTGTGAATGTGTGTTGTGCTGTAGAGAGGAAATATATATTTGAGAGGTTTTCGTCAAACTTGTTTAAGCTTCTCGCCCTTGGATTGCATGTACTGTTGTGTTTTTTTCAGAACTCATCAGGCTTGCATATGTCGTCTGCTGTGTGCAGACCACGGCTGGCTCATTGACTACAGACCGCTGGATTCAGGAGATCGCTTGAAAAGGCCGGATTCTGGATGACGCTACCGTCGTTTTTCTCTTCACTCCCCTGGAGTCGGTGAGCATGAGATCACAGGAACAGCAATGTTCTGCCATCGCAACTGAAATTGTGAACGCTTTTGCCATACAGACTCATAACACTAAGAATGTTGCAGCAAGCAAATAACTCTAAGTATGATTTTAGCAGCAGACTGTTCACACCATGTGTTCATTGAGACGAGCAGAGTGACGGCAGAGACGTTTTCAAGGCACCCGATTGCTGCTGTCACATCTCCGAAAAGGAGCGCAGCAAATTTCCCGTAGCGTAGATATTTGGATAAAATTACCACATATTCAGACTTTTATTGCATGAAAATATATCAAAACTTATTAAAGTGACATATTAACAGCATTCAAGATCAATACCGCACAGTAAAAGTGGTGTATTGAAAATAAAGAGTGAAAAGAGAGGCATTATCAGCACAATGTACTTACATGTTTCTTAGCGTCTGTACAAGGTGTAGCTTTCAATTGAATGAATAATAATGAATTATATTCTATTTTTTATTAATATTCATTTATATTTTATGGAGGAAAATAGGAATCTGGAATGTATCATCTGTCAGTCTCTCCGTCAGGACAAGGAATCGAATGTTTTTTATGAGCCTCCTCAAGAAAGCTGCAAGCAGCAACACCACAGGCATTCGGCTAATTCTGAACAGGCATGTTTTGAATGACAACTGCATCAGTTCCTCTCAAATGCCAAACAGACGGCAAGAATAAATAATAATTCACAGACTTTCCACAAGAGACACAAGGAAGACAGAAAGAACCGTTCTGCCATTTACACTTTCACCTTCGTTAATTTGGTCCACGGTCAAGTCCCCGGGGTCAGCAGTCATATTGAGGACATACGCCAGTGCAGTGACTGTCAAACTGTGTGTGTGTTGAATAATTGTCCTCCTTAAATGCCATATTCAACAATATTTAAGTACAAATATGAAGATGAAATTTGATATGGTGTTTTAATAAAATACATTATTTTAAAATGGAATGGAAAAAGGAATACGACGCCTGGTACATACATTTATATATTTTATAATTATATAGCCTTTTACATCATAAATAATATTTAAATTTGTTTTACTGATTTTTCTATATCTATTCTTATATACCACTTACCTAAACCACAACATTCTCAAAACATGAGTTTGTAATATAAAATGTAATTGTTTTGTAATTAATAATAAAAACTGATTTTGTTTTGATAAAATAGCCTTTTCATTGTGGATAATCTATTTGAGATGCAATATAGCCTCAATATACATTTAAATGTAAGTGTATTCTACATGTATGAGGATGCATATATTGATTGTGCCTTGGTACAAAACAAGTTTGAAAATCACATTGCTCAGATTGTACAGATTCAGAGGTCAGACAGTAAACTTCCACCCGACTAGATTAGCTCACTAGCTTAATTTGCCAATTTTACTTTGTTTTAATACTAGAAAGAGTCATGGGGCTATGAGTTGCACATGACATAACTAGGAAGAGATATTTTGAAAGAGTTGTGAGCCCTCCAGGCTTCTCCCACTCAAAAACAAACTACAGTAAAAGAACACAACCCATCATTAAGGTGAAAATAGCATCCGCCTTTTGGGAATGTGGGGCTTTTGAATGCCCAGTTGTTAACATCTGCCCTTTGTATCCCTCTCCTGTCTGTAATGAGGGGGCAGTCTGGCTTTTGTTGGAAATCCATGGTGCCGGGCTTTGGGAGATTGAGAAAATATGGTCTGAAACCAATACTCATACACTCGGTTTTCTGATTATTACAAAATGGAGGCATTTCATACTGTAACTGTAATAAAATAAATCAGATCTGATTAAGGGATTGAATAAGCCTTCTTGCTTAAAGGAGAACTTAAGTTTTCATGTAAAACAGTTGGTTGCAGGGATTTATTCGGATACTCCAGCAAATTAGTATTATCACCTCCATAACAGAACATTTGGGGACTTACGCACCTCTGGAATTTTGGAAATAGCGGCTACGCACCTCTAAATAGCGTTTACCCACCTCTAAGTGGTGTTTACGCACCTCAAAAGTTCCATGCGCCTTGTATTCTTCCGTTGGAATAATCCAAAAATAAATTTGGTGTCATTTTAAAACACCTAAGACTGCGTTTCATATTGTTGAACATACAAACGCTGTAGTCTGAATCATTTTCATCTGCGCTGTATTATGGTTTGTGACCCTCCAATCAGTGCCTTGCGGCTGCGGCGGCGACACCAATCAGGATCCAGGAAGTATGTAAACACGTACACGTTGTGGATTAGCCTGCCTGCCTACTTGTTCGGAATGGATTAATTAGCCATGGATATCAGGCGATTTTGAAGAGACCATTGAGTGCTCCCACTCCCACAGATGCCCGCAAAAGGCCTCAAGTACAAAGTAAGACTGAAGAAGGTCAATTCACGTTTTTAAACGTTATTTTGGTTTGCACAACATCACCTTAACCCCATCTCCCCGCAGCCTAATTTGCAAGCCAGTTAGACATAGCTAAGAGAAATGCTAAACTACAAACACATTTATTCACTGTCATTGATTGTATATGACTTTTTAACTGAAAACATAATGCAATATAGCCAGGACAGCCTTACAGAGTCGCGACGCTTTGTGTTGCATTGCTTCGCATCACATTGCATCGCGTCGAGGTCTGTATGATCACAAAATTCATAGTTTACTGACCTCTAATTTTACCACTACAGCACTGACTAAAAGTAAGTATTACTTACAGCTAATTTATCGGCCTTCACAATCACTATAACCTAACAAATTAAGTGCTGATGTGAGTTTCCACCTTATAATTATAGTTAATGTTTCAGCTCTTCAACCTTTCAGGAGCCTGAATGAGAACTGACGTTTAGTTTTTTTATGTTCTTGAAGACCAAAACCCATATGTGGCTCTCAACCTCAGTTTGCCTTGTACTTGTACTTGTACTTAAAACTCCATCAGCTCTGATGTTTAGGCACTATATCCTTATCAAAATATCTGTAAAAAAACTCACACTGTGCATTTCGCCAAATATTATGACTATTTATGGATGGTATGTGGTCATTTTACATTCATTTCTAACCATCACAGTTTTTGTCAACCAGCAGAGTGTTTGGTTACGTGACCTTGTATTCAAAGCACTAGTAAACCTGAGGGCACCAATAATCTGTGACCAGCCGGTCTACATCGCCTCCTAAACTATGAGTATATATATATATATATATATATATATATATATATATATATTATATATATATTATTATATATATATATTATATATATATATATATATATATACACATACATACACACTGTAGATCAGATAGAGCTTCCCAAAGCACTATATAGAGCTTCTTCTATGACTCTTAACCCATCTTCTTCAGATTTATTAGATTATAAGAGTGAAGCGAACATCCACGAGAAGATGATAAAACTGAAATGTGATAATGACAAAAATCTGAACTAATAAACTTCGTCCAGAGACTGCGCTCAAGGACCTATCGGCCACCTAATGGTCAAACTCTCAATTTACCATGTGCCTGGATTGACACAAAACCAGACTTTGGGTCATTCTTGACACTCAAACCGATTTATGATCTATAGGACCTTCGTTAAGGCTGACCCTAAAAGGTTTGTCCCACTGCGAAGTGAAACATCTCCAGAGCCTGAGAGGACATCCAGCCGACCTGAGAAGCAAGAATCGGAAGAATTGCCTCCTTTCACTAGGTTTCTAAAATACCACAAATATTATTGATACCAGAGAAACTGCCACAGAGTGAGAGATGTAAGAATGCGATTTCAACAAACTGCGATCATCCAACTAGAACCAAGACACAGGGATGCCCACAGAGGAACTTTACTTCCCATCTGCCCATCAGCCATCTGGTGAAAATAATACAACTTCCAGATGTAAATGAGTTTGATGTTTCAAGAAAAAAAATCTGACATATTCATATAACAGATCAATAAGCGTTAGACTGATTTTCTTGTTTGTATCATTGCAGACAAAATATTTTTCTTTTAAAATCATTATGTTGAGATGTCATGCTTTTTTTTTTCCACCAGATGTGCTAAGGTGAATTGTTAATTCCATATTATTTGTTCGACCCATCATTAGTTCATTTAATAAAAATAGAACGCACATCATTCTCATCATCAGTAGCAGAATACATACTATATATATCTGTGAGAGTCTGGCTTATTACATTGGCCAACGTTGTCTGAGATGTTCTTTTCTTTGCCCTCAAATTCAATGGATTTCATTACTTTTTGGTTTCATCTGTCTTTTAGTATTTGCGACAAGATAAGCTGGAACATATATTTGTACCGAACAAACACAGAGGAAATTAATTATTATGGGTTTTGCACCCTCTCGTTTTACTACGAGTAAGACTTTTGCTTTAAAAGCACAACCGGGCACAATGTTGAGAAACTCACTGAATATAAAACTTGGCCTTGACAGCTCCAATGAGATTCACACTTCACTGACTACTAATCCTCGTCTGTTGTGTCTGTTGCCACAGAGCTGGGTGGTTTTTAACCAGCCATTTCCCTTGAATCCAAGTGCAAAGAGCATAAGGCTTTTCATCTGAGAAAATACATGACACTAAGGTATAAATTGGCCGTGGCTGAGTTAATGAAGGGAAAACTGTTTCAACTCGATCACACTTGCATATACAGTATGAAAGGGCCACACATATTAAACACTTGACAGCTAGGGGGGGTTGTTAGTGAGGGAGAGGGAAATAAAAAAAAAGGATGAAAGCTTGTGAACACATCCTGTCATGCATTATTAATGTGACTCATCATGGAAAGAATCTGAAAACTTTTCTCTCTCCCTTTTGTTTTCTGTGCTCTTGAACCACTCCTTCAGTTAGAGATGACACGTCTCTTCTTTATCTCCGTCAAGTTCCAATGTCGCGCATACCACACATTTTGAAAGGACCATAATATTTAAAGGATGAAGATGCTTGTGAAGCAAAGGGGTTTATATAAATGTTTTCTTACTATTCAAATTCCTGACAGGGATGCACCAATATTACTTTTTCAGTTCTGATACCGATACCCGGGCTACCAACCCAATGCTAGTGTTTAATTACGAAGATATAGGCCTCAAAATGTGGACATGACTGGGATAATTTTTTTATGTGAAGGCAAGATCAGGCTTGATTTAAACATTGCTTTCCTACCTAAACTCTCTTGTTACTTTTGTCAAAATAATAAAATCATACACCAGAAACACCATATAAAGTATTTGAAATCCATCCATCCATCCATTATCAGCCGCTTATCCGGGGTCGGGTCGCGGTGGCAGCAGGTTCAGCAGGCCGACCCAGGCTTCCCTCTCACCCGCAACACTTTCCAGCTCATTCTGGGGGATCCCGAGGCGTTCCAAGGCCAGCCGGGAGATATAATCCCTCCAGCGTGTCCTCGGTCTTCCCCGGGGTCTCCTACCAGTTGGACGTGCCTGGAAAACCTCTAATGGGAGGCGTCCAGGAGGCATCCTGACTAGATGCCCGAACCACCTCAGCTGACTCCTTTCGACACGAAGGAGCAGCGACTCGACTCCAAGCTCCCTCCTGATGTCCGAGCTCCTTACCCTATCTCTAAGGCTGAGCCCGGCCACCCTGCGGAGGAAGCTCATTTCGGCCGCTTGTATTCGAGATCTCGTTCTTTCGGTCACGACCCAGAGTTCGTGACCATAGGTGAGGGTTGGAACATAGACCGACCAGTCTATAAATAGACTACATAAATAAAATACCAGTAGGTATTTGAAATTAAGAGTAATTAAAATTCCAGAATATAATGTATATAAACTATTTTTGTCATTTAGTTAATCACTGTAAATACTTATATTTCACTGTATATACTTTATATATAGCAGCAGCAGTAATACAGCAGAAAACATTTTCCTTTCAGTTGGTATCACTGCAGGATTAATAACATAACTGCATGCACATGTACAGTGTTATGTGGTCATTCCTTTTGGGATATGATCATTTTGTCAGCCTGAAGCATTCAGGCACAACATATATGATCCCACTATTTCAGGACTGAGGTGATAGTGATCCAAAATATTATATGTACAGTACTGGATAACTTGTTTGCTTTGTACATTTATGTGCCTTTTGTAATTAGGGCTGATCTACAGCATATTGAAGCCCTTGGGGAACAATAATATACAACAGACCCGTCATTACTGTTGAGCAGGTTTTTACTACAGGTTTTGCTACTCAATGTGCAAGTATCATCTACATCTTTTCAATAATGTTTTTTTCTTTCTATTATGTTAATATGAAGGTTACGAGGCTGGATTTTCGCACTTCACTAAGCGAAGGACGAATAGAATTCCCTCGAGCGTGATGGATGTTAAATCATGTTGTTAATTGATCACATTAGTCAGATTACAACCTGATGTCCTCCATCAGTGAACGGGGTCGTGTCACTGTACAGACACACGGAGCAATGGAAAGCAATAAATAGCTGTGCCGCAGAATTCACCTCATCTCGTAGGCGAGTACTTAAATGAAGACCGGATCATATAACAACTATCCCCTAGTGAGAGATTAAAGGAAGGAGGATGAAGGAGTGTTGTATGGGAAAGGAGAGCGAGTCGAGGTGGCAGTGGAGAGTCCGAGGGAGAAAAGTAAACAGAGGCGACGGGCAACCTTCTCGGTGACAGGCTGTACTTGAAGGTCTGCCACTCTCAAGTCAGTGAATCTCAAGTCAGTTGTTCAGACCTGTGAAAATCATTTTGTTTAAGCTGCTTATTGGTTTCAGTTGCGCAAACCGCTGGCCAGACACCAATGCACAGAAAGTGGATACACTGTTGAAGATGAAACCAAGACAAACATGCCAGGTACTTGAATGTCTTCAAAACTTATTTGAAGACAAATATGAACCTACCTGCCAAACGATACATGCAAATCAATGGGACTTTGCGTACTTGTTTGTATTTCAAATCCTTCCTCATGCCGGAGAAGCAGAAACAGTCTGCCATTGTTTGTGCAGTTGGAGTTCAGATGCTTTTGATATTTAAACTAACAACCTGACAGTCACAAGACTGCTTCTCTAAGCTGCCACATATGTGCATGTCTGCTAACATGTGCTCATGCATTCCTGTCAATCTTTGTATGTATGAAAACATGAGTGTGTACATTCTTGAACCCATGTGTTTGTGACTTTATTTCCAGTTCAGATTTCCATGTGTGCATGTATTTATATTTGTATTTACAAATATGTCCAAATTTCCTACCAATCCTTCCACCCCTCAGTCACAAAACTCTGTTGATCTATTTTTGCTTTTCCAGTGATTTCTCTTCAATGTTGTTTCTCTGTGTTCTCTTTTTTATCTTTCTCTGCATCCATCTTGTGCAAAGCATATTGAGCTGCATTCTGGTTACACTGCACTAAATTTAAACTGCCAATGGTACTTTAAAAACCTGACTTTTACTGTTTTTTGTCTTACTATTATTATTATTTCCCTAATATGTTACATTTTATTATTATAATTATTCAGTTAGTTACTGTTTGACTCAATTTTTAAAGAAAACAAAACCCTGTCACTAAAAGGTCCTACAGTATCTATGAGGAACTACACAAGTTTCAGATTCCTAATCTATTAGTCACTCACAGTGAGCTTGGCCGGATCTGCCGGCTGTCCTGCTCGCCGTCGTTGCTGGTCAGGCTGTGTCTCGGGGTTCGACTTTGGCTGCTGCTGCTGCTGCTGCTGCTGCTGCTGTTACAGTTGGCAGAGGAGGAAACCGGCTGCTGCAGTTCAGCGACTGTGGCATTGGGAACATTGTTCTTCTTTTCACCTACGAGAATAAAGATAGATTTACAAACACGTTGGTGTTTTCAGCCCAGAAAGTGTTCACTTTTATACTGACTTTTTTTCCTGTTCTAAAACTGCACATCTGTTGACCACCGTGAACCGGACTCAAAGCAAAACTGACCACTGGCAAAATATGTCTGTAGAAATATAAACACGTGGCAAAATACTCTGGTACGGGTGTCTCCAGGACAATATTTTGCCATGATGCCACACAAACAGCATCACTGTTGCGACTGTTAACAACTAAGGAGAGGAAAACAATAATCGTTCAATAACTTCTATTACTTTTACCCGGTAAATTGGTTGGTTCAGCTCACCTTTCTGGGAATGTGTTGGGGTGTGGAACAATGTGAGAGGCCTTTCGCTGCAGGACGGGGCTTTGATCTCGGTGCTCCTCCTCCTGGACACGTTAAGCTGCAGGTTGGTCGGGCCGACGGCAGAAATCGGCACATCTCTAAATATCTGCACAGACAAAATGAACAGTCAAGTCTGAGCATAACCAAAGAAACAATATATAGATTTAAAAAAAGTAAATACCAGTGAAAGAAGTCACAGACATTTTTTTCTCATTAAACAACATATGTACAGCATGTTCTTGCTGCTATAAACAAGCAATATTATGGTCTCATATGTAACTCAAGGGAAATTCATCATATCCCATTTAAAGCAAAATTGGAAGGTTAAATAAACAAATGCCAATAGCAGTTTGTGAAGTTGCAACCATCTTCATTGGAACTAGAAAAATAACACTCATTATAATGCTGTGCTTCAATAAAAGAACATGTACACCCATGCCATATTTTGCAAGGTTGTGACATGATAGAAAAATAGCACTAAAAAAAGCAACATTACACAATACAACATTCTGCTATTGTTGTATTCACTAATAAGATTTATCTCTGGTGAAAAGAGAGATGGCCTAACAGGTGAGCTGAGATTGTTTATCTAATATTAATTATTGGATGCATTCCTTTAACTGTGAATGAATACATTTGTAGAAACTTAACAGGGGCTTCAGTCTATGATCTGTGGCACTGTCATGACATAGCAGAAATGTATTTCTACTCCTTTAGGCACAATTGTGTAAGATGCAGAAAATAGCATGCTGAGATAAACAATAAATAAATAAACTGCACTGCGTTTCAAGATTTTTCCTCATCAATTACGTATCTATAGTTTTAAACTTCATGTCCCCCCCCCCCCCCCCCCCCCACTATTTCTGTTTGGCTTGTACAAGTCTGATATTTCATTTTAAGTCAAATGTAATCATCCAACATCCAGTCATCGCCACACCCATTGCTCCACTCAAGGAGGAAAACAGAGGGGAAACAAAAATCAGATTTAAGTGCTGGAGAGTCCATTTAAACACACTGGAGTTTTGGTTGCAGAAAAGAGCAGTAAAATTTCATCAGCAGGATCACATGAAAACTACAAAAAAAATTGTAGAGAACATGATTACATCATGACTCTTGAGTGAATCATTTCAATACCATTTACACCTAAATGAAATCCTTTCCAGTCTTGTGAAAGTCATTTTACTTCACACAAGCTTAAGGCTGAAATCATAAAAGGCACGAAATACAGAAGAAAATAAATGTCTGTGGAGAGATGGCAGACATGTGAAGTACAGACAGTCTCCATTATGTTGGTGTACAATAGAAGACAATGACACAAGGACTGTTGTGGAGCTCTTTAAGGATTCAGAGCTGCTCTATCACAGCGTGCATACACTATTTGTTTTGTTTTTGCACATTGCAGCACCAGCGACAGCTGTGTGTCTGTAAAGGATGACGTGCAGGATTGCGTGTGAGTTTGTGTGTCTCATTGACTTATCCTGTCTCTGTGTAAATCCATGCACCTACACAGGTGTGGGAAATGTGTTCGTTGTCTGATCGTTTGCTTCCTTCACTGGTTGAGCTGGTTGGTGCAAAATGTGAGGGTCTGAGACTTTGAATGCATATTGAATGCGTGCATGCGTGTGCGCGAGCGCGTGCGTGTGCGTGTGTGTGTGTGTAGAAAGTGCCCTTTCAGAAGTTAGGTGCATTTATTATTGTTAAAATGCACAATTACACACCAAAAAAATCCCCTTGACAAAGCCAAGAGATTAATTTCATCCTCAACTCCGTCACCAAACTCTGTTGCTTATGACATTCATTTGTCTAACCTTCTCATGGTGCTCTATGAGGATCTCTACGACAATGTTCTGGAACTTGATGTCCATGATGGCTGCCACCGTCTCCTCCTGCGGCCGGAGCAAAGTTGGCCCGAAGACCACACCCAGATTGGCGATGGTCATCAGGTTCTGGTGGTGATGATTTGCCACACTGTTGATGTAAAAGAGTCACATTTATATCAAGGAGGGTCATTGTTGGAAGAAAAAATATGTTTACTATTAATCAGTTACTGTTTCACTGTTTCACAGTTATATTAATAATCATATGTTCTGTTTATTAATCATATACCATGTAAAGGCTTGACATTTCTCATTGAACTCTACCATGTTAAATCTTACATATGAACTCTGGCAAACTACTTGATAAAGTCATGAGACCGTTTTTCTGTTTGAATAACATGGTGTTTCGTTGTTATCATATGACCATGCCGATGCAAGGCAATCTAAAAACGTCCTGGGGGGGATAATCTAAAGACGTCATGAGAGCTTCTGCGTATTTATTAAGAGGTTACAATTCACTCGTTCGTTGAGTAGTCCAGGATGCGCAATTCAGTCTCTGTCCTGATCAATGATTTTACCACCAGGTGTCGAGTAGATTTTTCTATCAGTCTGCTAAATAACTGATCAGCTATCTAATAAAAAGCAATACAGTTCAATAGCACCACAAACTAAATCTTCAAATAAGGCCATGCAGTTTAAGCATAAAGATCATAACTTTTAAGAAGGTATGATCTATTGTAGTCTTAGACTGCATTAGTTGGGTGTGTTTACTGTGACCCAGCAAGTCAACCTATAAGCCCCTGATGAGGAAATAGTTGACTGCTGGCAGGGGTAACGCACTAAGCCCAGCTAAAGATATGCATGTCTTCACAATAGCTGTATTTGCACTCGCCTACATGTAGTATAAACATGGCTGATGTCCAATTTGACACACATTATATCATGCTGCTGTTGTTGAAGAAAAGCCCTATGAAGCCAGAGGGCTTAGTTGGGGGTTTGGAGTGAAAAAACAATGCCAGTCAGCTGTATTAGAAGAATAATTACACATTTTCCAACTGTGCCATGCCCTGCTTTTTAGCTTATGTACTGCAGCAGCTTGTGGTTATGTAATCCACAGACAGACAACCTGTTAAATTCACAAATGCTCTTGTCTACACAGTATAGCGCTGCATATGTATAGTATCAAAAGACATGCAAAATGGGGAAGTTAGAGGTGAGATTTGAAGTCCATATATGAAGAGGCAATTGTCAGGGGGTGGCCTTCATTAGACACAAATGTATATTTGTAGAAGTCTTATAACTGATTTGTTGAACGTAATCATCTGGAGTGCTCATCAGCATCCGTGCTGCTGAAATGTCCTTGAGCAAAGCATTGAATTCCAGCTAAAAGGATGAGTATCATTCTATTATCTCTCAGTTAGCACCGGGTTTGGTGATGTGCAGGTCAAAAGACATCTAGGTTCAAACTTGGCTAAATTAGTTTGAAAGGTTTTTTAATGTGTACGTTATGTATAACATTGCTTCAACGACATAACCGACTGTTCCGGTGTTACATTGGGGTGTTAAATTGGGATTGAAACCTCATTAAAACTAAGTAGACTAAATGTATGAACAACTTTGACTCCTCTACCAAATTCAGCCCAATTTTAACCTCAATATGGGGACATCTTTTGACCAGCAAATCTCAAAATTAGTCCTTATTGGGCTGCGACCATGGTGGCATCCACATTTCCTGGCACAGACAGAAAGACCTACACCCAGTGGTGGGCCGTCAGGGCCTGCTAAGCCTTCACTGCTGGCCTAAACAGAATCACAAGGTTATAGCTATTTTCTAATTTAATTTTTTTTCACAAATACACTACATGTATTATAATTTGTGTTCCCTATCAGCTTATTTTCTTATTGTACAGCTCCTGTCTTCCTCTGTTGCTCTGCTTCCAGCCTTCAGAAGAAGAATTCAGGCTAAAACGAGAAAAGTTATGACATGTTTTGCTTGTTTTAACTTAATGGCTGAAGGAGGAGACCTGGACTTGGTGGGGGATTTACTTTATGCTTTTCTCATGGAGTGTTGGGCATGTTTTGGCATTGAAGATCCTCACTGAAGCACACAGATTAACTGAACAACCACGTCATTGAACTGTGTTAACAAAGAGAAGGATGGACTTTGTCTTTATTAAGTGAACATCATCGGGTGAGTGAACAGCTTTTTCTGCTTTTTCTGTTTGTTTTTTTCATCCTGCTTGGCTCTCTGCTGGGTCCCACCTCCACAGCTAAGCTAGCTCGCGAGCTAAACTAAGCTAGTTCGCGAGCTAAACTAAGCTAGTTCGCGGCGTGGAGGTGTTGGGAGAGCGCTTGCTGCCAGACCTGTAAGTCACTTTGGATAAAAGCGTCAGCTAAATGAAATGTAATGTAATATTTTCCAAGCCACTTGTGGTGTGGTTGCATCACTGGTGGGTGCCGGCGTGTGGCTGGCTGAAAGACTGCACTGGGAGAACAGAGTTTGGGGTGCTTCTTCGGCTGCAGAGAGGTACGGTGCTTCAGACCCGCAGTTTAGTTGGATTGTTTTGCCTTTGTTTTGTTATAACACTAAGCTATTATATCAACGACTAAAAACTGAAGGAGAGGAAATCTTCTAGTGAAGTGTGGCACAAGAATAAGGCCCAATCCCAATCTCCCCCCTAAACCTTCAAACCATGAACCCTCAGGGATTTACTGACGTCAGCTGCTAAGTGGCTGAGTGTGAGAGTCTGTGAGGGCTTGAACTGGTGTGAATATGAATGGGACAGCACTTTATGCAACATATCACGCGACTACATAAACAAATATTGTGTACAATTGTTTATTTATTTTATACTTTTTATTCACCGATTTGAACATCTTCCTCAAAAGATTTGTTTTTCTTTACTCATTTTTGTCAAAATGAAATGTTTGATGAATGTAAAAAAAAAAAAATAGTATTATATATATTTTCTGCTTGCATTCCTCTGATTTCATGTGTTTTTATGTCCCATCTTTAATCTGTAATGTTGTAGTGTAAATGTATTTTATCGGGCTAAACGCCCACGTGTCTCTTTGTTTAACTTTCTTCTTTTTTTTTTTACGTCTTCATGCTTCCATTGGGAACTGCGTGTTTAACTTCACATTGCTATGAACTGTGGGAGCGCGCCTCAAAGTCTGTGAGTCCGTAAGGGTGGAGATTGGGATTGGCCCTAAAAGTGGTTGCCGTCTTGTGCAAACTACGCAGCATCGTGTTGTTGTTTTATTAATGTGGTGAGGCAGGCCACAGGCAGCCTGCACTTGAAGAACCCAGGCAAAGGGACAGAGCCTTTAAAAAGGGGCGGGAAGCTCACCTGGCCCCTTCCTGCTAGTGACACACACCTGAGAGCAGCTGAGGCCATGTTCGGGGACTCATTTGGTGAGCTCGCCTTCCTTTTGATGCAGGTTCTAAAAGCATGATTTTAGCAATCTGATATCATCTTTTGTTTCTTTTTGTTTTTAAAGAGTCCTTGAAGGAGCGACTACTGTTTTTCCCAGGCCTTTACATTTACATGTCCCTTTTTAAAGTAATCAATTGCATGGGCTTTTTTATGTTTGATTTTAGCTTATGGGGTTTTGTGCTGTGCTGAAGAGAGGGACACAGTGATAGAGCAGCCATATATTTTGCATGGGCATTTTGCTGTTGTGTTACTTATTGTGTTTGCTATGACAGCGCAGTTTTAGTCCAACATGATTTACTTTCTTATTTGTGCACTTTTGATTTCGGTATAGTTTACTCAATTTGTCAATAAAACCTTTGTTTGGTACGTAGTCTCTGGCTCCAGTATACTCTGGGCGTTGTGCGGGGTTTATCACCGGGTCACAATAATAAAGTGAAGTATAGGCGCAAGATAAACCCTCGGATACATAACTAAATGTGACTAGTTCTTGTTGATGTGAACTACATGCATTGTCCATTAATGACGCAGCATCCTGTCATGCTCGTGTTTATGTAAACAAATATCAAACGGCTACATTTCTGATAAAGCATAATAATGAGTGATTGCGGTTGTCTGTGTGTGTGATATCTCAACCTACGTGGACAAGTGTTTCATCAGCAGCTCCAGCATCTGTCTGTTCTTCTCAGGCAGCCGGTGCACCAGCGCATGGACCTCTGTCACCCGAGCCTCTTGGTTGTCCAACTCTGGAAAGATGCACAGTGAACACATAGGACTTAAGAGTGTCACATTTGATTAGTTATTTGTTGACACACATGTAAGGAGCAGAAATAAACCCTGAACAGGTCATCTAAAGTGTCCATTACTGGAATGCAACCAGTAAATTTATTCTTGTTTCAAACTGAGGCATATTGTAACAAGTGATCACAAAAAAGGACATTTGAAAGACCTTGGAGAAACACGTCAGTAAGTCATACTTTGTAAGAATGAGCTAAGAATTGAAAAGAATCATGTACGAGGACCTCAAGGGAAATATCACTCAGATTCGGATTGTGTTAAGTAGAGGTCTTCCGGTGCATATGGTGCAATGTGATGACTTAAGGTGTGAAGGACAAGGCTGGAAATATTCTCTATTTTTCCTAATCGACAACAAATCTCTCACGTCACACATATATATTTTTTTGACTTTTTGTCAAAGAAACAAACTGTAAAGATTAACACCAGCTTTAGGTTTGAATCTGAAATAAAGCAATTATAACACTTACAACATAGACTGAAAGAACATTTCTTTCCACAAGAAAGGAACACACTGAGAAAAAAAAAAGACCAATGAATAGTTCTAGTCAACACTGTTGCAAGTGGGAAAGCTGTGTGTCCTGGGGATTAACAGGCTGAAGTGCAGGGCAGACAAGCAGGCCGGCAGAGAGACCCGTTGTTGATGGATGACAATAATAAGTCAAGGCTGAAGAGATAGTCGATTGAGAGATGACAGCAGACTCACATTAGAACAACCCTCGGGCCCTGGCTGTCAGCGCCAGGCAATTCATTTGCAAATGACAGAGCATCTCACACAGACAGACACATTGTTATACCAACTAACATAGCTGCTAAAACATACACACATCAAAACCTAAATATACAGGGAATATAGACCAAGCAGTAACAAGCACGTGCCCATTCATACAGAGAAAATAATTTAATAGATGCACGCACTGACACACTAACATGTAACTAGTCAGTCACACACAAATACCTTTAACAGACATGCATTCACACATCCACTGCGCCCATACATACCTTCAAACAGATTCACGCAGCAGCGCACATGGTTATCTATTATGTATTATTTGGTGTCCACCACCACACACACACTCACACTATGCTGAAGCACACACTCTTCCCTTCCTTCAAACCTTATATGGAACATGCATGTACTGCAATGTGTGTAAATGCATTTATGTATGTTTATCAGTAAACAGAGTTTAACACTATTAAAAATAGTTTTTTCCTATAGTGAATTTAAAGCAATTGTTTGTTGTTTTATCCTCAACTTGTTTTTACAATCCCAATGGAATTAATTCCCACAAACAAAAAACTAATAAAATCATGACATTAATTATATAAAACGCAAAGAATAACTCTGAAAGCATTCCATGAAATTATTACTCAGTCCAATTGGTGCATTAAATATAGCTGAAGCCTGGAGGCAATTAGCTCATTAGCTAATTTCGTACCTGCATCAAAAGAAAATCACTAAAAATATTCCTAAAAACAAACAAGAAAATTAGTTGTATTATTTATAGACCGAGGTAATGCAGACACCCATATTCACAGACTGTAAACACACAAACAAACAGCTGTGATGAGTCAAAAAGTAAAAGGCAAGCTAGCAGAAAATGCAGGCTGAATATCATTGGGACACCATACTGGAGATAGTATGGTGCTGAGTCGCAGGTGATGACACCAAGCAGAAGTAATTCATCATAAAAGCTTCCACCTCATCCATCACTTCACAGACGATGACCTTCTAAAGCCACTTTTACTCTTTCACCTTGAATTCCAGCCCTTCAGACAAACGAATAAATGTCCCCAGAACTTATGTTTTGAATTTTTAACATACTGGGCAGGTGCATGCGTCTGGATACAGTTACACCGACAGACAAAGACATATAAGGAGACACACACATATGCAATATGTAGTCAGAATTCATGCATATCCTCTCTAGTGGTCATGTATGCACGCTTGCATTTCCAGACATGTGAATTTAACTGAACACTTCACAACAAGATGACCATACAGAGCAAAAATAAATCTGAGAATGTTCTGGCAGCCACCAAATCACATTTAAAAAAGAAACTTTCGTTCATTTGGAACAGTGTTAACAGCACAGGCTAATGACATTTCCGACATTTCAAACCTGCTTTTTTCTGCAACTGAATTGTGCTGCCTGGATGCAAGAGTAATGCTTTTTGAACAGAGCGTACTTTGTATTATATACAGGGAAAAATAGACAGCATGGTTCCATAGACATAGTGATTGACACTTTAAAATGGTCTGATAAAAAAAAAAAACGGCTGTCATCGGGTATGTGCACACTAGCGCATACTTCCAGTATCCACCAATTTATTATTTATTGGTTCAAATTTGCCAACACAATCTAACCCAGGTTGCAGCCCATTCATGATACTCGCAAATAATCCTGTTAAGGGCCAAGAGTGATGCCAGTTTTATGGACTTTTTTTTTTTTACTTGGCTATGAAAGCATACATTTGTGTAAAAGTCCACCTTCCCAACTTCTGGCTCCGAAAAAGTTGACAAAAAAACAAGTCTGGTTCTCACTTCATCAAAACTGTGCTTCTCTTAAGCAAGAGGGGATTTTGACTATGCATGAAGTACATAGTTTTACAATCAAAGTCAGGAAAGCTAGCACGTACACATCCACAGCAAAGGAAGCGTGCATTACTTTAAGAAGCTTGCCACATCTGTTAAACCCTGACTAATTAAAAAAACACCACCTGTTCTACTTTCTAATCATTCATTATTCATACTGGACATCTCCTGGTCGGTGCAGTATGTGCAGTATATCCAATAGCTCATCTTTAGCATCCTGCTTGGATTAGGACACAGCTTGGATTCATACAGAGACGATAAAACAAACAACAAAAAAGTATTTTACATTTGAGATATTTTGCTGCAAAATTGGACCAAGAGACCACCTGTGATTAATGTATCTGCGGCGTGACTGGTAAAATGCAATCAAATCATGAAGGATACCGTTGAGTAATTGTTCTAAAAGAATAGTTTGAGGCTTAATTATCTCGGAGTAGTTCCCGGCGTTCTACTGTAAATGCACTACATGTAATGTGTCGCTTGGAGTAACAAACCCACAGAAAATCCTCCCCAGACTCTCTACTCTATCTCCTCATAAGGTGATAGTATGTCAGTGATGTGTCTCAGACTGCTCTGCATCCCCCAAGTGGCCAATTAAATCAATTAATACGGCTTTAGGTCAACATGCTAGACATGCTCATGCCCATCTACATCCTGTCACTCAATGACAAATGTTCCGAGACCAATGGGAAGAAACAAACATTTAGTTGCATTCTAAACTAGCAAGTAAATGCAATAAATGGCTACTTTAGAGTTTAAATCATGGACACAGTTTCCATCAGCAAAATAAACAATAACTCTAAACAGCTGCAGGCAAACTAAAGGTGTTTATTGACAGCAACCTTGGCAGGCATTTCATTTCAATAGCATGCATCAAACTTTATGGACTGAGTGGTACATCTTTATGCATCATGATTAGATTGATGTATCTGAATTAGGGAAAGGTGTTTGTCTTTGTCTGCAGTGTCTTGTTTCGTGTAATTTGTTTCTTGACAAGATAAAAGACATCCTGAGAGCTGCCAAGAATAATTATCCAGAGGATGAGAAAACATAGTTGTTTTTTTCTTGTTTTAGATGCATGCTGAAATTACACCACCTGGCTAAGAGCAACAAAACACTGATTACATCCACTCATGAACACAAAGCAGTGTTATTGACGGCAGTGTTTCTATTGTTGGGAGTAATGCCACCGATTTGCTGTGAAGTGATAAGATATACTTAAAAGATATATTAAAACAAGAGCCAGTTTAGGTGTTTCAGGCTCCTGATTTGGATGCCACCTGGATGCCTCTGTGGAGGTACTCCAAACACGTTATGCTGATGGGAGATCCTGGACCAGACCCAAATCCCGTCTGGCCTTGGGTTGCCCTCGGAAGACCTAGAGGACGAAGCTAGTTAGCAGAGCGCCCAGGCTACTTTGATAAAGGCCAGGGTGTGCTTGAAATAAACTCATGCGGACTATTCCTAAAGGCAAATGTTCTTATATTTGTTCCAGATGTCCACGCTTGAAGACTGCCGTCACAGAGAAGAGTCACAAGGAATCATACAAATGGGGACAGTGCTGCAAACTATTAGACAGCCTCAAAAGCAATCAGTTGTACACACAGAAAGTAATGGAAATACTTGTGTGAAGAATGGAAACAGGGAAATTGTTAGTTTCAGAAATTAATTTGAAATGTGAAACGTGTGCTATACAGGTTCGACTCTCAAAGTCAAACTGTACATTAGCATTAAAGTGACTGTAATACTGTAATAAACCCGTTATTATCTTCCTACATTTCATTTATTTAGTAAGTTCTAAGATGGTCCAGCTGTTTAGTAATTACAAAAAACCTTCACATTTGCGCAGTTCAAATTGAAGCCCAATAAAAAAGCGAACAGAAGGAATTCAGGAATAGACACGTAAAGATATCAGATATGATAGGAAGTCAAGCAAAAAAATAGATAGAAATATGGTGAAATATGAGAAGAAAATGAATGAATTCATGAGATAGAGATACTGCGAGCAAAACCTAATGACTGCAGACAGAATAATTACTGTACGTGGGTTTTCTTGCTGGCACATGCCTAAGGCAGGTATCTGCAAACCAAATGGCTCTCCAACCTCCTCCTCGTCTTTCTGTCCAAGTCTCTATTTCATGGTCTGAATAAGTTACTGCTTCCAAAACTGTATGAACCGAGGATCCATTTGAGAAGAATCAAATGATCAAATGATTGCGATGACTGGAGAATTTAGGCGATTTGTCATGAAGACAACCAAGTGTTTTATGAAAAGGAAATTATTTAAAATTGACTCAATAAAGTTGCTGCTAAAATAAATCCTCAAAACACAAAGCTCTCTGTTTAAAGTAGATTGGCATGGGATGGGAGAGAGTACGGCGAGAACCAAACCAGAGGCGGAGGAGGAGGAAGATTAGGCGGTGGGAGCAGCTAGAGAGGATAGAGAGGGGGGGAAAGGGAGGCGCTGAAAGTTCAACAGAGGACGCTGTCCTCAAAACACCCTGCTGCTTCTGCAAAAATTCTGCCTTGGAAAAAACACAAAAGCATACTCACACGAGCAGACACACACATGCATTCACACACAAATTAATGTCATGCAAATGCAAACACCGACAAACATAAACTGAGGAATGGCAGAAGAAAACAAGATGAAAGAAGTTACTGTAGATATAAAGAAAGAATTGGGGCGGAATGAGAGATATGCATCTGTAAACTCGTATAAATAGTTGGCAAGCACGTGCTATATTTTATGATAATTATAGAGCTGTGAATACATGCATTATAGCATGGGTAGTCCGAGTTAGTATCAAACCAGCTACCATGTATTCTTACTGCCACACTCTACTGATTTCTCCTCATACACACTTTAACACACTTTTCTAATTTTCTCTCCAGTTGGCCTCACTATGGAGCCATTTCCTGGTAGCGTTGCCAGAGACACACTCATTTCCTGGAGTTCCTTTCCGCCAGCTCGGCTTTCTAAAGGAGTTAGCTACCGACAAACAAAGAACACAGGTCAATGACACATCCTGTAACTTTGCACACCAGACTGGACCAGACTTAACCGCACCTGAATTTACTAGAATAAGACCAATTATCGAAATAATCTGTTATTAGCAGATATACAGCAACACGGAAATGACCAGACCATACAAAGCCAAGCTAATCAGGCCTAACCACACTAAACTAGTCCTCATGTCAAGTCTCTATGTTATAGTCTAAATAAATGAGTGCTTGTAAAAATATATTTTGCAGCTTGTAGGATAATTGAATACACTAAAATGATTGCAGAACCTTTAGCGAATTTAGGCAACCTGTCTTCTAGACAGCTGAGTGTTTTTTAAAAATAAAATGATGTATCCAGATTCAATGAAAAAAAGGGGCACAGATTTAGCAAAAGCTTTGTAACCCAACAAACCGAATACTTTGCCACTTGCCACTTTTAGATCGACTGCCCAGGCTTTGTAAATGTTGTGTAAAAATGCTTCACGCAGCAGGACAGTAACACTCTGTGTGCCACACACAGCATGAAGCAGCAGTCGACCAGAGCAAATGGACAGACAGAGGTGACCTGGTGGCACAGTGGGTGCCCTGTTATCTCAGCAGGTGAACCATCTATTTGTAACTGGTTTCATTTCGAGTCCTGACCTCATTCACAAAATGAGTCATGTATGTTCTCATTCACCAAATGAAACTGAGGAGGAAAGCTTTAGGAACTGCTTCATATAGACATCCATTGGGAGAGGATGAAAGAAGACACATAATTCCTATTATACTATAAGTATTACAGAAATGAAAATCCTCTAATCCATCTTTAATCCATTCATAAACTGGTATGACTATGCAAATTCATCTTGAATCGAGAACAAACAGAAGGCTACTTAAGGATTCTCCTGCTTAGCAGAAAGCACCATAAGTGAATCATGTGGCCCGTTATATAGTGCAGCATGTGTTCTCTCAGAATAGCTGCCTGCAGTGCTTTATATGGTCAGAGGGACTCAAACAAGGTCAAACTGCAGGAGAATCTGTTTTATATTCTGCAGACTGCAGACTCACATTTGAGAGGCAAATAAGAGAGAGAAAAAAAACTCACTGGCAGCTTTGATGAAGCTCCTCTGGTACTGGTACGTCATGAGAGGTGCGGGCAGCACTCTGGAAACACAGAGACGGAGAATGTCTGCTTGGAAAATGATGCTTTGTGAAAATCAATGAATCCAGACAGTTCTGGGTGAGCCCTCATCTAACTATGTTCTCCTTCTCGTCTTTTATCCCCACCATGCTAGTACACCACTTTAGCCTGAGGGGTGTAATGATTCCTGCTGGTTCCCAATGAAGCCTGACTTGAGGTCATAATGCTGGTATTGTGTATCTATGTGTGTCGTGTAAGTGTGAGGAAAGTCTGCCTTTCTGTGAAGCTGAAGTGCATTTGTGTGTATGAATGTATCTGTATGTTTGTTTGTGTTGTGTGCAGTGCGAATGCATTTCAGGTACAGTACATTAAGCACAGCTTGAACACCGCTACTCCTTTTACTGATTACCGCTTATTGAGAGAAAAATGGAGTTGTGTAATCATCAACTGCTATTCAGTGACCGACTGTGTGAATACAAAGTGGAAATGATTAGTTATGCAACGAACAACCCCAACAGGAAAATTAAAATGTATATCATAAATAAATAAATAAAAACCTTCATACGCAAATACAGCAAATGCTGCAGGAAAGAAACAAAAAAAACTTTTTAATGAGGTGGATCCAAGCAAGAGATCTGTTTTTATACAAGAGGCAGAGACTGAAAGCAGCACTATGCATTTATAAAAGTACTGAGTGAAAAGAGAAAGAAAACTGCCGCAATATCCATCATTAAAAGAGCGATCAATCCATTTACTAAGGTCTTTGAGGTTAAAATACACCACATATTTTATTACTGAAACCCAACAGTTAGGACAGCTTTCTAACTAAGCTGTTTCAAAGTATTGTTATACCTTGGATAAGCATTTCCCACTAACCTCAGATAGTGCTTGATAGCACTCGTGATAGTTTTGATCTCCCACTCTGTGTTTTCCAGCTCCACGTCAGCACATGTCTTAGGATCTGATGGACAAACATATGAAGATAAAAGAACGTTTAAAAAGTCATTATTTGAGAGAAGAGAAAATGTTCTGTTTTGACTAAACATGTGCATTTATGTATTTACCCATTGCAAAACCTAGTAGTTTTTGTACTCTGGAGCTGACGCCAACAATTCTGTACAAGCCCTGATCATCGATACCTGGAGAGGAGAGGAGAGATTATTTTCTGTTCTTATTCCATGGACCAACCGAAACATTGTATTTATCTCAATACTTCCTCAGCAGAGCATTGTACACTTGCTGCATTTACATCAGCACGATAATTGCATAAATGAAACATGAATGAATGCATTTACAAACAATCCTGCTTCCTGGTTTAACATCAGCACATGCTGATCTACAAATCTAAAAAAAAAAATCTACATGCTTTACATAGAATTGTTTTGAAACCTGGCACTCAAAGGTTGTATTTAATTTATCTTAACCGAATTGCTGAAACTAAAAGTATGAAGATTATTACTTATAGGACCAGGGTCATCTATCGCAATGACAAACCATTTCAGTGCAATTTTCCTTTTTTCCATAAATGCCCCTCATGTGAAGAATAATCAAACACAAAGGCTACAATTGTATACGATATCATGTAAATGCATTTGCAAAGGAAGGAAAAGCCAAGGAGTGTTCTACCAACTTCTGAGCTAAACAATGCTGAGGTCAGCATAGATAATTCAGCTTCTGTAATGCACACCCCTCAACAGGAAGTCTCAATAAATAATAGTGAATTTACAGTTTCACATTAGCTTCCAGTAAACATTTTACTGTGTTTAGTTTGCTGTCTAGCTGTCCACCTAGATGCATAGTATGTATACACGCTGCACACGTGCATAGTACATTAGAATTTTCCAGTCAACTGTATATTGTATGTAATGTGGCGTTTAGTTGTCATTTTATGCCTTCATAACATTCCTAGTTCATTAAAGTCATGATTCACTTCCAATGTCAATCAATATACTCTCCACATAACTAATGAATAGTGTTCATACAAACACAGTTTTTAAAGCATTAAGGATTTGTAATATTTTATGTTTGGTTATATATCATACATTCTATGATAAGGTGATTTAAAAACACGCTTGTTGTTCCTTCGCTCCTCTGCTCACAGAGTCTGTCAACACTACAACAAGGTTTCATACTATCTGATTTGTAGTATTCATTAAAGGCTACAATGGATGATTTATTGACTGATCTTTTGGTCTATAAAAGGTCATAAAAAAAAATAAAAAAAATAAAACTGCTACAATATCTTAAAGCCTGAGTTGACCTCTTAAAATAACGTAATTTGTCTGACTAACAATCCCAAACCCAAATATTATGAATCTACTATCACACAAGATAGAATGTAGCAAATCCTCACAGTAAGATCCATATCTGCCACATTTTGTAATTTTGCTTGAAAAATGACTTCAACCATCATCAAAATCGTGGCCAAATGATGTTCTGGTGATCGACTAGGTGACGAATAATTTTAGCTCTAAAATACTAGTCATCTATCTATAATGCATCTAATTATATTAAATTAAATTAAAAAAGAAAGCAAAGAGCTTTTCTGCAGCTCCTTTTTTGCTTCTGAAGTGCATGTGTATACTTTTACATGTGGAGTATACCGAGTATATTTGACTCTTGAATAATTGTGTCAATTGTTGCTGACGTACATGCCCTGTTTGCCGTCTACTGCGGTGGGACGTAAAAAGTACAGACCTGAACAATCTGAACTGAAATGTAAAGGGCATCATATGAAAGAAGCAAGAAATTCACAAAACGAAAATAATAAAACAAGAGTCTGACTTGACGTACCTCGAGTCTCCACTGCATGAATAAACTTTTTCATCACGCTGAACCCAATCACGTCCAGCTGGGCCACTGATGGAGAGCAAGACCAAGAATTTGCTTTGAGTCCCAAAATGAGATAAACGATCAAAAATCAAATACTGAGATACTGAAAACAAACGTATTTTGAATATGTGTAGATGAATGCATCATCATTTACATAAATTAAAGCAACTTACTGCCTTCAGTCTGGCTGTCTCTGTTCAGATTGTATACCTGCAAATAACAAACACATTTACAAATAAGCCTAATAAGGGCAGGACATATTTGTACATCACATGTAACATCAACATTTCACACAAAAAAAACCCTGATATATTTTATATTATTGTTATAATTTTTCTACGTGTGCCTATTAAGTTTTAAAAACTGATAAGCAAATGGTGCTAATTCCATGTATGAGAAAACAAGCATACTCATATTGAGGAAAGTACACAAATGTAACATTTAATGTTGGCTTTTTTTGCAATCTGCATAACTTCAGTTCCTCTAGTAATGGTGTGAATATTATGTTTAAGTTGGAGTTCTGTGTACACGTTCATGCTTGAGCTTTTTAACATCGAAGCATGTGACATCATTACAGCATATCCATAAGAGGTTAAATTTAGAACTATAAATGTTCTATATCTAAATAACAATAAACCGACCCTAATATAGGAAGTACAGCGAATACAAAGGCTTAAGACTGTGTGCGTTTATGTTCTAATCCTGGGCTGGCTCAGAAAAACTGGATTTGGCGTGGTTGCTTTGTGCAGCTGTGTTCAGCGGTGAGCTTGTATTGACTATCCAGGTGGAGGCAGACAAAGAGAGAGGGCTTAACGACAACAACAACGGTAAGATAAGCTCACGTGAAACATGAACATTTCTTGTTTTACTACCGATTGCCTGAGCTCAGCATCTGCTTGTTCAAGCATGCAGTGGCTTTATTGACGGTGATTACCTCTACAAGTTTGAATGTAGACACAAGCATGAGGGAGGTGTTGAGACAGGAGTGTGACTAAGTAAGAGTGTTGAAAGAAGCACTAACACACGCTTCCAGCCTTAGGGAAAAAGAAAAAAAACTGCATATCAAGATGGCATAAAACCAAACGGCTGGGGAGACATTCAACTTTCCTTTTAGGAGCATGAACGCCACCAACGCATGTGCAGAGGGAGGGATGCTGAAAACGGACCAATGCTGCACAACAATCATCTTTAATGTCGGAGCTCTTGTTTTGCACACATGTTCTCCCTTTTTCTCCTCACTCATGTGTCACACAAGTAACCGTGGTAACCTACCGGTTCTCTTCCATCCATGGCCTCCATCCACAACCTGCGGTCTTCTTCCGACAGAGCCTGCATGGTGATCACTCCCGCCCTTCACACACACACACACACACACACACACACACACACACACACACACACACACACACACACACACACACACACACACACACACACACAAAAGAGTCCACGGGTGTTAAATACTAGAAACAAAGCTTGCAAATACTTGAACACACAAGTTGCATAAACATGCAAACGCACGCTTGCCTGAAGAACATTTGAATTTGGATTGTTTTAGCAAACTATTACCAACAGAAACGACACACTCTATGCAAAATCATAGTCATTGGTGTGTGCCAAAGGCATGACTAGGGTACCGCCTTCCAGGATAAACAGATGAATACCATAAAAGGAATACAAAGGGATAAAGAATTTAGCCTGAATATATAATATTCATTCGACTAAGCAAAAAATAAAAATCACCCTGATGCAGGCAACCTGCACAGTGTGCACACACGCACTATCACACACAGCCTAAATAGTCACATTCAACCCAGTCTGATAAAGGTTTCCACTTGGTCCTCTACAGATGCATGTGCCCGGCCTCACTCTGCACATGGGTGCACTCACACACAAACACATGCAAAGCAAAACCAATGTTCACAAAATGGACTTCATCAAATGTTTGTTTTTTTAATGACTACCTATTTAACGTGCAGAAAATACCGCTTTCTGTTACCTTAAGGATAAACAAACACACATCAACAGAAGCACACAACACACTCTGGTAATGTGAATAAAAGCTCAAAGGGGAAATGGGAAATAAGTGGATGAGATAATGAAAAGGTGAGTTGATTTGATAGAGGAAGGTTGAAGTTGAGGAGGAGCCAGGAGGGAGAAGGAGGCAGGGGAGAAGGAGGAGGAAGAGGAGGAGGAGTGTAGGAAGAGAAGCCCCAGGGGGCTGAGCATGAGAGGACAAACATCCTCCATATTCTCTCCTCAGGTCCAAATCATCTGAGCACCCCCATGTGTCTGACAGCTGAAATTACACCATGTAAAAAAAAAAAAGACCACATGCCAACCGCTGAATGGATGGCTGATCGGAGCAATGTAGCTGTAATTATTTACATTTAGACATCATTCACTGGTGTACAAACCCATGATGCTTCCATGACTTCCTATAACAAACCGTGAAGCCATAACTATTTAACTCTTTCCTGGCTTGCTTGGGTCTTTTTTCAGAAAGTGTTTTTCTACTACAGTTGTCGGGATGATCCATGATTTGAACACACACACACACACACACACACACACACACACACACACACACACACACACACACACACACACACACACACACACACACACACACACACACACACACACACACACACACACACCTGTCCACAGCCTCCACATCGAAACAGAACCTCTTTTCTATCGAGTCAGTCTTCCTCCTGGTGCAAGACTTGAGCGCGAAGCTCTCTTCTTCTCCCTGACACGAGAGAAACAGGTATTAGTATCATTTTGAGGTACGCATAACCAACTGCAGATTAACCACACCGGTGGTGACATTTAGATGATGGGGTACATTTTGGATAATCAGACTCACTCTCCTTCCTCTAATGCTTGAGAACAACTGCAGCAGCAGACAGCTTTCCAACTTGCCTAACTTCCAATGTGAAGCAATCAAAATGATTTTAGCACCGTCTCATCACGGAGATTGAACCCTATCACACTGTCCATCAGACATTTACTTCTTTAGCTTCGTCAGACATGCAAAGCATTCCAAGCAAGTTTGATTTTCTAACTAAGAAACCCTAAAAGCCAAAGGCCAGGTCTGATGTCATTATCTTGACTATGATCCTTCACATGTTCTTGCCGTCTTAGTGTGAGGGAGCTGAACGTCTTCCTGTGATCCAACGTTTCAAACCCTCAGAAAACAGGCCTGAACCTGCATCAGCATTGTGTGAAGGTGGAGAGAATGATAACAGATAGCAATAGTTGGAGACATGCTGCTTACTAAAAACATATTTGGCAACATCGCACTCTCATCTATTGTGGCTGCTGTTGTTGTTGTTGGAGAAATTGTTGTAGCGCTCTTATAAAAATTATATTTCTCTGTATGACTGCCGGCTGGTGCAAAACGGCACCGTGCGTCAGAAACGCTCCTCGTACATTTATGATTTTACTCTGCTACACGTTGTCTATTTGCGTATGTAGATTTATCCTGAATTCAACACAAACTAATATAATTAGTTATAATTTTATTATTTGCATATTTAAATATAACATTTTAGAAAATCTGGGGGGAGGGGGGAGAAATCTGTGACCCTAATGTCAACTAAATAAAATAAGAATCTTGAAGCTGGAGTTATCCAACGTTCAGATTTATGTCCTGGATATGTATTCTTATAAGGGCATTTTTGTATAAGTAAACATACTTTGTACTAACTATTCCCTTAATGCATGTATCAACTGGGGTGTCTCCCCTTCAAATAGTTGAACAGTTTTCTGCTTGCAAAACTTCCAAAAACATGCGAGACCGGAGAGCAGCCCACTGGGATGAACTGGGTGAGAACCAACTGAAAACCAGACAACATGAAGATAGGCTGTAGTGACACGTGCATGAGGGTGTCAAAACATGTGGATCCTTTGCATATACATATAGATAAATAAAGAGCAGATAGAGGTTTACTGACACCGTAACCTTGTATATTTAAATGCCAAAGATACTCACCGTTTTCCCTCCTGATTTAGGGTCAAACAAAACCATGGTGACCCTCTTGGGCTCACGATGGTAAGTACAGTAGTACTTCACCCAGGTAGATACAAACGAGCCTGAGGAAGAGAGAGAGAAGGAAATGGTGATGGGTGAAGAGAGGGAAGGTTACAAATAAAACCACAGGAGAGAAGAGGAGAATACAGAGAAACAGGTGATGTCAAACGGTCAGAAGAAAAAAAACAGAGACAGAGGCAGGAGGGGGAGACAGGGTGAAATAAAAAGGGTCGGAAAAAGAAGGAGTCTTAGTCATGCCTGCGTTAGTGCTAGATAGATTACCATGGTAACGGCACGTGGTCAGAGCTGCTGTCACGTCTCCAACAAATCAGACTTGCCTTCGTCAGCCATAGGTTCATTGTGGTGCGTTTGTCCTACTGCTGACAGAGACGGTGTGTAGGTGTGTGTGTAGGGGTGTGTGCGCGTGTGCCAAACAACACGGCCCAACATGCACGTACTGCGCCTACACACCTGTCCACTCACGATTTTATGATACTGCAACACTGTAAATTGCTGCTGAATAGTTACCTCATTGTAAGATGTGACATGTGTACACACACACACCCACACACACACACGCACAAAGAGAAGTGTGGCGGTACGTACGCTTCTCCTGCACATACAGGTATCCCTCCATGGTGTGCTGGCTGACACTCTTGTGTTCGTGTGGATTCTCCTTCATCTTCCTCATCAAAATCTCCACCTCCGACCGTGTGCTCTCAAAGCGGTTCCTCGTCTGTCAACACAAGCCCAGAGGAACACACAGCTTAGGCCTTGCATTGTGTGGCCTGATCCTGAGTCAGCTTCACGTGCAACAACAGTGTCACGGCATAAACGTAATGAATGCTCATTGCTACAATCCCTGAAAATCGAATCTCTTTTTTTCTTTGCTGCCTAAGGTTTTTTAACGTTCTTTTGGTCTCAATTGCAATTTCAGATGCCAGAGTAACTGTTTTTGAACTCCTGTCAGCCTGCAGCCTCTTCACTTTTGGAGGGTTATTTTCTCTGAGACATCTTCTACCTTCTAAAATGTTTCCTTGGTGCCATTTTTGATGGCCTTTTAACTTTCAACATGAATGCTTCAATGTAGCATTTTGGGTGAAGTGAAGTAGCCTTTTCAGTTGAAGATTACTGAAGAAAGTAAAGCCCTTCCAAATGTAAAACTTATAAAACATTGATGGACATACATGACAGTAATCCAGCAACTAATTTATGTTTTTGCTTACATTTGTTTTTTTTTTAAATATATATTTCTAAAGACAGATTTTTTTAATTTATTGCATAACGTATATTTACGTGCATTGCTGAAGGTTATGGTGTGACCTGCTTTGTTTGTGTGTGTGCGTATCCTTACATTCTGTATGCTGATGGTGAGATCAGTCTTGAAGTGGTTGAAGTCTTTTGCCAGCTCGTAGCCGTGGTGATAGTAGGTGAAGAGGCCTTGAAGGAACGCCAACAGCTGAAGGAAACAAAAACAGTAGGAAAATTAAGTAGATGAAGGAAGAAGAAGAAAGGATGAAGATAGCTAAAAGGAGAGAAAGAATAAGTAAGGGCAAGAAGGTAGATGAGTACAACGGGGAATAAATACAGATGCAGTGTGGAGGCGAAGAAGACGAATGGACACTGGATAAGAGAATGTAGAGAAGGAAAAGGCTGAGGGTCGAAGAGAGAAAGTGCAGAAGAAGAACAAAGTGATTGATTGAAACAGAGTGAAGAGGAGACAAAGTGGACAGGCAGGTTTTATTTTGCAGATTCATCAAAGAGATGAGGTGAATTTGCAGCTATATATGTACCACAAAACAATTACCAACTGTGAAATACAATGTTGCCATTGGACAAAGAGACAATTCAATATTCTAAAACACGGAACATAAATCTCTGTGGTGTGTGTGCAACAAATTGTTATTATTTTCTTTGCAACTACCACTGATGTAGAGCTTTGATTGTACAGAATTGCTCAAAATCACCCCAGGCTTGATTAGTTGGGTGTGCGCCAACGTTGATTTAACAACCACAACCCTGTCCCAACTCCAAACTAATGAATGAGGAAAAATATCCACCATGATCTGGGTATGTGTTTTGTTATTAGCCATTTATTATCTTCATTTTAATTTGATCTTACCTTCTTTAATTTGTGCTTTGCGTTCACTGGCCTCTATTAATTATAGCAAAAAACATTCTTGCAAAACTGAATAATCTACTTTTATGCATAATTCCAATATAGACGTTTGACTATTGCCTCATTGATTTTTCGAGACATGTAATACAATCTCCATCTAATATATATGGCGGTGACATGTGACAGTTTTTGGGTTGTGTTGAACATTCGGTAGTAGAGGGTGCATGTAGTTGATCGGATCACAAATGTTTGTTACTGCACTGACAGGACTTGTTACATTTCATTTATTCATGCATTCATATTGCAGTGGAAATTCTGTTTAGTTAAATTCGGACCCCAAATTGCTCGCGTTTGGGACAGGCTTGGACAGAAACGTTTAGGGTTCAAGGAGGGTCAGGCCTGATTTTAGCTCTTTACTCAAGTGCCCTGGAGCGAGGCAGCACAACCTCCAAACTACTGCGTGTCAACAACAGAGGACTGTGGTTGCAGCGAGCAGCTGCTGGGTGTGGACAGAGTGATTAAATTTAACACATACCACTGCTGAAAAAGAACATGGGTGTGCAACAACTTTGGGGAAAAGAATAAAAACAGGCATATTACATTAAAGAAAAAAGAAAAAAACAAGTGTCTTACGGGCTCCACAAAGTCAAACATCTTCCTCTCTTGGACCTCCTGCACCTTGAAGACGTACTCCAGAGAGACCTCGTAGAAATGCTGCCGTACGGTATCGACCTGATTGTCTGCCTACAAGGAGGAAGGATATTAGAAAAAGTGACAGACTGACATTCATGGAGAAATGTCACAGATCAAGCGGGAGAAAGAAGACAGATATACATGGCAGACACCATCTTACCTCGTGTAGATGGGACTCCTTCTTTCTTGCTGAAAGACTAAGGTGTTTCTCCAGCACTGCACAATACTTCTCCGTCTCTTTGTCATACTTTTTTCTGGCTTCCTATAAACAGATACAACAAAAAAACGACTTATATTTGGGTGGCAGACAATTTGGGTGAAAGACGCGCATATCAAAATGGTCCCTGTAATTTGATCAGTGACTACTATCTGCAGTCAACAGAAGCCCTTGTGCAGATAGGAAAACATGTTAGAGCGGCAAGGTAAACTTCACTGAATGTGGATTTCTTTTAACTTTCACATAATATCTTCCATCTTCTGGAGAGTCCAATATGAGACTGCTCCTCCAGGGAGCACAGCTGCTTCTTAAACAACAGACCGTTTCATCAGAGCTGAAGTCACTGACGTTACAGATGAACGGTTAGATGGATGACAAACCAGGGACCGATTGAGCAGGGTGTGTATTTCCTAAGACTGCTGTGCGGAAATATACTGAGAAAAATTTAAAAATGTCCAAGAAGATCAAGAAAAATATGAAGGAAAAACCACGCGGCAGTTGTTTCTTTACTGACCACGGTCTTCTGCTCATGTTAGGATCAGTAAACTTTAATCTAATTCAATCCAGTAGAAGGGGGAGATACGGCTATTAGTAAAAGGGAGACATGGAGGGAAACGAGAGGAGAGAAGCGTTCTCTGTTTTACATCGATGCAAACTTAATATTTGGGTTTTTCTGGCCTGTTGGTGAACAAATCAAGCTCTAAAAAGACCTGAAATTGTGGTTAAAGGTTTTCAGCTGTTAACCGACATTTTGTTTACACACTTTATTCATTTAATCGATGAAAAGATAAAAAGAAAACAAGTTACAATTCCAAGTTACAGATACACAAATTGTATCACTAGTGAGCTAAAGTTCTATTGACAATATTTTATTGTATTTTCATCTTAAATTTTACTGATGCCAGAAGGTAGGGTTGAGGAATAATACGTTGACATACCTTAGTGCAAATAAGATAATTTAGACCAAAATGTATGCGGTAAATAAGGGAATGTTGCGAATCAATGAGCAACAATGACATTTTTACATTAATGTGATGAATTTCCTTCATCTGTCATGTACTTGATTGTCATGACTTGCCAGTCGTCCAGTCTGGTTACTTGTGTTTGTGTGAATTCATTTTTCCAACTCCTCTTGGAAATAAAACTCCCAGATCAATGACAACAATGAAATAATGTCAGAATCAATAATGCTGTGATCAACAGGTCAACTCCTGGTGCAGTCACATGACAGGTTTTATTGCCAAGCCGGCTTCAACCAAGGGAAGAGTCCTGAGTGCCAGAGGAGGAGCAGACAGGAGCAGCTGCAGAACACATCAGGAATCTAACAACAAGGCCTCTGTTTTAAGTCTGCTTCTTTGACTCTTTCATATTCACTGTGGAAATCATGGCCGCCATGACTGCTGCTGCCGCCCTCTCCTGTCTGTCCTTCATTTTGGGTTTCATGACACAATTTGGACTATGAATACATTAAAATACAGGAAGATTGGTTAACTGACTTCCTTTGTCAAAGTAATGTCACACGTTTGATATAAATACAAATTACACAACCAGTATAAATGTCATGTTTTTCCAGAAATCGATTATTTGTATTTATTTTTTTAAACTGAATCTCTGGTAAAAAAGTTAGAGGCATTTAAAGCGGTTTAAGTTACTTCCCTTCTCAGCCAGCAGGTGGCAATCACTTCCCAGTGTGATGCTGACTGATGATTTACAGGAGAGCAAAATAAAGGAACCTTTTTGATAATAAGTAGGAGGTCCCACTGACGCGTCAAACCAACAATACATCGTCACTCCCTGCCCGTTCCTCCATATATATATATATATATATATATATATATATATATATATATATATATATATATATATATATATATATATATATATATATATATAGTATTGTGGTCCTGCATGGGGCTTGAGGTGACAGAAATATCCCATCCAGTTACCAAACTGGGAATGCGTCAACCTAAACAAGTTGTTGTTAAAACTTACATTCACAGAAGGTTTGCAGACACATCAATTCATCACCAAGATGGAACAAATCAGATTACCCTTGGCTTAAATCAGTGGAAAGCAAAAATGATCGCAACATAAATCATTAATTTTG
Source organism: Taurulus bubalis (assembly GCF_910589615.1). Lineage (NCBI taxonomy): Eukaryota > Metazoa > Chordata > Actinopteri > Perciformes > Cottidae > Taurulus > Taurulus bubalis. The sequence goes on along the minus strand of NC_136590.1, from coordinate 29,966,532 downwards.
CTCATATATGTGTGTTTAAATCTTAACGATCGGACCAAAACCATAACACTCCAAAATCCTTGCAGCTGTAGCAGAAAGATCTCTATTGTTGTTGCAGGAAAGATTTAATTTTTTACACACAAACAGGGGCCTTACATCACCGGCTCCATGTCCTTCACAAGGGTGCCAGTCTCATGTTACCTTTAAAAGTAGTGGTGTGCTAGTTATGCTGGCAGTGGCTGTCGAAGGAAGTGAATTACTTGTGCACTTATTTCTGCAACATCTTCATTTGTGTGAATACCACAGTGAATAGACCTGAGATTTGTTTAACACGAGCAGTTTAAAACATGATTCTGTTCTTTATCCACTGTAATTCTCTAAAAACCGTGTCAAGACGAGGTGGAACTGTGCCAGGCGAAGATGCTGTTAGTTCAGTTATTTTAGGGCTAAACTGGGATTAGTACATCGCTCATTGCGACCTCACTGTCCAGATTATGCGTTCACTTCTTAATCTGGCCACCATGTACAATCAAACAATGGCCTGCATTAAACGGACGGTTTAGCAGAGTATGCACTTGATGAATACTGCATGAATCAAGGGAACCCCCGGGGCTCACCATCTAGGGCTCATGCTCAGGGTGAATGCAACATGACCGGCTGAGAGGAGATTTGAAAATTGAAACATGGCGTTTTTAAAACATGGGGCAAGGGATCACTCAAACATGTACAGTGTGGTACTTATCCTTTAACCTGAGAGAGTTGAGGAGTGCAATACATTGTGATTAAACAGTCAAATGAATGTAATATGTATTGAGTAGATATTGAGTTAACATGTTTCTGTGTACCTACTCCAATGTTTCCATACCCTATAGAAAATGATTTACACACAATGTAAGTCTAAGACAGCACCGGCCACACCATGAGGGAGCCCTGCTGGCCTCTGACACCCCCCAGTGATTTATGGCCAGGATTATGTATTCCTCTAATCTTCTATTGAGGTCATGCAGTGATGGTTCAGTCCTTGATTCATGGAGATTCATGGATAATTACGGGAGAGGCGGGAGACCCTAAGACATGCAGTAAAAAGTGTGTATTATGTATTTACACTACAGCTTTATATTACAAGCCTGTAGGCACGGTCTCTTATTCTTGGTACAAGGCCAATGTGTGGCTATACTGCGCTGACGATGGTGAACTTCACAATAAAGACTAAGTCTTGTAAAGTGTCATTTACACTTTACAAGACTTAGTTGAAACAGTGCCAGGATACATGTTGCCTTTACCAATCTCCAAGATACGCTGAAAATGGCTCAGATTATTTTGTCTGGTTATAATTTAATTCAGTTTGTATACATTCATGATCACTCAAATTATCACGGAATGATCATAAAAAAAGACAATAGTGTACGCATCCTGCATTATAAAGGATCCCACCATTTAAAAAAGGCCAGCAGGTGTAGTAGAAGTGACATTTCTGTGACCAAATAATTTCAAAGGAAAATTTAAGAATAATGTAACTATAAACTTTAACAGTTTACTGACCTAGATATATAGATACAATTATTTGAAATTCAGATAAACTGTAGTAATGTCTAAAAAGTGGCAACGTTGCTGAGGCTGCAACTTTTCACTTGCGGTCCTCCATCAAAAGGGTCAAAGGTTGCACAACAATTTCCACCTTTTAGTGTGTTGAGATCTTTAGTCATCAATATAAAAGACAGTTCCAAAATCTACAACTATGTATTATTATCATCTTTATATTTCCAGTGGGTGTCTGCTCTAAGAGCTGCAGAAGCAGTTAAAGGATGTTATTGATTTACAGATTTATGTTTCAATACTGATGCATACTGATGTGGTAGTCTTTCTGTCCCCAGTCCTGTGGCCGTGCACTAGCGCCTCCTCACCTTGGCTGCGCTGATCTGTTCTTTCCTGAACCTCTCCAGAGGCATAATCAGCACATCGCTCGCATTTTCGATCTAGGGACACACACACGTATATAAATAACATATCACAGACAAGCAATTATGCATTACTATATTATAGAAATCTTAAAGATTATAATGGTTACTAATCAGTTTCAGTTACACTTAAATAAAATGGCAAGCTGAAACCATCATAGACCTCTGAATGTAGAGGTTCAACACACAAACCAAAGCCTATTTGCGAATATTATATGATACCAGATATTACATATTTTTCGAGGAATGACTAAGGACAAAAAAAACAGTTTCTTAGTTTACAGGAATTCTAAAAAATATCTATTATTTGCTAAGTACTGAAAACCATAATGCAAAATCAGAGTTGCCGTTCCCTCTCATTAACCACCACAATATTTCAGACAATGTGTTGGGTCACTCACCATACGTGTCCTCTCATCCTCCAGGTTCTGCAAGACCGTTGAAAACTCCTGAAGAGACTTTGCTAGTGACAGACATGTAGGTAGACAGAGCGAGACGGGAAAGTTAATGAGAGCCACAAGTACAGGCAAACAGAAAAGGGGAGAGTATTTGAAGAGAGCTAGCACAAGGTGGCAGGTATAAAGCTCTTGGCCCTCACACAAATGTTTCTAAAGTCATGACACGGCAGAGTAATTAACGGGAAATGAAACAGCATTTTATATGGTTTGTTTCACAGCTCAGTGCTCGTTTCCCCACACTCTGGCAAACGAGGACTGGATACATTGTTTTGGGTCAGAGTTTCCATTTCAATTGCCTCGGTCCCTGTCCAACACTCAAAACACACACACACACACACACACACACACACACACACACACACACACACACACACAGACATTGTGAGTACACATACATACTAAGCATGTGCAGAAGGTGCACAGGCATGTAAAAATCACACAAATATAAAGTGAAGCCCAAGTTGAATTATAACAACACGCACTTACACTCTTCCGCTCTTAAATACTAGACTTTAAGTGAAGGGATTTGATTCTTGGAAGTCAGAGTCAACAAAAAAGGAGCAGATCTTCAGGACTATGCAAGGAATGCTTTGGAAAAACAGTGCAATGCTTTAATAAAGCTCACAAAATGCAGTTAAACCTTTCAGTAAGCTCAATCACACACAGTCTTAATAAATCACATAGAATAGTATGAATGTGGTACTAGGAGAATAACATATAGACCCAGTAACACTAACAGAGGCTATTTTTTCATTTTTTTTTCAAAAGTAATGTTAAAAATGTATATGCTGTGGGTATTTTTGGAGTGAAATCATTACTGTATTGGAGAGAAGAAACAAGTTTTGACATGAGTGCGACTGAATATCCCTAAAACAACAGAGCTGCGGTGCAGCCCATGAGCAGCAAGCTGTTCAGGACAGATAGCTGCTCGGGTTAGTTAAACAACAGTAGTGGGTGGGTCAGGCCAGTGAGGAGCTGCAGCCTGCACCGACAGAGCCAGGCAGCATGGGAGGGTGTGGTGACTTCTGCATGTGTCAAAGCAGGCTGCCTGGACGGTGACAGAAAGAGCACTGCAAGGCCCTGGGGAGTTCATGGAATAAACAATCGGATTGCCACGTACTGTAGACCATTGTAATGCCAATTTGACACAATATTCTCATGTTTTTTGGGTCAGCATGAAGCTTTTAACACTGGTTGGAGAGGGGGGGGGGGGAGGAGTTATCGTCAGATAAAAGCAACATAAAAAAGGATATGTGCAACAAGCAAGAGCGGTGAAATATGCCCCTTCAAGAAAAATACTTTATCATGTTTTTATCATAGAGGATAAGGCATTGTAATCTTGACTGTATAGTTTATGAAAATGCAGCTTTTGACGTGGAGAACGAGGAGAGATCAACAGTAAAAACCTGACCGTTATCTGCACAACACACGAGCTTGATGCCTCTGGAAAAATCTATTTATAGATTGAGTTGTCTGTTGTCATCATGTGATGTGCGAACAAAGTGAAGAGTATGGATTAGGTTTTTGCACAATTTGACTTCTGCATTTTGCCAAATACAGAAGAAAGTTAATTTATCAGGTCATGAAATAAGGTATGCTTTAGAAAAATCCTACATGTAAATTAAATAATACTACTTTGATAAAACAAAAATGTATTTAGTTTGTTTTAATGTTTATTAGTTAAATGTTAAATGTAAAGTTTTTTGCCTGCCAGTTAAAATTACAAGACTTTTCATATGGTTTTCCCAATTAGCAGATGAATTCCAGTTGAAGCTTTCATAGTAAAAAACAATGAACAGATTCAGATAATTCAAGACCGATTGTTACGGCCTTTTATAAAATAGCATTGAAATCCAAGCTGTTCTTTAAATCACTGCTGATGTGACTGTTCCATTTCAACAACGAGACATGACAAAGCACTGTTTACCGTCTTGGCTCTCCTCTGGGAATATATTGGATTTTATATCAGCAAGCTCACCTATGCATATCTCATCATCTGTCTCGGCGTCTCCGATACACTGGAATTTAAACTCGTTGAGAGAGTCCGCAAACTTCCTCTTGGCCGTCGACAGACCTGAGAGAATGGAGAGAAAAGAAGAAGGGGCAGTTAGGTTTACTGATGTTTTGTTTGACCAGTGAGGTCATTGCACCATATAAAGCGTTGCATTCTTACTTTGGTTTCCTGGCCTAAAAACATGCAATACGCCCATGAAAGAAAAAAACAATCATGTCCTTTTTTATTATGCCGTTACTGAAAGTGAGAGAGAGTGGAAAGAGACTAAATGCAGACAGGTGGATACAGTGAGTGGATCCCCAGTGGCGCTAGTGATGAAGGTTGACAGCTCCTACATTTGTGCGGAGGGTTTTGTGTGTGTGTGTGTGTGTGTGTGTGTGTGTGTGTGTGTGTGTGTGTGTGTGTGTGCCGAGAAGTGCAAAAAGTTAAACTGAAGTCACATTAGCCAAGTGTGGTGGGGAAAAGGCCTCGTACAGATGGATGCCTTTCAAATAATACATGAGGCGCTAAGAGCTCCTCGGAGACAGACACTCACAGCAGGTTTTATTTCCCGTCCATTGAAACTCAAGGCGGGTCGTCTTCACAACAATGTTTCCTGTTGCCGCTCTTAACTTTCGTAGAAACTGCATACATTGATGACCAACTGTATTGATGTGTTGGCAAATGTTTCCTTTACTTTCATGGTCGAAGAAGAACGGAAAAAATATATATAACTGTATGATGTGGTCAACCCCAGTCCCCAGCAGGGATCTCCCTCTTTTCCAGAGAAAGGAGAACTAAACGTGCACAAGCAAATGTGCATTGCAGAGGAGTCTCGCAAACTACAGACAGAACTTAAAATGAAGATGAGGATGCAGAGAAATAAAGAAGAAGACAAGAAGAGAGGATAGATCAAGAGTCTCATTTAAAGACAGATGGGAGTCAGGGAAAGGACAGAGAATGTAGCGGGAGAAGACAGACGGGGTGTAATTGACCAAGTTCATGAAAGTAACACACCATGCAAATATCTGTGCGTGCGTGCGTGCGTAAAGATCTGCTGCAGCTTGCCAGTTGCTGAAATGAAACACAGACCGAGGAGCTTCTGCACGTGCTGCCAGAAACACACACACACACACACACACACACACACTCACACACACACTCACTGGCACACACAACACTGTCTCTTGGGATAGGTTCAGTGAAACACAGTCACAGTGGCTCTGTAGCGTCGAAATAACTAAAGTATGACCAAACTGAGACCACATTCCGACCTTGCAGGATAAACTGTGGTTTTACAGTGTCCAGTAAAGAAAAATAAAGACTCTTGTTCTTCCAGAAGTATTCCAACATACTGTACACTGTCACAATCCATGCAGCATTAGTAGTATAGGCTGTGATGCACACAGTCAAATTAACACTATAACAACGTTGGAGTGAGATACAAACAAAAAGGGTGGTTATATACTATATATTAATGTCAATTAGTTTCATTGTAAATAAGTAAGTGTTATTGTGTAACAACTAAGTGTCATATTTAATAAATCAATAACACAAATAGCAAAAATCACCTGTTCAAACCTTAGCTCAAACAGGTTTTAAAATCTGACAGCCTACAGTGGCAATTAGTGGACGTGAATGTTGAATTATAGAAATATGTTTTTGCTCACTTACGGCGTTGTTCCCCAACGCTGAGAAAATGAATAGCATCTAGGTATAAGACTCTCTGCTCTTAAAAGCATCGCACAGCCTTCTCTTTGAGGCACATGGCAAAGTCATCTGTGAGAGACGAGCAGCGACTCGACAGTCCGGTGAAAGCTCTGCAGACAGATCAGGATGTTGCTGAACCATACAAGTTAATAATTCATTGTGATTGTTTTTATGCAGGACAAACAAATATTAAAAGAGAACGTAGGGAATCATCATTTTGTATGTTTGTTTCTTTTAAAGCACTGGTACAACAGTAAAGTGATAATCAAGCCAAAACCCTTTTGAGTATGAAACACGATTGTTACGCTTCAAAGGATGCAGTTAGTAGTTATCTTCAGGTTTTCATTATCAAAATCAGTCACCATACATAGTTAGATGAGCAAATGAGGATGCACTGACATTGGGTATGAAACAGTTGCAATACATTACTAACAGTGATCACACATTTCAGATGTGATGCGACTGAAATGCCCGTTTGCGACACACATTTCTCTGCTATGTGTCCACTGAGCTACACAAAACGATACATCTTTCCACACAGTCCTCCTTTCTCTTGTCCCTCTGTGCTCTATTTGTTTCTGGCGTCCTTCTCCCTTCCCTCTCCTGTCTGCCCCTGACAGTTCCTCTCAGCACCTTGTGGGTGAAATGCGCCGTTCGTCGTTCATTTCTCCACTCCGGCTGCCGCCAAACTCCACGTGCTCTCCTTCATAAACATCAAAACCAGCCACAGACCCAAGGGAAGGGAGACAGAGGAGGCATTTAAAAAACACAGCCTCAGATGCACTTACACTTGCATTTTGTTCTGCCAGCATTGTGTTTCTAGTAGAAACCACGACTGGCACCGTTTCACAGCAGTTTTAACTGACTTTGTTAGACCCACCATTTAGTCAGGCATCTTTTATCTACTCCTAATATGCATTTATTGAAGCATTATCTGTAAGAATCTTTTATTACGGCCATTTAGTGATTTCGTTTTTTTTTAGGATTACTGCCAATCAAGCGAGCATAAGCTATCAAATGTTTTTCTTCTTCACGTTTTACTTTTGTTATTTGGTTTCTTCTTGACATGAAGCCCAATCTATACTTCTGTGAAGCCAGTTTCCTTGTTATTGAAACTACATACTTCAATATATTGGTCAAACACTGGCTTATGGGATCCTAACATTAAATGTGATGTCCAATTATGTTTTTGCAGTTTTACAACTGCTTCCAGTAAAAACTTTGAATATGTATTGGAACTGTGTTTAGCCATCAGCATGTGCACTTATACGCATAATAAGGGATGTGGCTGTCATAGTGAGTCGATATGAACGTTTGGTAACTTTTTTCGGTTGGTTAACACTTTCAGAAAATATGTGTTGTTATTCTATACCTAAACCCTTAAAAATGAAGACTTTTCCACAAATGCCTTCACAATAAACCTTAAATAAAAATACATGAAATTAGCGGCCCCTAATTTCTTCAGGCCTGGATTTTGTCAGTTCATAGTTAAACAGCTGAGTCATAGTTTTGTTTTTTCTTAATCAAAGAAAGGGCTTTAATTTAGCATCAAGCTCAAACCTATGTGGTTGTTTAAACCGTCGTAAATGTAACCTTAAGCAGAGCATTACAATATTATGGAGTATCTTCTAACCTCTAATCCTAAATTTTGGCAAAGGTACATTAAGTCAGACCAATATGCGTTTCATGGGCTTTAAAACACTCATCACAGTTTATACACCAATAAAATGAGCATTCAAAAGGTTTACATTGTTTATTAAAAGAAAGCTAACACTTTTACAGGTGAAGTCATTAGGAGTTACAGTTGAGTGAGTTCTGTTCAGTATTTTGCATATGATAGTGACTTTAGAGTGTCTGTTTAATATTCATTTGGCTCAACAAAACCCTGAAATACTCATGCAAAAAAAATAATTCAATGGCTGTTTAACTGTGATTTCTAAAGTTAGCCAACTTTGTTTCAGATGCTTGAAAAAGAATAGTCCTGTAGTGATTTTTATCATTTAAGACCTATGAGAAAAAATAAAAACTATGTCTTCATAGTAATTTATACATTTTGCATGTATTTGTGTGGAGCTTACTGGCCCGTGGTGGATGTTTCACTGTACATTTTGGCCGACGACGTGGTGAGGTAATGTGAGAGGTTCTTCTGACTCGTATTTGCAGATACATCATGCATGTCATATTGCTCCCCGTAGCTATGTTCTCGATAGATGCTGGCAACGACAGCACACTTGTAACACGTGCTGCAAATACGTGTAAATTCATACATCTGTACACACACACACACACACACACACACACGCACACGCACGCACCGAAATCAAAAGCACATTGTTAGCCGATTGAATCTGTAAGATGTTGCCAACACAAATGAATTACTGCAAAACAAAAAGAATTACATGCCACAGCAAGAACACTATCCAGAGAAGCTTTTAGATTTACAGATGCAGCGAGCACTGATGCCTTACCTTTTATGGTACTGTAGCTATTATATTGCAGTGATTCACAAGTTCCAAGCCCAGGTTAAAAGATAACTAACAAGCGTGTAGATATAGAAGATGCTACATACTACAATATACTACATCAAAAGTATATTGAGGACTGGTTGAACCACCATACTGTATCTGATGTGTGCATTTTAATGACATTATCTACAGCTGCCATCTGTGTTTCAGTGATAAAGGGTCAGTTTGTTCAAATTACCAAAAAGAAAAAAAAATTCATACAGTACATAGTGATCGTTAGAGCTAGATACAATAAGGGAAAGGTAAGACCTGTTAATACAGTACCGAAGGCCATTATTAAAGACAGTAGCAGAAAATGACAGGAAATAAAGACACAGAAGGTCAAGGTCGATGTCTTAACGCTAATGTCATATGGGCGTCCTGAAATTAGTTCTTTTTGTCTGATTCTGACGACACATATACATTAATGTGCAAAGTCCATGTACATAAACCACCAAACTAGCAGCATCCATCATTGGTATTGCTGCATAAGTCTGTTGTCAAAGTGATAAAAATCAACCGTTGGGATGGAAATATTTGAAATGTCTTGAATATGCAATATCAGATTTGCAGCTGAAGGAGAAAAAAAAGCCACATTGTTGGAGTTTCCCTGATGCTAGATGCATGGAGATGCTCTGCTGTCACTGCTCTTGTGTGTGTGCGTGTGCGCGTGTGACAGCTGAGGATAGTGAGTTTTAAAAATAAGTGGCCCTGTTGACACTCGCGTCTCTGTCCTCTTCCCCACTTGTACGACAGAATTCGCCCCATTCTTCTCCCCTTTCACTCCCTTCTGAGCACATGACAAAGCTCAGTGGAGATGCATACAAACAAGCTGAATGAAAACATTGCTAAAAGAAGCCGTTGGGACAACACACTCTTGTTACAGTCAAACCTATTTGGAAGAGAAAATGAAGCCGAACAGTAAAATTGTTATCCAAAACTATCTGTTGTAAACGTCAATCACATGTTTGCAGACAGACTCCTTGGTATAACTTTGATCGACCACTTTTGCGAAACAGTTTTCCTGCGCAATGAGGAATAATATTACTCACATTTTGGATGCATTCACCTTTTACGTCCAAATAAAGCAGATTAAATAATTGAACTTCCATGTGGAAATGTCTCTGTGTTTTCAGATCTTAGCAATTACTTTGATGAACACTTTAATTTGCTCGACCAAAGCAGTACGAACAAAATAGCTTTTGACTCTGCATGGTAAAAACATATTAGGCAGATATACGCTGTTAACATAATTGACAGAAGTGATTGCCACGGTTGCAACAATAACGTCAAATTTGTGTCAGGATGTGGTTGTAAAATCTGCATGGTCAGCTGGGACATGGAGATACAGGTGCTTTGATACTGACATGACATGAGCAAAAAGGGCCAAAGGTGTTTAACATGGGGCTAAATAGTGATTTGTACTTCTTGTTACTCCTTAATGGAGGGTCAAACCGATCTTTCTTTTTTTGCAATGATATTTGAAGGACAGTGGTTTGAATGCTACTGGAATGAGGCATCCTGCTCAAAGCGGACGCGCACACGGACGCGCGCACACACACACCACTGTAAGCTGCACAATAGGAATCTGTAATGCACCACAACCATGCAGCAGCACTGTACAACGGCTGCTATGTGTGTTAACTCACAAACACACATACATACACAGTCAAAAGAATGGGCCTGTGTGATATCAACAGGATATCCAGCAGTAGCCTGAACTCCTCAGTAGCTTTGTTCCACAAGCATGTGAATAGAAACCCTATTCATCAAGTGTGACACACACACACACACACACACACACACACACACACACACACACAATTCTGTGGAGACAAAGACAGATTGCAGTCTCCGCATCCAGTTCTTACATGACCCAGCAGCCAAGCAAGGAGAGGAACTGTGAAAAGCCTGTATATATATATATTCATACTGTGTGAGGCGCAATAATGTCATCTCCTAAAAGCATGTGATTTAACAGGATGTTACCCCCTAGATAGGCTATATCATAATTAAGTGTCCAGATACATTGTATAGAGTTTTACTTTAGACACTTTTGTTTTGATCTTAAATGGGATAAACTGCACAGTGTAAGTATTGCTTTGTGGTTGTCATCATTCCAGGACCAGCAGAAAAATATGCTGTGTGAATTTAATTTACATTCCCATATGGCTGCAGAGTAGACTTGCTCAATATTTCACTCAGTTGATATAGATGTAACATTTCTCAGCACGGTTCCAACGACAGTGTGTTTCATGTTAGTTGGGTTCCAGCCATGTGCGTGAGAAGAATTTATAATGAAGTTTTGTTACGGCCCAAAAATGCTTATCATGTTTTATTATATGCAAAACAACTGTGTCCTTTGTGCATAATGGAATATTTAAAACTGCACTAAATGAAGAAAACAAAAGTTAACCCTTGTGTATAACAAATAAGCCAAAAGTAAAAAGGCGTTACATTGTGTGTGTGTGTAAAAAGAGACAGACAGATGCTGTTAAATATCATCACTGGCATCTTGATATCTTTATTCTGAAACAAATACACTCTAAATGAAACTTTGTGAGTTTGAATCTAATGTAATAATACAAAACAGAGACCTGCCAAATGTAAGTGAACATTGTCAAATAGCGTGCATGAATCTGACATGTCCGGGCTTTCCCTTTTCCACAAGGTCAGTCTGTCATTGAGCTGGAAGGAAACACTACTTTCGTGGCAACAACAAACCCCAGAAACAGGGAAAGTGTGAGAGAGAAAAAGGGAAGTGGAGATGGCTTCTTTGAGGCGTTGCCATGGTGAGTGCAGTTTGAGGGGGAAAGCAGGGGTCAGAGGTCACCCATCGTATGTCCACTCTGCTCAGTCAGGTTTATGGGAAGCAGACTGGGCTAGTCCACATTGACGCACAACATACCGGCTCATCGCTCTACTCACCACAGAGGAGAGTATACGGGTTATTAAGGTCAAATCTGGCCATGAATTTAGATCCTGTTACAGAGCCACATTTCAGGTCCATCATCCACCTGTAATATGATCCAACAACACAGCTGGAGAACAGTGGAAAAAAAGCTGATATCGCTGTCCAGTAACATCACGTCTATAACGCCTAATACCTTGGCATGCACTCGTTGCAGGCTGTGTAAAGTGGGTTAATGCTGAGAGGTTAAAGGTGCATTACTAAAAGGAAATCCAGCCTCTTCAGTCATTTTAATATTGTGGGTTGAATGGTGTTAATGGTATGGTTGATTCAAAAAGTGTTTTCCAACTCACAATCAAGAAAGTCAAATTTCAGATTTTTTGTTACAGCAAAAAGAAGAAAAGTGCAAGACTGTTGCAACTCTTGTGTTAGTTGGGTTAGTATATATATATATATATATATATATATATATATATATATATATATATATATATATATATATATATATATATATATATATATATATATATATATATATACACACATACATACAGCACCCTATGGAATTAGCTGTGTTATTTTCTTAATACTAGAAGAAAAGTCCAGGAATTACCAACACTACACAGTAATGTACATGAACGCATTCACAAAATTCCATTGCAATCCATCCAATAGTTGCTGATTATTAAGTGTTTTGTTTTTTTTAAATCAAAGACCTTGACACATTTTATACTTACAATGAGCAAGGAACAGTGGTTTTAATTATGTTCTTCTAGTTTTAGATTCAAAAAAGGTAGCACACTGGAGATCCTTTCCATACTCCTAATTTGTACAGTATGTAAACCTATCGGAAGGTTCAAGGTGATTTCAGATACAGCACAGCCTGTTATTGTCCACATAGCTCCACTTCCTCTCAGCTGCATGGTGCTCATTAATGTGTGCTCCAATACGAAACATACTCTGACTCTTCCACTATAGCGGTTTCAGAAGACACAATGTTAAAAGACACTCGCACATCTGTGCACACACAGACACACACACACACTTGGTTTCTACATACCTCTCAATCATGCACTAATTGCCGCCACTTGTATAAATATTCCTGCTGGTGGTTTAACTACAGGCTGACACACAGACCCCCCCCCCCCACCAACCAAATGCCAGCCATTCACTGTCAATTTTATTTTAAAACACACATTTAAATAACAGAAGGCAATGAAGGAGGAAATGAAGAAATATTAAAGCGCCAATTTAGTACTTAAATCGGACACCGGTTTAAATATTTGTCCATATTTTAAAACAGTGAATGCAGCCATACAACCGTTAGTTTTCCAGTATATAAAGTAACAAATATGTAATTTGTTTTAGTAAACTGGACCACGATCAGAATCCTTGATTGGTGTTCTTCAGCTTAGATCTCTAACTTGTATAAATCTTCAATTTCATAAATCCTAAAACGTGTTGCCGTATATATTTCGTTTACATGTCTGAGACGAACATTTGTTTTTATATTTACTAGGATAATGTTGTGAAAACCTTTTTGTGTTTGCCAGCAGTGCTCGCTGGACCATAAACACTGCTGAGCTGGAACTCCCTCGCATGTGGGAGTAATGACCACACACACACACACACACACACACACACACACACACACACACACACACACACAACTGGGTTGACAAAGCAGATACAAACACACACACTGGAAACCCTCCCTTTGTCCGTCTCAGCAGATGTCTTTTATCACTCATCTGAATGTGTCAGTGCAGTAACTGAAGGGACAAGTGTTTGTGTGTACAATAGTGTGTATGTACTGTAAAAGTTCACTGTAATTAGCCGAGAACAGTCAGGACTCTTAATTTACCCCATACAGTAGATCCGACCTTTCATGGAGCGAAACAATCTAAAAACAACACACACAGACGGCAACTGTACGCACACACCCCACTTGCACCTTCATTCCTGTTTAATGTGTGTCAAACTGCCCATCACATGGAGGAATCCCACGGAAGAAAAACACGCTGAAAGTAGTTTATGATAGCTTTCCTTTGCCCCGTTATAGTACTTTGCTCATCAGAAAGTGGCTGAATGGTGGTCGGAGGCCAGCAAAGTGATTAACAATGGCTAAATGAAGCCTGGCAACAAAAAGGACTTAACAATGACACACACAGAGTCCCGACTAGAATGAACTGAGAGTTCAGTGGTAGAGAGGGGGCAGTGAGAGCCGGGGGAAGCTGGGAGAAGATAGAGGGAGAAAGTCATATAGTTTTAGTGAGGGACGAAGGGAACTAAGCTGAGAAACAGCTGGAGAAGAAGAGATGATGTGAGCCGTTTCTGGCTGTATTCAAAGTATCAGAATAAAAAAAAACTATATTTAAAAAGGGGGGAAGGCATATTAAGAAAAAGAAAAGCATTAGTGTAAGGCTCCACCCACTCGTCAGGAGGGCATTGAGAGCAGGTGTGGAACGAGACACACCTGATCCTGATCCTCTCGTCAGGGAGGTTAACAAAACCCAAGGAGGGGAACGGAGCAGAGAGATGCAACGAGAGGAGAAGAAAGTCGTTGGCTCTTTGTGAAGATTGAGGATTGAGCCGGCTAGTGGCCCGGCTGAGAGACTTTAGTTTCAGTAGTTAACTGATAGAGCTCTGGACCGCGCTACGTTTTGAGTTCTTTTGTGTTTGTGTAATTAAAATCCTTTTGAAACCTGCAGAACTGACTGCCTGTGATTGCTGTGCTGCCCTGTTACAGTAGAAAGAATGTACAGGTAATTTCACATAATGATACTTCATAAAACTGGTTGTTTTGTCCCAAAAAAAATATCTAAAACAATACCTACATTTGTACATAATTTACAATGATATAAAACGAGAAAAGCATCTCATATTTCAACGAATGACATTATTGCAATTGATTAAATATTGGGAATTGTGTCTAATAGTTTCAGCACCACGCCCCAAATGTTGAAATCATATCTGCCTTTAAGATCCAGTATTGGTTGAGCTCTGAAAAATCATTAAAAGATGTCAGATCTTTGCATCTTCACCAAGACAATGAAGCATTGAACATCTAAACACTTTCCAGTGTCCGTGGGTCAAATTACATTACTGTTATGAATGTAGGGAGAAAAAAAAATTTAAAAAAATAAAAAAATAAAAAAAAAAATCACTGAATGCTGTTCACCTCCCTGCCTGAGGGGGGAGCTGTGATATGTTTGGCTGTGCTTTGTTCCTGCAGGTGATTGGATGGTGGTATATAAGGGGGAACCTGGGGAGGCCGTCTCTCTCTCCAGCTTCCAACCGGGCCATGCTGCACAAGAGGGATCCTTGGGGTGGTGGGGTTAGGAAGAGTGTCGGTAGGGGTGAGAAGCCCTTTTTGTTTAGCCATGTTTTCTCCTGTTTTCGGGTAGGGAGATAGGTAAGACACCTGTATTTTCTTTTGTTCCTTTTGTGGTAGGGAAGTTAGATTACGTGCACAGATTGTTTTGTTTGTTATTTTGGGCCAGGCTCACCCTGAAGAATTTATGACACCTGGTGGAAAATAAAACATAATTGAACTACTCCTCTGCAGCATTGGTCCTGATTTGGGAGGTGGGGAGACCCGTCCGTATGTTGCGCTCAGGCTCTCCTAGGCCGGGCGTAACATAATTGGGGGCTCATCCGTTTTTTTTTCTTTCTTTTTCTCATGCTCTGTGTCCCGGGGTCGTCTGTACGTTCGGCACATGTATGGTGCTGGGTGAAAATGGACTTCGATTTGGACAAATTTGTGGCGGAGCCTACGCTTCAACAGCTAAATAAATGTAGAAAGGGGGAGTTGGTGATCGTTGCAAACTCGTTTGATATACAAGTCCCAGAGAAGATAAACAAGGAGGAACTAAGACAGCTCGTGGCTGATAACCTAGGGGGTAGGGGGTTGTTGACTGCAGGGCCAAAGAAAGTGGATGATCAAGCTACGCCGATGACGTCGGCTGAGGAGCTTAAGCTGACACTGCGCATTAGAGAGCTGGATTTGAGGAATCGGGAGTTAGAGATGGAGGCTATGCATCTTAGGGTGAGGGCCGTAGAACTGGAACGCCAGCCTGGTGGCCCGCCCCAGGCACCGATACCAAATCAAACCCCATACTCTCCCCGAGATGGCTTCGATGTCAGCAGGCATATAGTGCTGGTGCCACCGTTCAGGGAGTCTGAGGTAGATTCGTATTTTAGTGCGTTTGAGCGCATCGCGTCCGCCTTAAAGTGGCCAAAGGAGGTCTGGACTTTGCTGCTCCAGTGTAGGTTGGTAGGTAAAGCTCAAGAGGTGTGTAACACACTAACACTGGAGCAGAGTCTAGACTATGACGTGGTTAAGACTACAGTGCTACGGGCATATGAGCTAGTGCCTGAGGCTTATAGGCAAGGGTTCAGAAGTGGTGGAAAGGATGGGAGCCAGACGTACGTGGAGTTTGCGCGTGGGAAAGGCATGCTGTTTGATAAATGGTGTAAATCCAGTAAAGTTACTGACTTTGCGCAGCTGCGGGAACTGATTCTGTTGGAAGAGTTCAAAAAGTGGCTGCCAGAGCGCATTGTCTTGTACCTGAATGAGCAGAGGGTGACGACAGTGGCTGAAGCGGCTGTCCTGGCGGATGAGTTTGTCCTGACCCACAAAAGTGTGTTTCCCTCTTCTATGCACCGTGAGCCGTCAGTACCTATGATAAATAAAGCAAGGTCGCCGAAAAATTTCCACCGCAGTAACTATTCGGCCCCGATTGCAAACCGAGAGTGCAGTCTGCCCGGTATTGCGGAAAAAGGAAGAATCAGAAAGCCCTTCTGCCATCGGTCTAATTCAGGGGGAGCCAAAAACTAGTCAGTATGGGCTTTGGACAGAGGAATTGCCAAAGCAAGGGATTGATGATTCTTTTAAACCCTTTATCTCACAGGGTTACTTTTCTCTGAGTGGCCGTGACGGGGACAGGGTCCCAATTACCATTTTAAGGGATACTGGGGCAAAGCATTCTGTGGCTCGACGTGGTGCGGTACCGTTCTCTGAACGGTCTTACTGTGGTTCTGACCTGTTGGTGTGGGGAATTAAGTTGAGTGTTTTACGGGTGCCTCTTCATATAGTTACACTCTCCTCCGCCTTTGTGTCTGGCCCAGTTCGAGTGGCTGTGAGAGATCGGTTGCCCATCGCAGTGGTTGATCTCATCCTCGGGAATGATTTAGCTGGTGTTAGAGTGTTTCCCTCTACTCCGGAGTTAACTGAGAAACCTACGGCTGGTGTGCTTGTTAGTAATCCGGCGTCGCATAGCGTGCTGCCCATTTTTCCGGTCTGTGTGGTAACGCGGGCGCAGAGTCGCAAATGGGTTGATTTAGTGGAGCTCTCCAAGTCTGGAGATGCGGGCAGCCCCTCCGCTGGCAAGCGAGGGGAGCCTATTGTTGCGGTGGTGACTGTGGAGGATAACTTGTGTTTGGCAGTGGAGAAAGGTCAGCTAGTTATCGCTCAACAAGCTGATAGTACTCTAGCTGCCTGTTTGTTGGCTGCTCGGCAGTCAAAGTGACTCCAAGACTGCAGCGTATGTGTATGGTGAGGGGGTCCTGTTGCGTCAGTGGCTCCCGGTGGCTGGGGCGGAGTTTGATGTTGGTTACGCAGGTGGTTGTACCAAAGGAGTTTCGGTCCCAAGTATTGAGCTTAGCCCATGACCACAACCTGTCCGGACATTTGGGAATTAAAAAAACGTACCATCGTGTACGCCGTTCTTTTGGCCAGGGGTGAAATCCGATCCGTTATTCCTCCAGCCCCGTTACATCCGATCCCGGTAATGGGTGAACCCTTCGAACATGTCATAGTAGACTGTGTAGGCCCCTTACCAAAAACCAATGCTGGACATCAGTACATGCTCACTATGATGTGCGCCGCTACACGTTTTCCCGAGGCAGTGCCGTTGCGCTCCTTAAAAGCAAAAGCAGTAGTGAAAGCCTTGGTTAAATTCTTTTCCACTTTTGGATTGCCAAAACGCATTCAAACGGATCAACGGTCTAAATTCATGTCTAAGATGTTTGCACAGGTCATGGCAGAGTTGGCTGTTAAGCATCAGGTTTCCAGTGCATACCATCCAGAGAGTCAGGGCGCACTGAAGAGGTTTCATCAGACGGTAAAATCTATGCTTCGTAAATATTGCGTGGAGTCCAACAAGGACTGGGATGAGGGCTTGCCACTGCTAATGTTCGCCATTCGTGAAACTACTCAGGAATTGGAATTTAGTCCGGCTGAATTGGTTTTTGGACACACTGGGCGCGGACCGCTACGACTGCCATCTGCGGTTCCTGGGCCAGATATGTCTCCTGTGGTGACACCCTCACCCAGTTCAGAGGGGGACAGACTGCGTGGGCCCCTTATGTTGGTTCCGAGTCCGCGTCTAGGGAACTCCCAAATTTTGGGTAAACTAGAGAGTCACGTGTCTTATTTGTCAGAGCCCATCGTAGCCGTCGGAGACCGTCGGAGACCGTCGGAGACCTTTGGCGCCGTCGGAGACCTTCGAAACCTTTGGCGCCTTCAGAGACCTTTGGCACCTTTTAAAACCTTTAGCACCGTCAGAGACCGCCGGAGCCCTTCGGAGAGCAGAGACCTTCAGAGACCTTGAGATATGATGTTGTAGCGGATGCACAGGGTGTTGTACAAACATTGCTTCAGTGGGAAGAAATGTTTGATCTTAGGTGGGGGGATGTTATGAATGTAGGGAAGGGAAAGGGAAAAAATAAAAAATAAATAAATAAATCACTGAATGCTGTTCACCTCCCTGCCTGAGGGGGGAGCTGTGATATGTTTGGCTGTGCTTTGTTCCTGCAGGTGATTGGATGGTGGTATATAAGGGGGAACCTGGGGAGGCTGTCTCTCTCTCCAGCTTCCAACCGGGCCATGCTGCACAAGAGGGATCCTTGGGGTGGTGGGGTTAGGAAGAGTGTCGGTAGGGGTGAGAATCCCTTTTTGTTTAGCCATGTTTTCTCCTGTTTTCGGGTAGGGAGATAGGTAAGACACCTGTATTTTCTTTTGTTCCTTTTGTGGTAGGGAAGTTAGATTACGTGCACAGATTGTTTTGTTTGTTATTTTGGGCCAGGCTCACCCTGAAGAATTTATGACACCTGGTGGAAACATAATTGAACTACTCCTCTGTAGCATTGGTCCTGATTTGGGAGGTGGGGAGACCCGTCCGTATGTTGCGCTCAGGCTCCCCTAGGCCGGGCGTAACATTACCGACAATATAATTGACTAATGGCTGGAAATGATCGTTGTGGCTTTGGGACTAAAAGAGAAACACTGTACATCTTTGAGGCTTTCACGATCTCCCTCCTCTTGTCCTGGGCCGCATAGCTAGTGTATCCAAGCAACCGGCACAAAGAAGCCAGGCCACGACAAGGAGCAGCAAGTTCAGAATCTCTTTCTATTCCTCTCATACAGTCTATATTTCCGTCTACGTCTGTCATCTTCCTTTCTTCCAATATTTTTCCCTCACTTTTTTTTGTTCGTCACTTGTATGCTCCCTCACTCGTCCCCCTCGCCCTCACTTGCGCTCCGTAACCCCGTTGCAACCTCTCTCCCACTCTGATTTTGGCACTGCCACGCCTGTTGCTGACACAGCGACCAGGGACAAGCGGGGAGGTTTTCCTCTCTCTCGCTCTTTTTTTTTTTTTAAAGAGCTTCTGTGGGGTGAAATCATCCCGTGAAAGGCCGGCTGCTGCTGGAAAAATCCACAGCAGGAATGTGGGACGATCTGACTTAGAATCCAAGTTGAGGACACAGACCCAGAAATGCCCCGCTCTGGCTAAAACTGACCTCATAATTTAAAGGAAAACGGCAATGTTTAGTTTTTGGCCTGTTTTCTAACATTCTTGTAAAGTGAGGAGAACACAGACCCCGCAAGTATCCATGTGCACCCAGTAGCGTTTCCTCTTGAGCTTTATTTATAATGTTGAGATGGTCTAAAACAGGCATTAGAAGAAAAAGAATAGGGAAGACGCAATGCAAAGTTAATTCAGATCACATTATCAGTTTCTGAAACATTTCAGGCGAGCAACCACAATATCATCCACTGTGTACGGATTTTAGGCTGCGCAGTGTTTTTGTCATGACCCCTCTATATTAAATATACTGTATCACAGATAAACTTACTTGAGATGAAAGTCAATGAATAGATTGTCAAATCAAGAGAAAATGAATCAACAACATATATATATATATATATATATGCGCCCACTGCTTGTATCTCTCATTTGTGATAAGCAATTGAATTTTTCTAGACAGTCTATAGAACCATTGCGAAATAGTCGAGAAAATTAATGGTTGCTTGATTGCTAATGAAAATAATATTTGATGCAGTGCTTAAAATGACCAAGGGTCCTATACTTTCCCAAAGCCACTCCTATAATAGCATTCCCCGATGTGATGACTATGACTGAGCCCAGGCGTCCGCGCCAAAACAGGAAATGTAGGAGAATATATGACCTTCCCTTTACGCACAGCTGACGGCAAGTGAGAGAACATGGGATGCTAGAAGAAACGTACCAAGATACAGACGCACACTGTGCACACACGATCATAGACACGGTGTGAGAGGGAAACAAGAGCCAGAGGATGACATAGTAGATGGCCTTCTGTTGTGGCTGCCTGGGAGACTCTGTTGTCCCACTTGAGGTCATTGCTGGTACGAGACAAACCAAATGCCACTCCAACACATACAGTGGAAAAAGAACATGTATTCTTTATGTCAATAGGTTGTGAACAAATCATACTAAAGCAACAATGCTGAGGCAACTTTGTTCACACATTTTTCCGTCAGCTTTGCCAAAAAAACTGTCTCATTGTAATGTAGTGTTCTCAAACAATGAACCAACTACTCCCATCTTGACTTATAGCTCAGCATCTCATGCGAACTGAAAAGGACCGTCGTTGACCACAGGGTGGATCAGACCAGTATGAAAAAAAGGATGATAGGAGAAAGAGAAAGGAGAGAGGGTGGAAACCACACTAACCAGATTAGTGCCAGTCTCTAAATAGCCTTCGTCCACTTCCTCCCCGATGCCCGACACAAACCTGACCTCTGTTCCAGACGGCAACACAAACATACAGCCAAACACTGCCTGTAACCTTCGCTGAGAGCTTAACCTTGTAAGCTTACTTATAGTACGGGCCCCCTGTGTCACTGATTAATACTAAGGGTGTCGAGTACGAAGTGCATTCAAAAAGGGACTTAAAAAATGGCAACATGCAAACTAAAACGGTTCGAATTTTTTTAACTGTGGTGTTGGCAAAAACCATTTCACAGGGTGTTTTTCCAATGGATTTATCTCTAAATGTCTGTATATCAACAATTCCCCACCTGTCTCAATAACTCAACAATTGAGTGATTCAGCAACTAAACTGGCTCGGGTATGATTAATGAACAACCAGACAATCTGACTGTTCAGCTTGTGGCTGTATTGGTCAATAAAAAGTACAGGAAAACTTAGTTTCAATGAAGGCCGTAAAAAAAAAATTGAAATCTGATGACTTACTCAGGAAATGTTGTGGGCATCATATTGTGCAGCATTGACCTACATGAGTGGAACGTATACAACTAGAATAGCCATTATGTCTGCCATGCCAGTCTTAAAGATATGACATTGTTAATGAAGTCGGCTATTCTTTAGAAGCTCTTCAGCGTGGCCACTTGCCTTCTATGGATGCCAACTTTGCTTGCCACTGGATGCTTGGATGAAATGCTAGTGAATTAGCTGCCAACAAGCTGTCAGAGTGCCCGTGTTGACTGTATTGAAGATGTTTTGTAAGGATGCCAGTCTCCTCCAGCTAAGTTCAAACAGGAGAGGACGGCGGCGCTGAACATGGTTTCTGTGCGACATTAACCAGGAAATAAATCAGCGGTCTCTAACCCAATTGACTGAAATCCTTTCTGACCTCATTCCTTCAACTCTTCAGGGACAGAGAGAGGAAAGGATTAAAAAAGACGCCAAAAAAGAGGGTGAAAGAATTAATCGAAACTTTCAAATTATCATTTGGGTTATTGGCAAGTTTGCCTTATGTAACCACTGTGACGAGTAAATCATTACAAATCCTGGACAACTTTATCCTTCATTTAAACTAGAGAAATGAACTGAGGAATTTACAATGTGGCTACAGTTGTCATAAAACTTCTGCCCTGAATCAGTACGCCTTCATACAGTACAATGTGGCAAGTAGGAAACGAAATCAGTAGGAATGATGAAATGTCTTGAACCAATCATCTCCAGTTTTTCCACTTTCAACCATATCTGACCATGTCTGTTCCATACTTAAGTCACATGAGTGAACCATTTTAACGTTTGCGGCAGAGCAAACTCCATTTACCGAGAAAGACTGTTAGATGCAGTTGAAAGGTTGGGGAAAAGATACTAAGTAGACCTGGAGTTAGGATAATTTTTTAGATCTAGAACAATTAGTCAATTAATTGATTACTTGATTGACAGAAACAGTTTTTCAACATATTCTTTCAATAGTTTTTCAAGCAAAACTGCAATACATTCAGCAGTAGAAGCTGCTCAAATACAGATGTCCTGCTGTTCTTGATAAATTACAGAATATTTTAAGGTTTTAAATCAATATTGTTATAGACAAATAATCAAAGAAAATATTTGGATTAATCCAAAATAAATGAACCATTACTTGCAGCCGTAAATATTGTCAAAATATGAAGACCATGCAGTTTTTAATGTCATAGTGCTACATCTGTGCATGTTGTTCATACTCCAATTTTTCTCCCAGGCTTACAGTAGCCACTCTCTACTTTCTTTGTTGTAGCTCTGGGAAGTTTGAAACAGGAAGTGCCAAACAAGAACAGGAAGAGGAAGTGGGTTCTCGATCCAGACTGTTTTCCAGTCAGAAAAACTCAACCCAAACTCTGACATGGGAACATTGTGTTATATTATAGCGCAGGAAATATCACATGTACTGTGTTTTGAATTTATTTATTTAAAATACTAAATGGGTTGTTTCATTCTCAGCTTATAAATGACAAATCTGACTTTTAACCATGTCACCAAAAGACAAAACTGATGATTGATCATCAACATGTACAAATTATCTGAACAACTGCAGTAGTTTTTAAATCAATAGTTCATCATGTCAAATGATTATTGTCAAAACCACAAAGATAATCATTTTACAACAATATAAAAATGAGCTAAACCAGATATTCTCAGCAATGATTTAATATTTCAGAAAAAAATGAATCATCAATACTGCTGACAATTATTTTTCTAACAATCAACTAATACCAATTGACTACTTGTTTCAGCTCTGACTGATATATGTTTGCAATTAAGGGTTGTATAATATAATGGATACAACTTTTACAGTTTATTCAATTGCAAAATGTATTATTTCAATCAATTCGATCACATTTACTATTAGATTTATTTCAAGCCCACAACAAAATGAAAAGACAAAGACTGGATCTACTTTATGGAAACATGGGCTTGAAATATAACCAAAGCTGTTTGCATAAAACAAAAAAACAACTGTGAATCCATTTATTATTCTGAGTCAGTGAACACATGCACAGAGTCTGAATGGCCACCACATGGCAACCTTTAACTTGGCCAAGGATCAGTCGTCCACTGAGCAGATACAGAGAAGTCATCTTGTTGTGTATCCAATGCCATCTGACATTTGCCAGCCAGCCTAGCAACACTGCCACCCCCCTCCCCACACTTCGCTGCCTTTTATGTGTTGTGGCAGCAGATAATTCGCTGGAGGTGTTGGAGGTATTCGGAGAAATCCTGCTTCAAACAGAATAAGGAATACAAAAATTGCATTTTGATCTTGCCTGCTAGTCTGCATTTTTAAATTCCTCTTTTTCATTAATTATCCCAGCCTCTTTCTCCCCCCTCCCTTGAGGTAACCAAATATGCCTTTAAATTAATATTCTTTTAGTGCCATGAATGAGCCTCGAAGTCATTCCCACCAACACCCAACCCCCAACATCACCAGCACTGAAACCTCAACCTTTAGCGAGCCAAAACCCATGCAGACCAAGCACCTCCCAGCGGTAATCTCCCTTTCCTTCCCCCGTCGTAAATCCCTCATTCTCCTGCTCGCTCCTTTCCTGTCGAGATGCTAACGGGCTATCAGGGCAATCCTATTAATTCACCGAGCTTTTCATGGTGAATTTGACCCCTCGAGAAATCATTTCCTAACATGCATTTGCGCTTGAGGGAGACTAAAACTGCTGAATTCTGTGTGGTGATAGCTACAAACTCCTGGGCCAACTGTGCGTCTCAGCGCTCGTGTGCTTTCATGCTGCTATGCGTACGCATGCATGTGTGAGCAAGCTGTCTATGACACCTGCTGCAGCCTCGGGCAAGCTGCTGTGAGGTTAGGGAAGGCCAGGAGCCAAGTGACGGCATAATGGCCCAGTGTTGCACCAACATTATGATATTATGTTACTTGTATGTTTGTAATCATTTTTTAAAATGGGTAAAATGACAGACACAATCTCTCCTGGAAGTCATTCGAGGTGTGAAAAAGAAAAAGAGGTTAACACCTGGGTTCATCAACTAAGCCCAGCTGGCCAATCACAGTATGACGTGGGTGAGAATGTACAGCGCGTTCTCACTCCCAATTCGTCCAATGCTGACACTTGGTCAATACGCCTCAGCGTCCGATACCGACGTAGCCAGGCACCCTTCAGCGTCTGTATGTGAGACACCGGACCTTCCACAAACTCCAAGGTAAACCCATCCCAACTGATGTAGTAAAGAAAGTGTGCGTATGGTAGGAGGGAGGAGAGGAGGTATTACAGGTCCATAAGAACACAAGACTTTCACCCAGCAGAAAGCTGCACGCGTGAAACGATGTTTTGTTACGTAACTTGAAAAACATACTTATTTCAACCCAAACCACAATATTTACATAAGCAAATACTTTGTTGCCTAAACCTAACAAAGTAGTTTTGTTGCACAAAAAAGCCAAAAAACTAAGTAAACCTACGTTTATTTTGGAAAGGAGCTGTTAGCATGTAACAAGCCAAAACTAAAACCCTGTCTAAATGTACCGAGAGCGTCACAGTTTGAAGCGTAGGGCCGCTGGCAAAGTGTCTGTATTTGACGGGTTGGGAGTGAGTGTGTTGAAATGTAGGATTGTTGTATTCAGAAAGTTCAAGTAATGGTCAGACACAACGTCCTTCAGTTCAACATGCATTGTTTAAAGGTTGAAGACAAGTTGTGTGCAAGGCCGGTTGGAAGAGGAAAAGGTTTTGTGGATAAGGGTAGCTGTGCCGAGATACTGTCGCATGCAGAGTTGGACTTCTACACACGCAGAACAAAGCGTGACGACGCGGTATGAATGCCAATTTCAATGATTTTCACTTTAATAACAAAATGATTCTCATACGTGTGTATCTTTATCTGATGGTGTTGCGTCAAGACAGAGGGATGAACTAATAGCATATGAGCAAATTAAATTGTTCTCCACAATTTTACAGTTTTGAAATGCATGAAAGAATACCCGCTTTTACCATGTTTTGACACTTTGTCTCTTTTTCTGTCTCTCTTGTCTATCCGTTGTATCACATCATCTCTCTTCTAGAAAAAGTGGCAAATGGTACAAAACCAGACTGTGAATACAGTTCAAATTAATTAAATGAAGAAATGACCAGGAGCAATATATGACAATCAGAGCATGAATATAGCAGCAAACAAATATTTGCTTTGTAAAGATATAGTGGATTAATGTCTGCCTGAGCCTCTGCTCTGGTTTTATCTCTGGTAAACTCTGCCACATTTAAAAGACATTTCAGGATACAGTGGAACATACTTTGTTATATTCTGTAGCTTTAAGTATAATCTGATCAAGTATTAATTAAGCCACTACTTTGCTATAATTCTGGTTCAAATACATATTTCACTGCAGTTCTCACAGTCTAGGAAACAAGAAGTTTGCATGGAAAGTCAACACTAAAATTGTAAGTTTCTGACTTTTAAAGCGCTAAAAATAGTCCATAGATAAAACTGCAGTACAGAAAATTACAGCACTTCACATTAACACCAATAAACGCATTTGGTACAGAAAAAACAGAAGCTGAGCACTCCACCCCACCTTCCCCTCATTCTGTCGTTCAGAAGGAAACTAAAAGCAGCCCTGAAGGCACCATCATACGCTTTACTACCATCCAACCACACACACGGCCTCATTTTCTATTACAGTGTGCACTGATAGCACAGATAAAGGGAGAGTACATGTTCTGTCCACAGAGTGTATTACAGTCTTTTGTTAGTGGAGCCATTACTCCCTCTCCATCTGCCTCTCTTCGCCGGTTTCTCTTTGTGTCTCTCGGTCTGTCAGGACGAATCACAGCAGCCTGGGGGATTTGCGGCCGAGTGGCTGCTGCTCGGTGGCTTGTCAGTTCAAGTCCTTCCTCTGAGGCCAGCGTGACACAGAGAGACACAGAGATAAGAGAGACACAAAAGATGATAGGGTAAGGGGATCAAAACAGAGCGAGACAACGAATGAAATGCCACCCTGGTAAATGCACTCCCACAGAATTTAGGGTGGGACAAGGCTAGAAGTTTAACTTTGAAGACATGACATATGCTTTTTGCCTCGAGGCAGCAAGTAGTGTATTACGAATTCCGTCCTCCTATCCGTTGTTCGGGCAGGTCCGTGGCCCGCAAATGTCTATCTCGACTCCAAGAGTCGACAGCTGAAAGGCTGGTATTCTATCAGTTGAGCATTTTAGGCACTACTGCCTCATCCTGTCTGCCACAAAACATGCTATATTCCAAAATACTGTACACTAAAACCAATATACGTTATGCAAGAAGAGATTAAACTTCCAATCATATGACAGCGGCTAGATGTTGTTTGACAATCATAAGGACGTCGATTATTTCTGAGCAGAATCAAAAAACACTACAAACCCACTGCCGGGGTTTGATGTTCGGTCAAGCACTTCCTTTTTTGAACGAACCCTTGCATGCATGTGTCACCATCTGTGCACGGAAGTACACGGGTACACAATGTGGCAAGACATTTCTATGTCATTTAGCAGCTAGCTATATATATATATATATATATATTTTCATTGTTTAGTAGAGCTGAATTTCTGAGTAAATTAATCGTTTCTGAGTAAAGACCACTAAGTAAAGAGCACAAACTATTGTGAGAAACTACAACTTGGCTGATTTCATATTTCAGGTATATTGGAGGGCTAAACTAACAATACTAATCATCTACAAACTATTCCAGATATGTTAATCTGCTAACATTGAATGCTGCAATTTAAATAAACTAAGAGTGCAAACTCTGAAGTTGTTGGTGCAAATAAAGCAATCACCTGCCTTTATCTTATTTATACAATTTCATTTAGCCCATTTTAATGGCATCACAAAGAATTACCCCAAACTGAATTGAGCATAAAAGGAACTCATAGTGATAGTGGCTAAAAAGGTCATTTTAGTGTAAGTCTTCAGTGTCAATCTGTGAAATCATACTGGACAAGCTACAAGCGATACAGAGGACTGGTTTACAGAAAAGCTAAAAGGGGAATTTCACTCAATTTATCATTTCAACATGGTGTTCAACAGACTAATCAATAGACACTTAAAAAAAAACTTGAATAACTCCAATTAGCTGTAAACCTGATAAAGAGTCCAACATGTGATGGTCTGCTGACAGTTGATGGGAAACCGACTGTGTGGGACGTGCAGCAGCGCTCAGCGAGACAAATGAGCTTTACATTATTGTGGTTTTGGTGTTTCAGTTGTGGGCCAGAAAATGTGCTTTTATCACCGCATGATCCTCTGCAGTGAGCTTTTGATTTCAATTGGACGTCTCTCGATGTGACATTTTCAATTTAAAAGAGGATTATTTTCATTTGTTTGGCCAGCTCTTTGAAGCAGGAGTGATAGTAATAAGGATGGTGTACTGTATTATTATTACCCAAATGAAAAAGACTGCAGAATCTCAAAATCGTTTAATTAGAATGTTTAAATTATGCAATTGTTTAGTGACAGCTGGTTAAAATGACACAACTTTAAATGTAAGGTATCAAGACAATTGTATGGTTTTAATACCTCTTACTCCTTTCTATTGTATATATTTACATTCTGTCAGAGCCGTGCTTGGCTTGAGTCCTTATTTTCCTCTTCCAAAGGAAGCCACAATGAAACAAGTCAGTTTATGTAAGGATCTAAATTTAGAGTGAAGAATTTGCTTTGTTCAAACTCACCATGTAATTCAAATTGTGTTTCTTTCTGGATGAGAAAAAGCATCCATCATGATACTGAAAAACACGTCAAGTCAAAAAAAAAATACTGTCTTTCTTGGTTCCAGAAATGGTGACATGCCTGAATTCCTGATTCAAGTAGGTAGAGTTAACAGTGCAGGAAGTTATAGTTACAATTTAACTCGAGATGTTCATTGATCACATCTTCAACATGCAGGTAAAACAACCTTGAACGCTGCAGAAGCAGAACCCCATAAAGTCTGGCCTTGGATGGAGCTTATACTAAGAAACCTCCCACCTGACCTCACCAACTCACCATAACTCTTTTTCAGAATAGCAGGCAGCCCACCCAAAGTAATCCTTGATCTCATACCGGCCCATGAAGTGGCCTTCCATAAATCTCCTTAAACAGAGGCAAGATATTTAGTGTGAAAGCTTTCAAAAGAAGTGTTTGCACAAGGTTCAATGTGACCATCCATTCATCACATTGTTATTCCTATATTTTACAAATCACTTCATAAAACTAACCTGACAGTTAAAACCTCTACCAATATGAACTGGTGTAACTATAAAACACAAAACAGGACCCACCCTGAATTACAAGCCACCCCATAAAACAGTCTGTTTTGCTATCATTTCTCACAGAGATGGATATACAGTACATCCCTCCCCCCAAAACTCACTGCTCTCCCACCTACACCACCCTAAACCCCCTGCTCACGAGCATTAATCTTGGCTTGCCCTCTTGACCCCCGAGTCCCATCAGCGTCTCTGCAAGACATGATCAGTAGGAAGATCTGAAATATAGCTCTTGAATCCCGAGGAAGACAAAACAAATCATGAATTAATAATAAAGATGTTCCCTCACCCTCAAGGCCAAAGCCAGACCCAGACATCAAGCCAAGCCAACCAATTTATCCCCAACAATGACACCAGACTCATGAAAACTGGGGATAAAGCGAGCACACACACCTACCAGATTACCCCCACTAAGCCTGAGTTTTGGCTGGCTTTGCACCAGGACACCCACCCCCAACGCTGCATGTGTGTGAGTGTGCGTACAGTAGTCACATCAAATGTGTGAGGCTGTGATAAAGAGCAAGGCATAAAAAGGAAGCTAGAGCGGTAACCTGGGGATTAAATATTCTTAGCAGGGGGTTATTTTTGGAGCAGGATGGGAGCCTAACGCAGACACGCACACTGTTAAATAAATACACACACACACACACACACTTCCTCGCTCTCCATGCCAGTGGACTGTGGTTTGTTTGGGTTGGCTTTGGGCAGCACTGGAGTCAAGTCTTCCCCCTCAGCCCACCTCTGCACTCAGATACAGAGTGATTTAAAAATGTTAAGTTATACGACAGTATACTGCAGACCTACCAACATCAATATGGGGTTAACATCAATAAGGGGAAAATTGATTGGGACAGAGCTATATTAAAATCAGTTTATATATAGAAATCCCTCAGCTGGGAAAGTGTAGGAGGTGGAAGTTGAGCAGTAGCACACTCCCTTTCCCCAACAAGCACTGCTGAAGTGCTCCAGCGCTGAAGATGGAAGAAGTAGGAGTATAACCAAAGCAGAACTGTTCCTTTAATATTAACTTAAGAAGACGCAAAAGTCGGATACAATCTAAAAGGACAGAAATCTAAAAATAAATCTAAACCAGATTCTGTCCCCGTTGTGCTTCATTCATTGCAAATTATTCCACAACTGGCCAGTTCTCAATTGTCATCTTATTGAGGCTTACGGAGACTCAAAATAATATAAAATGATTATGTGATGTATGTTTATGGGGCATTGGCGATTGCTTTAAGTAGTCTTATACCAACCTCAAAAAGTTGTCGACTCGTCAATTAAATTGCAGGAGGTACAAGGTTTTTGTCCCCCCCCCCCCCGAGAACAATGATTAATTCAAAAAGGTATCAAATACAACAGCAAAGGGTTAATCACTGTAGGCGGGATCCACCTGGGGGTAGGTGAAAGGGCAGATTCTGCCGATTGGCTCTGAAAGGCTGTTTACAAATGAGTCGCAATCTGATTGGATTAAACCCTCAGCAGGCGTGTCTGAGCTGAAGATACTATTGGACTGCCTTCATTCATGGATAATGGGTGTCTGTCTGGCAGGTAGCACTTATTAGATTGCTTCCTGCTTCTGGAAATGGGCCTGATGAGAGTGGTTGGGTGGAACCAAAAGGGTAAACGTGACTGCCATAAAACAATGAGGCTAAACAAACTTAAGGTGGCTTTATCACTGCAAGAGACCCAAGTTGGTATTCATACCCGTCTTTTAAAACAAGAAAAATACTGGTACCCAATAGACAACTGTGTAACTGTCTGTAGCTAAATAATAAATTGGCTCAAAAAGTCACAGATACAAGGAGAGCTCAAATATTTTCTATTTTACTCATCTGTACCTTAGTTTGCACAACAACATACAGTAGATTAATAACGCTGCATCTGAGCAGCTCAACCAAACTATCCCTTTCATCATAAAATAGGTCTTTATTCACTCGCTCTCCTTTGTTGTTGCCGTTTTTATCTTTGTGCATCCAAGCCTAAGACTGCTGACTCCACTACACCAGGACAGCAATAGGTACAGAGAGGACACGCCTCAGCTCGGGTCACTGCATCGTGTTCAATAATTCAGTGCATCAATTCCTTTTTTTAGACTATTTCTAGACAGCACAGACAGTATATTACCGTAAGATCTCCTATTTATAGTGTATTTGTTAGGGACAGATACAATATGCATAGACAAAGTGAAAACGGCTATCTAATGCAATTATCATAATATTTATAGCAAATGCTAATTTACAACACCTGTCCCTAGAAGGGCTTTTATAAAACTAGGAAATTTGAACAGCGAGGTAAAGCACATATCAAAAAAATTACAAAAAACAATAAATAGAAAACGTCTGACTGGGTGCAATCACACATGGAAATAAACCTTTCAATATGCGTGTCTCAGAATCAGAAATGCTATGAACAACAGTCTACCAAATGTCACCGCTGGTAGTTTTGCGGATCACAACAATACACTAGCGCACTGTGTTCGCTTCAGACTGATGCCCGGTGCGATTACGCCACGACAGTTAGGGTTTGCTTATGTCTCTGTTATAAAAATAGCACAACTTCTGGCAAAACGCATCACAAGGCCAGAGATTGTCACGGTACAAAATTAACCAGGGGGAGTGATTGAGAGTCAGAGGCTACTGCATTTCATTTAAAGGGGACGAATCATACTCATTATCAGGTCTCTGACTGGCTCGCAAGAAAAATATGGTGCACCGTTGCAAAGGTAGTTCTCAAGCCGTGGGTGGAGATGCTCAGATGGGGCTCTAATGATCCTGCATCTGACACAGAAAGAAGGACCCAAATCTGAATGGCATTTGGAATCATACGTTTTCTGACCGATGCAGCTCACAAAAAACTGATCTATTACAGTTTGTGGGTTGGTAGACACGCCAGATACCCAAATGTATGAAAAGAACACTGAAAAAAGTTTCATATTTCCCCTTTAATACACCTTTTCTCGTCCACTGCGAAATTTACAATAACAGCCAAGTCAGGTTCCTCTGCAAGCACTTATCCTATTTTAATATCACGAAACAGAGATGCATCAGGAAGAGAAACAGGATGAGAGAGGTTGGAGGAAAGAAGGCGGCAAACAGGCATTTCCATGTCAGATTGACAAACGGATATGAGGAGGGACACAAGGATGAGAAAAAGAAGAGGAATGAGGATGAGGTGGAAATGTGTGCATATGAGGAAAAGGAAGGGAAAGGCAAAAGGAAGGGGAGGAGAAAGGGAAAGAAGAAACATTGTTTTGGGAGGTCAACGTTCTCCCTTAATGCCAGTCTGGCCGAACACAATGAGAGCCTGAAAGACCTACTTGTCTTTCATTCAATACTTGTTTAAAGTATCCTGCTAGCAGATTAAGCGGTGATAACATTTTTTTTAAAAAGCCTTTAAGGTGAAGAGTGAAATGTTGACATTACGCTTTACATGGCAACATTACCCGCTTTAACAGTGGCCCCTCAATGTCTTTATCAAAAACAATTCTGGACGGCTGGTGAAGGAATTAGAATGACACGATCTCATGCTGGTAAAGACGTGACGTCTTTGTCGCAAAGGGACATAAAAGACATCGAGGATATGAGGTTTCTGCTGAGGAGAAGAGGTTTAAATTCTGCAATCTGAAAAAAAACTGTTTCCTGAAAATGACCTTGAAACTGAACATGAAGCTTTCTGATAAGTATATACAGTCGTAGATCATGTTTCTAAAACCCCCTGAAATGGGAGAACTTTTCGCACGGATCATTTCTCATCTAAAAACAAAGTCATGGCCGTCCACGCAAAGGAAAGCTGTGGGTTCACCTTTCCCCTAAAGGAGTTGTTATTTGTTTTCTGAAATAACAATTTTTTTAACAGAATCAGACAATGATCTTTATCAAAAAGACACACAAAAAGCTTTAAAAAAAAAAAAAAAAAAAAACAAGAGCTCAATACGCAGAAATTCAACAAAGGAGTGTGAAAGGTTTTTCTGAGAGCTCAGCAGGCCCAGAGGCACAAACCGCAATCTTACAACTCGTTGAGACCAAATAGAACTCATGACCTCTGTCGCATCAGTTTGAATCTTCGATACCTCCGTTTATTCTGTGAATATCTCGGAAGCCATCTTTTGTGGCCCATCTTTTAGCTGTAGCCCTGAAGCTGCTAGGTATACGTCTGCATCTCTTACGCCCGGGCCACACTGCACTGCCTGTGGGAGGAACGCGCGAGTAAAACTATGCTATTAGCAAAATGTAAAAAGTTAAAGGACTCATTATGCAGGCAATTGTCTGTGAGTGTTATTCTATATTTGATCATATTTTGTTTTGCATTTTAACATTGTGGTTGGTCATGGTGGATCTAATGTTAATGTTAAAGTTCTAACAAAGCATCTTTCATGAGCTCATTTGAAGTTTTGTATGTAGAATCATGAAGTGTTAAGTACTTTTTAACTATAGCTTTCAAATAAGTGATGTGAAGTAAAAAGTAACAATATTTTTCTCTGAATTTTAGTGAGGTAAAAGATTGAACTGACATGACATGCAAGGTACAAGTAACTGAACTTGATACTTAAGTACAGTACTTAACGATTGTACTTAAAATCAGCATAATGTCAAGTGCCCAGACGTGTTTAGGCTTTCATGCCCACAAGAAAGTGAGCTTTCAAAACACTGAAACCCTGGCGGTTGACATAAAATCTGAGTCACTTCTTAAACCCAACAAAGAGGGCTTGTCCTCTCCTGTATGAAAGGCAGTATCGTTCCTCCTGGACAAAAAAAAACAACCGGCTTTTAACCTGCCTTCTTAGCTCTGAAGAGAGGCTGGATATGAACGCCAAGCCAGCCTCTGACTTGTAACACTGGCTCTTCTCCATTTGCTCTGACTCACTTTCAGAGCTTTGATTTGGGAGGAAAATAGCTATTTTATCAACAACATGTGTCAGCATGTGCATATATATGTGTGATTGCGCGCGTGTGTGGGTGTCTTTGTGTATTTCTGCCCAATTTGAGCCACACCTGACAAGCTAAATCACCAACTGCAAGTGCTCCTGGGAACTGTCTTGCAGCATTTTCTATAGTAGACCAAGGTTTCCTATAAGGGTAGCAGCTCAGAACCACACCTGGACTCCACCGCGGGCTTAGAGTTTCTACTTCATTATCACACACAACTTTGAAATTGGGACTGACAGCTCAACACTGCAGGCGAAGGAGATAACCTTGAGCTGATGTTTCATACAAGTCTCCCTGTCATCTTATGACATTGTTTCCCCCCAAGGGAAAGAAAAAAAAAAACTATTTCATTCCCATGGTATTCAATGATTAAGCTTAGTCAGGAGCTGGGCATTGTTACATTAAAGCATGTTTCCTCCTTAAGCGTCATAAAATACAGCAATCAAAGTCATTCAGACCGTGTGACACTTTTTGATCAGTAACAGTATCCAGCTGGCAGGTGTGATACGGAAAATGAGGCTCATTGCCACTAAAGTTAACCAATAAGAAGAAGAAGAAGAAAAAAAGGGCCTTTGATTATAGTTCAGATCTAGAGAGAAAACACACTCATGCACATGTATGTAACCTTTGACTCTTCCTGGTGGCCTAAAGGCAGTGAAATTAAAACGCATCTCAAAACATTTCCTGAAGCTGTATTTCACAAAATTTGTTCAGACTTGTAGCCAGGAAGCCAGCTTTCCCCTCCCCCCCTATTTTTAACGGGTGCATTAGGTGCAGATCAACCGTAAAATACTGCGTCCTGAACAAGTTAACAGCCGTTCTCTGCGTCTAAGTTGTCATACACTTTCAAGTGACAGAAACTTGAAACTAAAGCTCCATCATGCCGCTGTTCTGTTGTCGCGCAGGAGGACCAGGGTGGTTGGGGGCGGCCGATAATTCCACAACCTCCGTCTGCTGCTAAAACGGCTCCATTTAAACAATTTGTGTCCATCACCTCCTGCAATAAAAGCAGGTTTTTAAAGCAGAAGTGAAATGCACAGCTGTCTCTTTTATAACCGAACAGCAGCGATCGGGTAGCCGTGTGCAGAGAAGTTAAAGAGCATTCTTCAGAGTTCACTTTCCATGTTCTCCTTCTGCTTCATTTATAGTGCTTTATGATCTTAAGAGTACGGTAATGGGATCGAATCCATGTGAGCCCAGCAAAACTGTCCTTGTCCCCAAGCATCACATTCACTCTTTGAGTAATAATTTTATAAAAAAACAACGTTTTACGGAACCATTTCTCAGCGGTGTAGTCACCAGGACCACCGAAACCAAGTTATGACCAAAATCAGAGCGTATGGAGACCAGAGACAAAACTTTGAGGGGTTGAGACCAAGTCAAGACCAGAGGGAGTCCCACGCTACATGACACACTTACGATATAATGTGGAAATGCAGACCACAGGCACTCCTTAAATTGTTCTGAACTAGCCACATTCCACATCCAAGATTCACTCTTCATTCACGAATTGTATTGCCTTTTTTTTACTGTATGTGTGTGTACCATGAGAAATGTCTTGTTAAAATAAAAAGAGGTGAATTTTCTTTCTGTCTGAGGATTTGTCTTTGCTTTAAGGATGTCAAAAAATGAATCACAATGCAATTTAATTAAATGCCTGTAGTTGTGGTCTTTAAATAAATCCCAGAGTCCTCTTTCTCTGGGACCAAGTACAAAATGCTGTTGATGCTGAGACGAGTACTACGACCATTTCGCTGCCGTTTCCATCTGTTAGGGGGAACAAAGCCGACAGCTGCAGCAATAAGAAGAAACTTGAGTTCAAGTCAAGAACATTCTGGAATCAAGTTGGTTTTCGTTGGATTATAAGAGACATTATATCACCTCAATGGCAGACCACTTCATTTCATTCAATGAAAGGAAACTGCTTGGACTGAGCTCCACTATAACTTGTTTGGGCATTTCTTACATGCAGCTGCAAAGGCACAAAGTACACACAGTCATGTGGCACAAGGTGCAAATGGCCTTAAGTTAAACAAATACATTTCATACCCCCATAAACACTGTAATGTTTGACTTTTACTGTGATGCATGGGCAGCGTTAGGGCCTGATTTTCTTTTTTAATATTAATAATCAGCATTAGAGATCTTGAAATTGTCAGACTGTTCTCACTCAAAAGAGAGCTTTAGCGTTGAGAGGCACGCCACAGATGTTGCTCACAGTTCTGCAATGTACTTGCTGTAAGTGTCAGAGGAGCATTTCCACCACTGATGGTGATGTAGCAAGAGATAAACATTTTAAAATTCTGGTATTTATGTGAACCCCACTCCCATCTTTACATTAGCATTGACTCTTACATGTTGAATTATAATGAATGCATTGCTGTCGTGTATTAATAACTGTGCCAGGTTTTTTGCAGTTCCTCTTTCAGTTCCTCTGATGACACATTTTTCTATCCAACCCAGTAAACCTCTCAAATGTATTTTTATATATCTAC
>NC_136590.1:29473291-29925791 GCF_910589615.1 Taurulus bubalis | reverse complement strand
GAGTAGTGTGTTGTAAATGTTTCACTTTCCCCTTCTGGGGGAACATGAATATAGCCGTTGCAGCAAAAGGAGACTTTGGGTCTCCTCCTCCTCCAGCAGCAATTAGTAACTAACAAAACATTGCGGACTTCCCAGGACAGTCACACTTCCTCTCCGTGCCTCGAGAAGAGCTGAGGAGGTGGAGGTGTGTTGAAGGATGCAGCAGGGGGGATTCACAGCTGCATAGCGAACTTCAAAGTGCCGTTAGAAAAGACCTTTCACAACCGATTCATCAGCCAAGGGCACCAACGCTGTGTAGTACAGGTATAAAAAGATTAACTTAGGAAAAAAAATCTGCTGACTTGCTGTTTGTGAGGCAGCACCCTGCTCCAATGGTAAACCAGGCCATGCTGAATGATTTCTAGATCTCACCTCTAGACAAAAGCATAATTGTCCCATCAGCTGACAGATGCTTTGTATTGAGGAATGAGCTAGTTTGTTTTGTAAAAAAAAAAAAAGGTTCAGCTGATAACACAGGGGTGGAAAGTTCAGGTGAACCGGCAGACTGGGCGATCCAAGATGTGTCTATCTTTATATGAGCAGTGTGAATAATACTCTACATACATAAACGCAATAGAATACCTTGCAGTATATATCAGGAGTGCAGCTTTGCAACATGCACACTAACATGCAAACTATTTAACACAGAGTTTAAACTGGTGAAACAAGTGAAAAGACTCAAGAGTATTTGGATTCGGACCCAAATATCAATATCTATTCATCTGTTCATTTTCATGTAAAGATAAAATCTATAAAAAAATGACTTTGACAGGGTGACGACATTTAAAACCTGCTTTTAGACCTCATGACAGTGAGACCTTGCCATTGTAGTCATCATATTCTCAGAGGTTCGCATGATTTGGAGGGGGTTAAAGGGATAGTTCAAATTGTTTAAAGGGGGGC
Organism: Taurulus bubalis; assembly: GCF_910589615.1. Lineage (NCBI taxonomy): Eukaryota > Metazoa > Chordata > Actinopteri > Perciformes > Cottidae > Taurulus > Taurulus bubalis. The sequence continues at coordinate 29,924,849 of NC_136590.1, read as the reverse complement.
TGTACAAAGTGCGTATCCATAGTCAGCGTATTACCAAGCAGAGGGCCCTAAGTTAGAAACAAAAGGTGGACCGGTATGGGAGCATAGCAATGTACTGCTGTGGCTGGGGACAGAAGCTAAATGTATTTTAGCCACCTAAGAGAAAGGCTCACCTAAAAAAAAGTCACTATATTTAGAATATTCTTACCGCTTTACCTTGCCATCAGACGATAGCGGATGGAGCGGCTATCGATAGAGGACTGAAGCCGTTGTCAACACTCTCCTCAAAAAGGTTGAAGACTTAACTGACAGAAAACAGAAGTTGCTAGTCTATCACTCGATCACCTCGATCAGTAAGTTTGTTTTGTATTATTTTGTGACTTCTGAGTTTTAAAAAAGGGTGAGTTCAGATTCACCAAACTCACAAAACAACATGAGCAAACCTACCGATCGAGGCAACAGTAGACCAGTGGCTTCTGGTGTCCTGCAAGGTTAAATTACTGTTGTCATTGGAGTCTCGTGGCTGAAGAGAGCAGGCACTACATTGCTGTACTTCTGTGCCGGCACGGTGTCTGTTTCTCCAGACGGGGAGCACACTGACTGCCATCTACTGAATCGCTACCTTACTCACACAGCCCCACATCCCAACAATCACCATTTATATTTATTTTCATACAAATGGAACATTTCCATGAGATTAGATTCTGAAATGCAACTTCAGAGAAATATATGAGAAGTGTCATATATAATGCAAAACATCTTGCTTTAAGATATAGTCCTGCACTCTAATGGATCCAGCCAGAAACATTCCATAACCCGAAAAAAAAACAACCAAAACATAACCATATCTAATGTGGCTATACTTAAAAAAAAAAAAAACATTTGGATTTGGCATCTCTGCTCATAACCCTGGTGCCCACCTGTCCAGGTTTCCACTTACACCATCATACAACTAAACGAAGCCAATCTGGAGTCACCTCCTCATGGCTAAGCCATTTCATAGGATGGACGTTCTGGTAGTTAAACCCCTGATCAATATTAAACAGCATCAAATCATTGACCACAGTATCAGGATGAGTAACACACACACACACACACACACACACACACACACACACACACACACACACACACACACACACACACAATATATATCCCTCCAAATGCCGTACAATGCAAGCTGGTGGGAACAAATGTGCTGACAGCTTCAGTGGGTCACTCGAATTCCCCCGCCTTGCCTCTTAACTTGAACTGAAATGTGCTTTATCAGTCTCACACACACACAGTACGTTTTTCATTGGATGCCAATGTAATTGAGAAAAGACTTCCAGAGTAGTCTCTTGCACTTTGAAGGCATCTCAACTTTGTCAAAGCCTTTTGTGACTCATTCTGACAAATCAACATGCACCAAAACTGATTTCTCTCTCTCTCTCTCACACACTCACACTCACACACACACACACTTCCATCTCCACTTACTCTTTAAAGCCTGGATCAACGCCTTGCCGTCTTTGATCAGCTCCTTGATGAACTTGTTGGTCTTGTCCAGCTCCAGCTCGTGGGACTTGAGTCTCTCCCTGAACTGCGGGCTGTCCAGGTAGCAGTCACTGAACTCCAGAGCAGGTAGTCCCATCTTCTTCTTCTTCGTCTTCTTCTTCTTCGTCTTCTCCAATACCACCGGCCTCGACACAACCTGGACGACCGGGTAAAAAAAAATCTCCGAACAGGAGGAGGAACTAGAGGAGGAGGAGGAATCCCTGATCTACTACTGCTGCTGGGGGCTTCTGCTGCTGGAAATGATGGGAAATCCAATTACAACATGTAAACAACGGGGCGCCGAGGTATCCGACAGCAGTGCCCGGCTGCATAACCTTGCTTTTCTTTACCTAAAGGCAAACATTCAAGTGGACACAAGCAAGAGTTCTCCTATTTCTTTGCAGGGTGCAGCAGCAGCAGCAGCAGTCCGACACGGCATTCAATTAAATGAAATAAAAAGTCACAGCAGAGTTCTTGTTTGGTGGGGGTTCAAAAGAAGAAGAAAAGCACTTACTCAGGTAAACCGGTGCTGCAGTCTCCTCGAGCAACTCATTGTGGACCCGATAGAGTCAAACCCGGGGCTAGGAGGGAGGGAGGGAGGTAGCAGATAAAGAAACTAGACTCGTTAATGCGGTGCCTTCCCTGGGCGGTTTTAAATGCACGGCTTTCTCCTCAGCCCCGCTCAGCTCAGCGCTGCAGACCGTCATCAACCTACCCGGACACGGATAATCCCCTGATTGACGTCTCTCTCGGCCAATGCGATGGTCGGACTGGAGCGGGACAAAGATGTTTTTTATGTAAAGAGGGCTCACTCTGATCGGGTTTTTAGAAACGCTCTGTTCCTGGAAAGAGTTTGGGAAGCTGCAACCTATCAGGTGCTGCATCCTACAATGTTTGCGTTTACAATTAGGCCTCATCCCATTCCAAATGTTCCTCCAACTGAGAAATGTAGCTTCACCTTATTTTGTACAACTTTAAGAAAGCCTAGTATGCTCCACAAGAAACTAGAACAAGTCCAGAGCCACACCACCAGCCCTGTGTACACAGCATGGTTCGTTGAGCAATGCTAACCTCAGCTAAAATTGCTGCAGTGACAATGCTAAAGTGCAAATGTTAAGCAGGTGGTTAGCCCGTTGCATATTATTGTTCCAAAAATGTTATTCTTGGCATTGGAGGTAAAGAAAGAGTACCACCAATGTCAGAGGGATTCATCATCTGGGCACCACGAATGTTTGCACAGGGAAGAGATGCAGGTGAGACAGAAGTGATGGACTGACCGACAGACCAACATTGACATCCTTAAATCTCCCTAGTTGATAGTGTGGCTGTTCTATCATATGGTTTGGTCTCAAGGCCACCGGGGGGTCAAATTGAATCAAGGACACATCGGACAATTAATCCTTTGCAGCTCCCATTATCCCAGAATCTGAATTGTGCACACGTCTGGTGCATCCAGGTAATCATTATCAATTTGTAAATACAATAAATCATATACCCATCAGTAGCAGCACAGTTAAAACAGATATAGAGGTCGAGGGCATGTAGTGCATCTTCCCCAGCATACACAATCTTTGCATGGTGCGAGCCGGCAGCCTGGTTGGTGGGAGGAGACGCTGACGTCATTTCAGCCGGAGCGGGGAATTTCTGTGCAGTTTATCAGACGTAATTTTCGCTCTCTGGAGCCCTCTGTCGGCTAAACACTGCACCGCAGCAACGTTTTTCTTATCATGACGACTTTATTAAAGTCTTTCACTATAAACTCATATTTTAATTATGAAACAATTCTATTTTGTCGTAGTGATGAGAGAAGAAAGCCCAAAACTACCTTCATCTCTAAGAAGACAAATGAAATAAAACTATTTAAAAACTGCAATAGCCCACAAACTTCCACTTTACACTAACTTACATTGAAATGATGATACCATTATGTTGTACATTACATGCATGTCATTTGTGGACAGTTAGTGTTTGTGGTTATTGTAGGAAAACAGCTCAGATTTAGGCACGCTACTTCCTCTGCCAAAGCGCAGCGCAGCGTCTGGTCGCCTGCTCATTCCTCCATCTGTCACAGTGTGGTGTGCAGAGAGAGACATTTACAGGAAGTCACGGCCTGTTGTTGTTTGTGTTTGTGTTTGTGTGTGTGTGTGTGTGTGTGTGTGTGTGTGTGTGTGTGTGTGTGTGTGTGTGTGTGTGTGTGTGTGTGTGTGTGTGTGTGTGAGAAGTCTAAGATGCTGGAGGCCAGCTCAAGAACCAGAAATAACCAGTTTATAGTTGGGTAATTGAAAGGAAAATATTAACTCAACTATCACTGTTAAAAAGTAATACTTGGTCTTACAAAATCACTGATAACATTACTAAAATATAACAATATGAAGACTTCAAAGAATAGCATCCTAAATTTAAAAAAGTTGATGGTGTTATCCTTCACCTGAAACAGAACACAGGTTTGACTTGCTTAAAAAAGCAACTTGTGTAGGGAAAGCGTCCTTTTTCATAAGCCATCCTTTCTGTTACTTCCAAAAACATGTCCAGTTTCTGTTCAGCATCCCACACCCCAGTAGTCCCTTCTTACATCATAAACAAAGTCTGTAGTTTTAGCTGTTTCTTAAATTATTCTAAACCTCTGGGGTTAAGACAAATAAATATTTCCCATTGACATTATAATCACTGAATGTATTTGAAGGCTGTGGCTTTCATCAATATCACTGCTAAGATGCTGTCAAGATGCTGTTAATTACATTTGACTTGTCCCTCTCTAAATTCATCCGCTGCATCAACCTCTCCTTCCACAGAAAGCTTCCTGTTCAGAGAACAGTAACATAATTAACAACAGCTAAAAATATGTATCCATATTTCCATTTCCTCTTTAGGACACGAGGCAAATGGCAGCTGACAAGCCGGGTTCGTCAGCCCTTCATGCTCCAAAAAGGTCTTTAAGTTTCATCTTTAGTCACCTTAATGTGAGAGGAAATCTTAAAAAAAAAATTAACAACCTCATGTTTACTGTAGCAAGATATTTAACATATAGTCTTCCAGAGCACTTATTAATGATTGTAGCCATCATTATATGAAATGGGGCTGGGGGGATATGCCTGCATTAACATTGACATTGAGGAAACCTCGGGATCTTGACTAGAATCTAAAATATAGATCCGCAGCTTTAAAGCAACTGTCCTGGTGGGTCTGTTGTAGTTCAACAGGTTCCCTTTTACTCTGACAAGGTATCCAGACAGCAATCGCTCTCCTCCTCATTTTGTTTCATTTTCTCTACAGTTCTCTGTCTCCTCGGGACAGTATTTCATTACTTTATCTCCCCTTTTCTTCCCACTGGAGGACAGCGATGCCAGAGACAGCCACTTGTGTCATATTCTCAGCCAGACTTGCTTCTTCTCTGGTGAGTAAGAGGACGTCCTTCTGCCCAAAGAATAAAGACGGCCAGAGTCAGTTGGCGGTGATGAAAACAGGAAACTGGTACTGTAGCTGACACCAATTGCTGAGCACAATATACAGCAATCCAAGTGAGAGTAATGTGTCTCTAGATATGCAGAAACACAGACTGTATTGTGATAACCACAGACTGTATTGCTATTAAGCTATACATTTCTATGATGATATGTATTAGTACTTATTACTACTGTAAATTGGAACAGTGGGTACCCCCATGTGTGAGTTTTAGTACTGTTTGGGGACAATGAAGCCTAAAAATACGCAGGCTGATATATGCAAATATACTGAGAGCATACATTTTTCTTTTGCCTGTATGAGTGTAAAGATGTAGGTGTAATTACTCCAACAGAAGGATGCTGTCCTCCAGCACCGAGGTGTACATGACAGTAAAATAAAGAACAGCGTCAGTCCAAGGCTACTTTTCTCAGACATCTGGCTTTAGTGAAGAGGAAGAAATACTTACCAAAAGACGTACAAATGTAACAACATGAGGTATTTTCCAGCCACTGTATTTGCAATAGAGGTGATGCACATGAATTGTCTATAGGATTTACAACTTGACAATATTTACTACAAATATATGTATTATGACATTTTTAGTAACACCTTGATCATTGTTATAAGGTGATATTATGTCTAAAAATCAAAATGTGTTTTTCCCCTCTCTAACGTGAAAGAACAGATATTTTTTACATATTGTGCAAAGAAAACTACAGCCAATTAAAGTGTCACTTTGTTTCACACACAGTTGTTATGATAGTTTGTTGTATGGTTTTATATTGTGTAGCATCATAAAAGGTAGCCAAACAGATTTTTATTTTTTATTTTGACAGTTGACCTATTCTGCCATCTCCTGGTACATAGAGGTAGCGCATGCTATTTTGAAAAGGCCTCCGAAGTTCAGTGCTGAACAGGTGAGAGAAATGTAGGTCAGACGAGCTCACTTTTTCACAGCGCAGTCCCTCCTTTTTCCTTCTGCTTCTCGACATGGCCTTACGTCTCTTACAGCTCAAAAAGACTGAGTGGTTTTAAAATGCAGATAATCTGAAGGGAATTAATTATACAGGGAAGAGCTTGAAGTATCCGCTGGAAGAAGACAGAGGCGAGGCAACCACTGTGAATAATTCACCAAGTCTGCACACCACTTTTGCATGTGCGAGACACACAGTGAAAGTGAGGAAAAGTAGATACGGAGATTGCTGCGTCCCAAGAAGCCATTTTCACCATTTTGAGAAATGTCACCACCCCACAGTACCTACATGTATATACAAATATGATTCACCTGAGTGGATTCATTTTGAAAGTTATCACAGGCTAATATGTTTGTATTATATTTCTTCTGACACGAATACTAACATGTCTCTAGTGTTTGAAGCCAGTCCAGTGTCTTTGTCTGAGACAGAAGCTATCTGGAATTTTGCTCAGTTCTTATGGGCCTCAGTTCCAAAACTTGAATCTGAGTAGCAGAGTGACACTGAAAGAAAACATGGAATGTGGCCTTTTGTTTATGGAATATTTAAGTTTCAAGATTCAAGATTCAAGATATTTGTATTGTCATATGCACAGATAAAGGACAGTTACTCCGTACAATGAAAAACTTACTATAGGTCCTCCTTCCACACATAATTACAATAAACTTAAGGTAGAAATTTGAATAAAAATTAAGAATACAAAAAACATTGCTATAAATGCTAAGAGTATAAGAATAGGTGAACAGTATTGGACAATCAGTTTCACTGAGCGTATAAATAAGAAATCAAACACAATCTTACCCTACTGTATCATGAATCCTATATACCTGCATTCATGTATTGAGGACATTCCAGGTATGCAAGTCCAGTAACCCTGTTATGTGACCTAACTATCCTTCGCGCTTCCACCGCTGGGCTGAGTTTCTAAGCATAGCCGGGCTCCGACTGCAGAGGTACTGGCATTATGTAAGATTAATTGTGGAAACTGAAGTCACCGTCTTTGTGTCTTTTGTAAATGTTTATATTGTGTTGCTCACCAGTGTCTCCAGGAGGACACCACTATAAGAATGTATCAGCGCTCAGTCAGACAGGCAGCACTGCTCATTTCCAGGCTCTGGCGGGATCCCATGGCCTGGACACTTGCGTCACTCTGTCCCAGTCTCTCTCTATTCTAGTGCAGGTAATTTTAGTCCTGACGCTGGCCTGTTAGAATGAGATCCTCTGACGTTGTCAGAAGGGTGGTGAGGTGAGGAGTGGGGGACAGGGTGCAAATACAGAGATCCACACATACAGTAACTCTCTAAAGTCCAGTGGAGAAAAGAGGAGGAAGGTTTGGGACGGCTTCACTCAAACTTCAGTCAAAAAGAGGACAAGAGGAGGACATGCCGGCTCATCGGGATCACTGCCACATGACTTTCTCACAGGTAGGCACGTGACTCACGAGATGAGAGGAGCCTTGTTGTTTGTGTGTGAATCTCAGTGGCTAGTAATCACATCTGCTGATTTACTAATAACAGATCTTTGATGACAGGAAAGCAAGTGATACTCATCTGGTTTATGTTTCTTTGTGCATGTTAAGTTTGAATAGCAGCCAAGCCAAGGCACCGTTCAAAATCCATCATGACTCTTAATGACACATCGTTGAATCAACAGAGTTGACCCAGACGTACACACACGTTCGATCTATCCTCCCACGCCTCCCGCATCCTGACTCTGACTTTTGACGTCATTCCCACCAGCAGCTCTGTCCAAAGGTCACTGTGGACACAAACTAACCTCTCATATCCCGTAACTTAACATGCTTCTTAAGGTCCTGCACTGAGGAAAAAGCGTCTGTGAGTGGGTAGGCCTTGCATACCTCTTGTGGCTTTGCACTGCTGTGTCTTTCGCTTTCCTTCTCCCTCTCTCATTCCCTTCTTCCCCCCTCCTCGGTTTCTTATGCCTGTCCAAGACGTTCCAGATGTGAGCTATAGCCCGGATCGATTGCAGTTATTCTCTTCCTCTGGCTACAAATGATAACATCGACCAGAGTTGTACAGTACCACTGCTCGCTGCGTCCTTCACTGCCTCCCTGCTACTTTTCCATTTGACAAGACCGACTTTATGACAGCCACTGCTGCTCTGGGATCTCTACCCTTCAAGATGTAGAGATTACACTGACAATGTGGCTTTGAAATGGGCCTGATTGTTTTTTGGATAAGCTTTTGAGGAAGCAGACAGTCCAAGGGTAAGACAGGCGGTGCTGGCTGGATTCTTGTTCCTCCAGCGGAAAAGATTTAAAATGCTTGGCTGCTGGAGATTTGTTTGACTGTTAAAATGTAGTCTGCTGAAGCCATCTGAATGCAGGGTGTTAGGACAAAAGTCTCAAACAGTGTGAGGAAAATGGCTCTTGTGTTTAATTTGTGGATGACAACGTCAAGTTGCATATCCTTGATAGACTATTGCTGGCACTTGCAACATTTCCAGCAGGGAGTAACACCGTTACTGCACATTTTTTCTCTGCCCTTCGCTGTGTCCACATGTTGTTTATTTCGGGGTCTGGCCCTGCACTGATTTCAGGTGAAAGTTACATCACTGCCATCTGTAAATGATTTTCACAAAGAAAGAGCCTAAGTGATGCTCAGTCAGAAAACAAGTCCGATCATGCCTGCCTTCGCCTGGCCTCCATCCAGATCTGATTCCTCGGCTGGTTTCATCACTTAAAAAAAGAGAAGAGTTCCTTAAAAGGTTGACAGAGGGAAACTGACTCTCAGTGAGAGGGATAAAGTGGTTAAGGGAGGCTGGCGGAGGCGAGCGTTTCCTGTAATCAAATCATGAAGGCGGCGTTGTCCTCCTCTTCCTGTTTTCTCTTGTGTCTCAGACACAGTCCAGGTGACATGAACAGTGAACACGATGGCTCTCCTCTGTCGTTGCAGACACGGGGACATCGCTCTGCTTCGTCCAAGCCTCAAGCGCCCTGTGGGATGTCTGAGGGAGACGTCACGGTACTGCCGTTCGGACCTGCGTCTCTGGACCTGTCCGGACAGGAGCACCGGACACTGACCAGACTGTACTGCCAGAACGGAGGATATCACCTCAGGATTTTACCAGATGGAACTGTGAGTGGTGGCAGGCAGGAAAACGACCCCTCTGGTGAGGAAATAATCTTTTTTCTTTTTTTTTGGGTGTGTGATTGGTTGTTGTATCTCTAAAGATATGTAGGAGAGTCTGTAACACTATAAAAATATAAAAATGAAGCTGAGCAGATTCTGTACATATAATTAGTTCATATTTTGTCTTTTAACACTTATTTGAAGTTTTAACTTAACTGATGATTAAAAGTTGCCATGGCTGTAAAAAATAATGGTAAACAAAAGAGAAGAGGTAAACTTGGTGCGAAGTTATCTTTGCAACCTGATAAGTAGACGTGAACGAACTGTTAACGGCCTCTTGAGCAAAGTATTTAATCGCTGCACTTCTGGTAAAGCCGCTCAGGTCTGTAAACAGAAGTACCAAACACATAACCCCTGTGTACACATTCAGACGTCAGGGCCTCCGCTCCCTGTGAAATGCTGAACAAATATTTATGTCAGGAGAAAAATGTTGGTTGCTTTGTGTCTCAATAATTTCATCTTCCACTTTTTCCACGGAAAGGCAAAAAAAAAGTAGTCAGGGTGAACATCGTCATAATTTTGTGTTGCAGAAGTCCTGAGGCTCAAGGCTGTGAGTGTAGGAGTGGTGGTCATCAAGGGCGAGGTAACAGGAAGGTACCTGGCTATGAACAAAAAGGGACGCCTCTACGGATCAGTGAGTCTTTGAACAAAATGACTATATGAGTAAATCTGATTTTAAATGGAAACATTAAATATGATCTCATAGTATGACGAGCCATTTCATTGGGGCTACTTTTGTCAACTCACATAATGCGTATGAACCTTTACGTTTCAGTTTAAACTAAATAATTCCTACTTTTTTTTGTCATAGTCTAGGTTATTTTCCAAAACACTATAAAATCCCAGTGCCAAAGGGCGACCAGATGTAAAGTTTAAATCACTGTGAGCAATTATTTGTCATTGGGACTATAAAACAACAGATGAGTATCATAAACCATCAAGGAATTGCAGATGTATCATGTAGATTCCCTTTTCTATCATTCAGCAGTTTAAACTATTAATCCACTCTCTACTATTCTGTTGCTGTTTAACCTTTAAAATGACTTTGAGAATTAGAAGTAGAAAACTTGCAGTAAGATCAACTTTCCTCAGCTCTTCCCTTTTCTCCCCTCTGTAATGTTCTCCCCTCAGCAAACACTGAATGATGAGTGTTACTTCCTGGAGAAGTATGAAGAAAATCACCACAACACATATTGCTCCCAGAAGTACAACTGGTATGTTGGGCTGAAGAAGAACGGCCAACCCAAAGTTGGACCGGACACCCACCAGGGTCAGAAGGCCGTCTTTTTCCTGCCAAGGCCTGCGGGCAACATGTAAAACAAGACGCTAGCAGGAACTGAAGTTGTGTTACGCTGGACGAAGTATCCCATTTACAGGTCACTTAAAGTTAGAACAATAGGGCGGTGAAGCCCGAGGCAAACACATAATGCTGTGTTTTACAGTTAGTTCAAGCTCTATTTCAATGTTAACCAAATTGTTGTCCATTCTTCTTGTTCATGCAGGGATTCCCGCTCATTTAAGCAGCCGATTATTCTCTATATGATCGTCACAGGGATATGAGCTGATATAAACACATGCACACTCTCTCACTCCAGACTGAAAATGTGTGCGGTATCAGTGCATGTCAGCATTGATCAATGGGTGTTCACTTTGAAAGCTGGTATGAAATGCCATTGCTGGAAGACAGCAACGGGACGCTTTTACACAAAAATAGTTTTACAATTGATCACTTCTGGCACAAAGGAAACCAACAAGGCAGTAAACATAAAAGAGACGACCATCTGGCTCAAACTTCACAGTGAAGGGAATAATAGGAGTAATGTAAGTATGCCAGTGCCTTGCTTGACGGTACGTCTGGGTGGATGTTTAAATGACTGACAATCGTATTAGTAACTTTGTTTGATGTCTTAAAAGGTAATTTTATGAAAGGAGAAACAGACAAACAAAACAAAACTTTAAAACTGTTGAAAAATAGCCCCCTGTTTATGATAGGGTTAGTGGTGAAACATTTGTATGATTACGTTATCATATTATTATCAGTATTATGTGCCAGCTGGCAGTCTTGCCAAGGAAGATGTGAAAACTTGTTTCAGTAATCAGTAGAGGTTATTATTGATTTGTATATTTATGAAAATAAGGAACCAAAGAAGAATTTAACATCTTCGTGATACCAAATGCTCAAGTGTTGATTGTTTGAGAGACGGAGGATATAATATTGAGCATTCTCTGCTGGACCACGTTAAGTTTCCCTTTACCGAGCAAAAAGTCTCAGCCCATCACTTTTTTTCTGTAAACATGTTTCTCTTATAGTTGAAACACATTTTACTGTAACATTATGCTTGGTTAAATTACTATTGTGAATATTTATTTGTAAAATTGTATTGCTGATACAATAAAATGTTGCTGAACGTCGTAATGGAAATTTGCAAAATAATAATTTATACATATAATGAAGAAAGAAAGTGGTGTTATGATCACCTTTATGTGAGTAATACATATTGTATGGATTTTCTGCAACAATGACTGTTGTTCTACCTAAAACATAACAGTGTGAATAAAAGTGTATCATACACATCTTGAGAGGAGCATGTTGTGTCCAATACATGTGCTGCAAATGATCTCGCTGTATGTGCGCGTGTGTGTCTATTAACATCTGTGTTTTAATAACAAATACGCTCACAGGTGTTTACCAGACACATTCCTCCTCACCACAAATATTATCACTGATAATGATTGGCCACAAGATGGAAGCATTGCTGTAGTTTCACTGGCGTTCACACTCACGCTGGCTGCGAGGGCTTCAAAAGTTTACTGTGACATATATGGGTCTCGCTGGATCCCAGTAAAAATAAATCACGAGTTAAAAAAGGTAAATCTAAGAAACCACACAGTTGCTGCAAAGAGCATGTGTTTATCCAGCTGTACTGTGTGTTGGTCATGACATTTAATGGACTACACTGTTTCAGCAAACCCTCCATTAGTAAATAAAGAAAATGTTTTGTAAATGAAAATATCCCAAAAATGAATTGCCAAGACACTGCACATTATTTTAGAAGGAGAAAGAAAATCATCTTGTGTAGTTAATCTCTCAGAATAAACTTCATCTCAGTTCTGATACCTGAATTTATTTGATACCTTTCTTTGATGATTTCGAAATAAACTTTTTTTTTTTTTTTTTTAAGGAACAATTACAGTGTCTTAAGCCAGCAGCCGGGCTGAGTAAAATACAGTATAGTATAAACACATTTATAATGTACATCAGATCAAAGAAACTAAACCCAGAATGTAACTAAACATCCAGAGCAAACTTGACACACAAGTTCTGAATTACTTAAGCACTTACAAAATATTGATGCAACCTTAAGGACTCATTCTTTTAAGATGTCACTCAAGTTAATGTATCTAAGGTCCTTTAAGAAAAAAACATATGCACTGGTGGTAGTGAAGACTTGCTGCTGCTCAGCTAAAATGATTGTATAAAGTTGGGATGGAGGATACCAGTCCAACGCTAAGAAAGACCTCCATTCCCCCCGATCAAGTATTTAACTAAATTTTTGGAAACAATTGCATTCTTCATCTAATCCACACTTAATGTGTCGCTAAAACAGAACATGGCCGGAAACGTTGTACCAGAGGCCACTGCGCCAGGAAAATGATCGTGGAGGAAACACTGAAACTCACTTTAAGATGTTTGGTAGGACTGGAGCGGATTCATGGCTTCCTTATTGTTATGGGATTAAAACATCAGAGTTGGCAGAGAAGATTACAGTACGATTCAGTAGGAGTGGGACAAATTCATATTTTTAATTGAGCAATAGTTCTACATTTTACAGTTTAAGAAGTGACTTTCTGATGATTTTTGTGAATGTCAGATCAGAGCTGATAATCATCCTTTCCGTCACACTGTTTGCTTTTTTGATAATATTTCATTGACTTCTCTGCTAAAGATCTAAATTTGACTTTTTCAGATGTCGGTGAAGTGTGAGCACCACATGACTTGACCTGCACTTGTGTCAGTTTAAGTGTTACAGTATGACTATTTTGTATATTTTGTCTATCGTGCCTATGTAATTTTTGAGGAAAATATAGAAGTTTTTACTCCATTGTGTTTATTTAGCAGCTATAGTTACTTGTGTAAAATAGTATGTCTAAGGATAATTTACTGTACTAACACAAAGTGAGGGGCCAGTCTGCATAATGACTACTTTTTTATTCGATACTTTTCGTATATGTTTGGATAATTTGTCTTTGCTGTACTCAGGTGTTTACATGGAGGTATTTTTACAGTATACCATTGATACTTATACATACATTGGATAAGGAGTCTTAGAAATTATCCCACAACTGGCCTAAACAGCTTTAATACACTATATTCTCATATTTCCTTTCTTCAGTGGTTACAAACCAAAGATTCTAACTCATTGGAAGAAAAAGAAAAGGAACAAAATTCAACTTTGAGAAGCAACCAATGAGTGATAACATAAAACTTTTTTTTTTATCCTGCGCTTTCCACCGAAAGTTAATTAGTTATGTTTTTAATATGTGTTACTTGACCATTGCAAAAATGAAATTCCTCATAGAAAATAATGTATTTTTAATTGAAGAACTAAAAGAGAAATCTGTCTTCTTTTCAAAAGCATTTGGTCTGCAACAAACAAACAAAAAGAGGGAGGGCGCTCTTAGTTGAGATTCCCGACTGGACACATGGCTGTTGGTGGACAAACACGCACACACACGCTCACATACACACGCACGCACACGCACACACACACAAACCTGGTTGGCCATTGGCCTGCAGGGCTGTGCAGGGCAGGAAGGGAATCATTCACTGTAAACTGAACAAGGACTGGCTTCCTCTGGGAGTCCCCTAGCCTGACAGAGGCCAAGATCCCTGCAACACAAACCACTCTAGCAAACACACACACACACACACACACACACACACACACACACACACACACACACACACACACACACACACACACTCACAGCGTACACACCCTGGATCTGGGACACATTCTCTCATCTGTTACTCCTCTCTCTTTCCTCAATTTCGTCTTTCTTTACGCTCCCTTCCTGCCCGTCTCTCAATTTCCAGCCTCCTTTAACCCCCGTCTCTGTCTTATTGCTTTCTCCTCATCATTCTCTCCCACCATTTTCTTTTACCACCTCTATATAAACATACAGTATCACCTATTTCTCTAACCTAGTTTATTTTCCGTTTCTCAATTTCTTTTTTTCTTTAAGACGACCAAAATGGAACCAAGTTACCCTTTTCCTTTATTGTCTTTTCCTCGATATTTTTCAATGAAAATGTATTTGTATATGGATCTGACGTATTTATATATATTTGATATGTTAAATAAGTTAGATCAAATCCTCTCATTTAAGAAGAATTGGAGTCTTCGTAAAATACCCAGCCCTTGTTGGGGAACTCCTACTTCGTAAAGATTTAGAAAATGTGTACTCTCCATTATCTTTCCCAAAAAACAATGTTTTAGCATATACAGTGCAATGCTTCTTTAAAGCATTCCAAGGCATTTCTAACACAATATCCACTGGTCGAAATCGTATCAAATACGGACTCTTCTTTCTTTCGATAAAAAAAAGATGACTGAACCGCTGTGGTTGCTCTGCGTTCCTCCTTTGCTCTCATCCTGCTCTGGTGGCTTCATCTTGAAAACAGAGATGCTTTACTGTATGCATGCTATTCCCTTCACCTTTCTCCTTCACACAAGCAACCACTCACACTACACACTCACACGACTACATACACACACACACACACACACACACACACACACACACACACACACACACACACACACACACACACACAAACATCGTCAGGAAAGGAAACAGGGGATGCATATCCGTCAGCTGATCCAACTGGAAATGCTGACACTGGTCTCCCCATCTGCTACTGCTCTCTGAGACAAGAAGGGAGGATGGGAGAGAGAGAGGGGGAGAAAATACGGTGACAGAGAAAGCGAGAGGCAGCATTTTGACAAGCCAGAGAATTGCCCGGATGCTTGCGGTTGGCCCTACAGCAACTGTTTTCCTGATAGACGATTTGTGCTGGATAGACACATTCTGTGGGGGCTCCAAACATGCAGCTTTCCCTCAGAGTGGGAGCGAATGGCATTTGTACCAATTAGGCCCTTTAGGATTTAGCCACAGAATACAGCTACGGGAAACCGACACAGTCGTTCCTAGGACGAAGAAGAAGAGGAGCTATTACTGTAAACAAAAAGAGTCCTGGGGGATTCATGCGTGTCTCTTACGGTGCACTACATATTTGACCTTCTTCACATGGCACCCGTTTGGGTCGTCGCTCTCTGCTATTTCACGGTGCCGTACGACCGGCTTGCAAGTGTGTAAGATGAGAGTTGCTGCACTGTTTTGGCGAAACAAAGCAAAACAAAACAATTAGCCAAAAAGCAACTGAGCGCCTGCTCAGTGCAGCTTCAGGTCTCCAATGTGCTTTAGGGTTGAGTTCATCAAAGCTGCCACATCAGATGCTTTATCCACTCGCTGACAGGCAGCGGTGCACTTGTTACCAGAGGAGTGGATACGCCAGTGGCGTTGTACGGGTAATTTTGTTTCAGTATTTAAACCCTGAATGTTTTGATTAGAGCATGTGCAGACAGGGGCTGCAGAAGTTGGAGGATGAATATCAAGGGGCAAACACAATAAAAGGTGTATTGACTTTCACTACTACTACTACATATTAGTGTAGATACAGGCTCCATATAGTTTGACAAAATAACATAGGTGTTAAATAGTGAGCTCAAGAGAGGTGCTGATGAGAATTTATTTAAAACCTTTGGTCAGAGCCATGCAAGTTGCTGCCTAATAGGCATGCAAATATATTCGAAAAATTATATATTAAAAAAGAAACGATGCAATGCCAGAGAAGAAAGTGTTCACAGATGGACCTTCATCGTCAGACTCTACACTTCACAACATTTTAGAAGTATCCCACAAATGTCCTCAAACTGTGAGAGGTGGAGGATAAGAGATGGGTGATTGTTTCCAAGTCACACCTCCACTCAGCTCCACTCACACACACTATCACACATGCAGTCTTCACCCCGGTGTCTCACACATTTGGTGTGACTCTAAATCACTGCTTGTGCTTCCTCAAATATGGGAGAACTGTTGTCTATTGTTTTAGTGAGTAGGCACGCACACACACACACACACACACACACACACACACACACACACGTACACGCACACACGTACACAAACACACCTTGTTTGAGACCGGAAGCAGGCCTGTCTTCTCAGCTGTGATGTCTCACATACAGAAATACACTCTCACACATAGACCAACTGCAGCGATGACGCCTGTGATGGTCAAAAATATCCTGAATGGAATATTTAGCAAAGAAGTCATACCTCTTACTGCTCCTTTTATCTTGTTAACATTTCAGGAATTTACACTACCGATACTTACGCCGCAGCCTGACACCGAAGATTATTGCAACACACTCTCATTCATGGACAGAGACGTGACGTGACTATGTCAAGACTAGATGTCTTGACATATTACTCAGCATCCTATGGGAAACTGAGCTTTTGTTCTCACTGCTGAAAATACCTTTTATTAGAGCCTCTTTCAACATATCATGACGTTTTAGACTTCCTGATGACGTTCAGAACCGAGGAAAGAGCCTATTGTTCAAAAGTGTTGCAGGTCTATCCGATTATAACATCAGAATAGAAACCAAAACGTCAGGCACAACATCATGATGTCCAACAAAAGGAAGCAACATATTTTCCTGTGAAGTGAACAATGTGATGATGACGATGGTTATTACTACATTCAACTAAAATCATAGCAGCATGGGACCAGGATTGCAGAAAAGAATGGGAGGGTGGACATCATTTTCCTGAGTAAATTTACGCAATACTAATATGAAACCCTATTCTATTCATTTGGCTTTCATTCTTGTTAACTTTGATTTTTAACATCTGTATATGTTTTCATGGCCTGATTGGAGTTGCAACTGCAATTATGTCTTTGAAGGCAAACACAATAAACCTCTCTTGAATCTCATTATGATTTATTCTCACATTCAGTCTTACACTCTTTAAAGAAATCAATCTTAAAACAAGTGGCGTGAAACAAAAAACATCCATGTCCATGTAAGTAGTAGCAAAAAGCGCACTTCTAGAAAAAAGAAAAAGGAAACAAACAATTAAGGCATGACTGCACTTTTGTCAAGGACATGATGAAAACAATATCCTCTTTTCATTTCCTTGGAAGTCGTCATGGAATGATTCTTATTCTGGCAGTGAATACGTAAGCAAAAGCTATTACACCCACTCCTCTCTGCGTCGCTGCCTGGTCTCCTTTCTGGGAAAGAAAGGTTCAAGTTTAACCTCTTATCTCTTCCTTTTCCCCTTCCTGTCATTCAGAACATGAAAATGAAAATAAGTCCAACTGAGGGAAAAATAGATCTCGAAGCAAACTTCGAGGCCTATTTATGGAAAATGCTTCACATTCCACATATCCCAGATAGTTCATACTGTTTGGTTGCGGCTGTGGCCATGTCACTGCAGGATACTGTGGCTTCCTCTCTCTTTCTTTCTGTCTTACTCACTCGCCCATTTTGTTCTGTCCCCGCTTCCTTTCCTTTCTGTTTTTAGGACGACATCCTTTTTTCATGTGTGCCCAGACGAGAGGAGTAGCTATAATTGTTTTCTCCTTCTCAAGAAAGAATGTCTAAAGCAAACCGGCCTTTTGAAGTGGCCCATTGTCTGCTGACCTCAGAAGGTGAGGAGGCGGTGGAGGGGGAAGAGAGGGAGGGCTGGAAAAGCAGGGACTAATGGAAAGGTGAGCAAATAGGACAGAAGAGGGAGGGAAGGCGAGAGAAATGACGATAGACAAGAAAAAGTTGTGAACACTTTGCTGCTCTGATAAAGATTCCAAAGTTGTCTTTGCTGCTCTGATAAAGATTCCAAAGTTGTCTTTGCTGCTCTGATAAAGATTCCAAAGTTGTCTATGCCAAAACAATTGCTGGTCCAACCTAAAAATTCCATTCACATCAAATTAAATGGGTGAGCCTAATTATTTTTTGTGGAGGAAACGTAATTGCTGGATGTACGTTCACTGGCGACTGTTTTACCGGTCCAGGAAGTTCTACTTTCCTAGGAAAACTCACAGGGCGGTGGTCAGAATGGTTGATGGGTGTATGAAGCCCAGCATTTTGTCCTCAAGAGGCCGGGCATCATGTCTTGCGGCCCAGTAGGCTTCAAGAACAATTTGGTCAGGGGAAGACTGTGGTGTTAAACAAATTACCAAGCGCTTTGATCTTTCTTTAGTTGCTACATGCGAAAAAAACTAATTATATACGTTGAAGGTGAGCCTTTTGGAACTTTCCTGATATGTTCATTACAATGTTTCCTTATTATGTTGATGAAATCGTTTTCAAAAGGCTTTGGAAATAGGGTTAAAAAAGGTTGTTATTGTGGTTGATACTGATTTAATAAAAAATAGCTGAAGACAAAATTCCGTAAGGAGGCAATTGGCCAAAAAAAGTAAAGAATTTATCAAACACAATTTCATGGCAATTTTCAAATTAATGGAAGTGAGTGATGAATAGTTTCCTCAACTCTGTTGAACATCTTAAAGCAACAGCGCATATTGGTAGAAGCTAAAACAACACCATCGCAGCTGAGCGCAACTCTGCTCTCGTTTGAGATGAAAGCTCCACGTGATCATGGTTTACAGTGCAACTCCTGGGCCCAGATGGACTGCAGCGCCAGCATGGTTTTATATTTGATTTATAAGGGAAGTGCTTCAAGCACACCCTCAACGTTGTTTTACAGCTTTATGCTGCCGTCCAGCGGTCCTGCCCCCGGGCTCAGGGCACAGTCAGGTCTTAAAGGGGCAACAGGAGGTGGGAATCTCTCTCTTTCCACTTCTTTAGTTATTTTCAAAATACCTCAGTTCTCTCCGCACCCCTCCCAGAGATTTTTGTCTGTATAATTTCGCTAAAAATGAATGCCAAGAGCTTCTCGCTCAAAATAGTGCGTCTGTTGGTGTAACACAACGGTGGGTGGGTTAGTCAGCTGTCCAACAACAAGGAGTAAACAGGGCTGAGCTGTGCTTCTTTTTTTCAGGGTTTTTTCAGTTGTTTTTTTTCAGCACGCATTTTGAATTATTGTGTGGAAATAGCCAAACGGATCTCAATTTGTTTTCGTACACTAGTCAAAAGTATCAAAATAAAACAGATACCATTTCATGACATTGGGAGGTGTATAGCGTTCACTCCGTATCTGAGATAAATAGGTAATCTATGTTTATCCTGAATTCACCTTTCACAAATAAGAGTGCTCAGAGCTCACACATTAAAAACACAAGAACGTAGATAACAAACGGCCTTCAAATATTTAATCTAGTTTATACAGATTTCCATTTTAGGGAAACACCACTCACTTCAGGAGTTTGTAAAATTGTTTTTGGCAGTGGTCTCCAAATATCTGGGCAAAACCTCCAATCCAAAGCCAAAGAAAACACCATTTTGAGCTGATTAATTGAATGTAAGTTGAATTCTCTCTCCTTTTAACTCTTTCTACTAACCCTGAGGGAAACATCTGGTTCTGTAGCTGCGAAAGGTTTCACTTTTCACCAGCTAGCTACCAACTTTGCGTCCTTTTTATGTTGTTTGTAAAAGGTAAGGTAGTGAGTTCCATTGGTTTTAGGAGCTTTTTGTTTGAGAACATCGGTAGACCGCGTCTGAAAACAATGCTGATGATGAGACTGAACCAAAACAATGAGCTAAAAGCTGCTAAAAGGCTTCATGATATGAAGGAGCTGCAGATTCAGATGACAATTATCTGTGGGTTCATCACTCGAGCGACCCCTACTCAAATACACAAAGTAATTTTGATCCATTGTTGAAATAAAGCCACAAAATAAAAAAATTAAGAGATCATGGTTTGTGATCTAATCTTGCCTCAAATAAACATTGATCCGTCCTTACCCTGAATAAAGTGACATGACACTTGCCTTGACATAATCAAAAAAACATAACGAGAACAGTGTGCTTATCAATGTCATGCTCTTTAGAAAGTGAGATGTATTACAATGTATGCATATGCCACTACAAATTGTACGTATATTAACAGTGTTTAAGGGTCCTGGTTACACTGCAATGCACACTTAATGTGCATGTAGTCACAAACACATAATCATTATTGTGATTGTGTGAATAACTTATTACTCAAAAAACTAGTGTGTGTGTGTGTGTGTGTGTGTGTGTGTGTGTGTGTGTGTGTGTGTGTGTGTGTGTGTGTTAGAGACATGGAAAATAAGTCTTTAAGCAATAATTTAATAACATTTTGTCAAGCAGCTTTTGCAGTCATTCCACTGTTGACTCTCTCCTCTTTTTATTCTCTCCATTTGTGTCTCTCTCTTTCAAAATCACAAACTACTTGCTACTCACACAAACACACTCCCTGCCATGGCCCAAGGCACACAGTGTACAGTTACTCACATCTCCAGGAAGCAGAGGTATGACATCACCTTATCATCTCCTGTAGGCCCATGGGAAGACCGGAGGGGGGAAAGACAGAGAGAGAGAGAGAGAGAGAGAGATAGAGAGAGAGAGAGAGAGAGAGAGAGAGAGACAACAGAACGGAGTCCAAGAAAAAAAAAATAGTGTGGGAGATAAGAAGAAAGAAGGAGATGGAAAGATAGAGGAAGGCCAAAAAGAGGTGCTGGAAAACGTGTCTCCTCCAATGAATCGCCACCTTAACGTGGTGGAGGAGTTTGAGTGGCTCAGTGATCCTGGGAGCTATGTTGTCCGGGGCGTCAGCCCCTGGTAGGGTCTCCCAAGGCAAACAGGTCTCGGGGGAGAGCCCAGACTAAGAGCGGTTCAAAAAACCCTGATGAATAGCAGCCCACGGTCTAAAGCTACCTCGCCCGGACAAGGGAAACCGGGGCACCCTCCCGCAGCCAGACCCAGGAGGGGAGCTCGTCGGCGAGCGTCTGGTGGCCGGGCTTTCGCCCATGGGGCCCGGTCGGGCTCAGCCCGAAGAAACAACATGGAGCAGCAGTCACCCCGTGGACCCACCACCCGCGGGGAGAATTATCGGGGTCGGGTGCTATGCAGACCGGGCGGCGGGCCAGGCAAGAGACCTGGGCGAGCCGATCGCCGGCAGCATAGACTAGCTCTAGGGACGTGGAACGTCACCTCGCTAGCGGGGAAAGAGCCGGAGCTGGTGGAGGAGGTGGAGCGGTACCAGCTAGATATAGTTGGGCTCACCTCCACACACAGCATGGGCTCTGGAACCAAGCTCCTGGAGAAGGGTTGGACTTTGTCCTTTTCTGGAGTTGCCCAGGGTGAGAGGCGCCGGGCGGGAGTGGGGATACTCACGAGCCCCCGGCTGAGCGCCGCGATGTTGGAGTTTTCCCCGGAGAACGAGAGGGTCGCCTCCCTGCGCCTACGGGTTGCAGGGAGTAAAGCTCCGACTATTGTTTGTGCTTATGCACCGAACAGCAGTTCGGAGTATCCGGCCTTCTTGGAGTCGGTGGGAGGGGTCCTGGAAAGGGCGCCGCCTGCCGACTCCATAGTTCTCCTGGGAGACTTCAACGCTCACGTGGGCAATGACAGAGAAACCTGGCGGGGCGTGATTGGGAGGAACGGCTTGCCCGATCTGAACCCGAATGGTGTTTTGTTGTTGGACTTCTGTGCTAGCCACAGTTTGTCCATAACGAACACCATGTTCGAGCATAAGGTGTCTCATAAGTGTACCTGGTACCAGAACACCTTAGGCCGGAGATCAATGATCGACTTTGTAGTCGTATCATCTGATCTGCGGCCGTATGTCTTGGACACTCGGGTGAAGAGAGGAGCAGAGCTGTCAACTGATCACCACCTGGTGGTGAGTTGGATCAGATGGCGGGGGAGTCGGCGAGAAAGACCTGGCAAGCCCAAACGTGTAGTGAGGGTGAACTGGGAACGTCTGGCGGAGGATCCTGTCCAGGAGGTCTTCAACTCCCACCTCCGGAAGAACTTCTCACAAATCCCGAGGGAGGCTGGGGACATGGAACCCGAGTGGACCATGTTCAAAGCCTCTATTGGACGCGGCTGCTCGGAGCTGTGGCCGGAAGGTCATCGGTGCCTGTCGTGGCGGCAACCCGAGAACCCGGTGGTGGACACGGGGGGTGAGGGAAGCCGTCAAACTGAAGAAGGAGGCCTTTCGGGCCTGGCTGGCCCAGGGGTCTCCTGAAGCAGCTGACAGGTACCGGCAGGCCAGAAGGGCTGCAGCTGCGATGGTCGCGGATGCTAAAACTGGGGCATGGGAGGAGTTCGGGGAGGCCATGGAGAAGGACTTTCGGTTGGCCTCAAGGAAGTTCTGGCAAACCATCCGACGGCTCAGCAGGGCCTACCCCAGGCTGTTCTCAGCAGGGTGGGGGAACTGCTGACCCGGACTGGGGACATCGTCGGGCGGTGGAAAGAGCACTTTGAGGAACTCCTAAACCCGGCTAACATGTCCCCCGGAGAGGGGGCAGCGCCGGAAGTCTTTGGGGTGGTTTCTCCCATATCCCTGGCAGAGGTCGCTAAGGTAGTCAAAAAGCTCCTTGGTGGCAAGGCGCCAGGGGTGGATGAGATCCGCCCTAAGATGCTGAAAGCGCTGGACATTGTTGGGCTGTCTTGGTTGACACGCCTTTTCAGTGTCGCATGGGGGTCGGGAACAGTGCCCATGGACTGGCAAACCGGGGTGGTGGTTCCCATCTTCAAGAAGGGGGACCGGAGAGCGTGCTCAAACTATCGTGGCATCACACTGCTCAGCCTCCCGGGAAAAGCTTATGCCAGGGTGCTGGAAAGGAGGCTCCGACCGCTTGTCGAACCTCAGATTCAAGACGAGCAGTGCGGATTCCGTCCCGGTCGTGGAACAGTGGACCAGCTCTATACCCTTGCAAGACTACTGGAGGGGTCCTGGGAGTTTGCCCAACCAGTCTACATGTGCTTTGTGGACTTGGAGAAGGCTTTCGACCGGGTCCCTCGGGGGTTTTTGTGGGGGGTGCTGCGGGAGTATGGGGTGCCGGACCCGTTGGCACGGGCTATCCGGTCTTTGTACGCCTGCAGTAGGAGCTGTGTTCGTATCCTCGGTAATAAGTCAGACACGTTCCCGGTGGATGTTGGCCTCCGCCAGGGCTGCCCTTTATCACCGGTCCTGTTCGTGACCTTCATGGACAGGATATCTAGGCGCAGCCAGGGGGCGGAGAGGATCCGGTTCGGGAGTCTCGGGATCGCCTCTCTGCTGTTCGCGGATGATGTGGTCCTGTTTGCCTCCTCGGACTGTGACCTCCAGCATTCACTGGGGCGTTTTGCAGCCGAGTGTGAAGCGGCAGGGATGAGAGTTAGCGCCTCCAAATCTGAGGCCATGGTGCTCTGCCGGAAACCGGTGGATTGCTCCCTCCAGGTGGGGACAAACTGCCTACCCCAAGCGAAGGAGTTCAAGTATCTCGGGGTCTTGTTCACGAGTGAGGGTAAGGTGGAGCGGGAGATCGACAGACGGATCGGTGCGGCTGGAGCAATAAAACAGGCGCTGTACCGGTCCGTCCTGGTGAAGAGGGAGCTGAGCCGGAAGGCGAAGCTCTCCATTTACTGGTCGGTCTATGTTCCAACTCTCACCTATGGTCACGAACTCTGGGTCGTGACCGAAAGAACGAGATCTCGAATACAAGCGGCCGAAATGAGCTTCCTCCGCAGGGTGGCCGGGCTCACCCTTAGAGATAGGGTAAGGAGCTCGGACATCAGGAGGGAGCTTGGAGTCGAGTCGCTGCTCCTTTGTGTCGAAAGGAGTCAGCTGAGGTGGTTCGGGCATCTAGTCAGGATGCCTCCTGGACGCCTCCCATTAGAGGTTTTCCAGGCACGCCCAACTGGTAGGAGACCCCGGGGAAGACCGAGGACACGCTGGAGGGATTATATCTCCCGGCTGGCCTTGGAACGCCTCGGGATCCCCCAGAATGAGCTGGAAAGTGTTGCGGGTGAGAGGGAAGCCTGGGTCGGCCTGCTGAACCTGCTGCCACCGCGACCCGACCCCGGATAAGCGGCTGATAATGGATGGATGGATGGATGGATGGAAAATGTGTCGACCGTGATGCTGATGTCACAGCAGAACTATGATGAGTGGACTGTTTTCCTCTTACACAGTTGCTGCATTAAAGCCGTTACTGTAATCAGACACAAACATGGCAGTACACAACACTTACTTTATATGGGATGCATTAAAAACAGAGCCCTCTGAAAACAATCACTCCGGTCGGTGCAATGATCCAAGTTATGCCTGCACTGAAAAGAGGTCAGGTTGAGGAAATAAACAGTGTGCTGGGTTTTATTACTCACACATGACCAAGAATCACTCATTATCAGGACTGACAGCGCACTGGGATCCAGTGTTTGCCTTTTGGATAAGAAATGTGTCCCATTTGGGGAGACATTATCTTGTGTATTTTGCTATTGTAGTGCAGGAAATATTATGTGTTCATCCGTTTGTTGGTATTGTTTTGAACTATACTTGAGTTTCTCTTTACATTTTCACTTGTAGAAAAGGCAAAAAGACATTTCATGAAATGAATATACCAACATCCCAAGACAAAGCATTTAGTGTAATTTAACTTGGCAACACACAGTGCATTTAGGCCTACTTTGTTTGTTTTGCCCCCTATTTCTTGGAATGGACCATTTCTTAATACTGCAGTTTCAGCCCTAACTCCACTGCTGTTGTCTGCTTTTTTCAGCAGTGGGGAAGTTAACCAGACGCCAAACCAACCAGTTACTCTTCAATCTTGACGTTTTTTCCTCTTGTAAAAGTGAAAAATACGGTTTGAAAACACTTCGCATAAATCTCAGTTTTGTGTCGCTTTTCCAAATACGTTTCTGAATGTGTTGTCTTCTTTGCCTCATTGTGGTGCACCAAGTCGTAATGGGCTTATAACTCCTGAGGCTAGAGGTTCCAAAAACACCCGCTGATGCTTGATGTCTGCAGTTGTTATGGATGCTTTCTCCCTAACAGCCTCAAGGGTATGTTTACGAACTAAAAAAGACAGTGTGCTGCCGAAAGTCAGCACCAACAGCATCAGGTGGACATGAGGTGTTAATTCATCTCTGCACCAACTGCTCAGCTATTTCAGAATTGTTCCCACAATGTGACACAGTATCAGGTTACGATTAATATGAAACCAAAATGAAATTGATGAACTATCCCTGAGGTTGAGGTTGGGATAAAGCACAATACATCATCGGACTGTTCCATTAGATGTAGAGTATCCAATGCCTTTACACGGTATGACATGTCATTACCTTGTTTGACATCAGCAAACACTGTTACATTTTCCACTGCTGTAAAACACCCAGAACTCTCTTGACTCTCAGTGGCATGACTGTTAGTCCGGAACAGACAGATGGCTCGCACTTCCTTTTGCTTTGAACTTGAAAACGACTTATTTCAGACTTCTTTCAAATCATCTCAAATAAATTGCTTTTTTTTAGGTTAAAAATAACTTACTTTAAGCATTTTCTCATTGCTGTGTGAACCCTTCAAGTAGATCTTAAAAAAAGAAAGAAGCTTCTTTGAGGCAGAAATGAGGACAAATAAAGTCTAAAAATCTTTACTGGAAAAGTCATCACCTCGAGTCAATTGTTTGTGACTGTTTGAATCAGAGATATTGAGAGGAAATAACGGTCATCTTTGAGTCAGTCCAGCTCTCTTATCAAACTGGGTGAGAAAGAGCTAAAGAGCCAGTTCCACGCCATAAGTAATACCACGGAAGTCAAACAGCCTGGGCAATAAATGCCAACTACACACTTGAAATCTGCCTGTTAAATGATGAGGAAATTCAATTCTCATTAATCATGTGGGTGCAAAAGAAATTCAACTAAAAAGAAAAACACCCTGTGGCTTTAGGCCACCCATGTTTGGGATAGGCTACAGATTATGTAACTCTGGAGTAAATGAGCGACAGAGAATAAACTGCCAGAACCTTGTCAGCAACAGATCTGATGTTTCCATTCAGATAACCAGTGGTGGTCCGTCAGGGCCTGCTAAGCCTTCTCTGCTGGCCTAAATAGAATCACAAAGTTTAAATTTAAATTTTGTATAATTCTTTTTAAAACATTTTTTTATAATTAAAAGTTATAGCTATTTTATAATTGTATTGTTTTTCACAGATACACTACATGTATTATAATTTTTTTTCCCTATTATCTTATTTTCTCATTGCCCAGCTCCTGTGTTGCTCTGCCTTCTCTTCAGCCTTCTTCTGCCCTCAGCCTGCTGTTTGGTACGGCACCACTGCTTGTTAAGGGTCTTCTCATCCAATCACATTTCACCTCTGTTTCTCTATGCAATCGAGAGCTGGTTAAACTATATGGAAAAGCCTGCTAGCGTGATTGGTCACAAGGAACTCCTCGGGGACCGCCAAAATCTCATCAACACCACGAATGAATACGGACAGTTGTGGGCAATATATCTAGTAATGTCAGTGCTCCAATTGATTCTGACTGTTGGCTCAATGGCTAGCACGCCTGTCTCTCAAGATGGCAGATAGCACTTGGTCTTGACGTCAACTGCTGAGCGATGTTGTCCATGAGACAGAATATCTGTGGAACGCTGCGATCTATAGACACTCACTTTTAATGGCCTCCGCTCTGGCACAGTTTACATTTTTCAATGAGGGCTGCATGGAGTCCAGCATGGAACTACAGTGTTTTTTCAGAGACTTCAAAAAAAAATCCAACGCTGAATGGTTTGATAATTTATCCATTTATTTGCATTAAAAGGAGTTGTTGTCGTAAGTAGTTAGCTGAAGCCAACCAAGGGCAAGTTATATCCCATAATGCGTTACGTTGGCCCCTAGTTGGGAACCCCTTGGCATCAATTTCTGTTCCGGTTTCACTCGGGACACAAGAAACAATCTTCTGGGTAAATGTCCTGTGTTTGTTAGACGCAGCACTTTATACTACTTCACCTGACTTTTAGAGTAGTTTCCTCTAAGTGTCTCATTTTGCGGAGGATGTGTTTATATTGTTATGTGTTAAACCCTCGTGTATGTGGAGGAATACCATTTGGGAACAAGGACAGAGGCTTATCCAAACAACTTGACATCAACTCATGATGACTTTCCTACATAGAAAACAATGGGTGCAGGTGTTATGACGTAAGTAAATATTTCCTTTGTGTCTTTGTCTGGCTTTCTTTGACTTTTCCCCAACAATGGCACACGTTAGAAGATGAAATAAAAAATGTACTCCTCTTTAAAAATGCACCCTGGGATCAGGGTGACCTTTGGCATGCAGAGGCAGACCTATTGGGTCCTATTAGTACTACTCAAAGGTCACAGGTTTGATCCTGCATTGACAGCCATGTGGCCTTTTAGAGTGACAGGATGTGGTCGCTCTAGGAGCAACAGTAAGACATATAACTGTAAACATGCTGAAAAAAATTCAACAAAGGTCAACATGAAGAAATTATCTGGTTTATCTAAATCTAATTTAAATTAAAAAAATAACAGAAACTACTAACACGTTTGGACACTGTGAGTTGAGGCCATCACTGAGACATAATCCTATGTCATCCACTTAGTAAAAAGCTGCACTCAACCGTCACAGCGTGGCATTGGTCTATAAATGGCTCCAGGTCTATTTATAGATTGATGGATGGCTGCAACTACCCTCAAAGTCACACAATGACATAACAAGAGCCAATGTGCCGCTGTCACTGTGCTTTGATAACATTTTTGAACATATTAAGGCTGGCTGTTTACAAAAGGCTCACAGATTTTGACGATTTGCCCATAAATCACAGTCTTCACATTACTCTCATCATTTCTCAAAATGCAAGCACTAAGCGAGCAGGGCGGCACAGCATCTCATTCAGTAGGATGCAGTTATTTTGTCATGTTTGTGTGGGAGTTTGTGACCACACTTGTGCATGCATTTGTGTGTGTGTGTGTGTGTGTGTGTGTCTGAGTGTGTGTGTGTGTGTGTGTGTGTGTGTGTGTGTGTGTGTGTGTGTGTGTGTGTGTGTTTACTAAATATAGCTTTGTTTCCCTGGTAACACCTGAGGATCATACTACCTTTGGCACGTCAACTCCCATGAACATTTTTGTCAATGAAAATGAACCATTCATCAAATGCTCACTTGCATTTGCAAAGATTAAATACAAAATTACATTTCTTCTTTCTCGTAGTCTAGTTTTTTTTTACACACTCAACATCAGGCACATCTTCGCGCTCTCATAATCACACACACACACACACACACACACACACACACACACACACACACACACACACACACACACACACATACTCACTCCACTCCACCTCCCAACATGCATCTGTGATCACATAAAGTCAGTTACGCTCTGGAAGGGGTGTGTAGAAAGGAGATCCATTATTTTAGCTTCTGCCTGACGCTTTTGTGTGCAGCTCAGCAGCTGAAAGGGAGCGATCAGCCAACCATAACAATCCATAATGGCTTTTCTGCCTCATCCACAAGTCTAGAAGCGTGCCTCCGGTCAGGGCTATCCCTGTGCGCCGCCACAACCCCACAGGGGACGGTGTATGTGTGTGTATGTGTGTGTGTGTGTGTGTGTGTGTGTGTGTGTGTGTGTGTGTGTGTGTGTGTGTGGAGGGGGGGGGGCACATGTCTGTGACTGTGACAGCGGAAGACCCCGTTGAAAAGGACTGGAGTCAGCCAGTGCGACCGGGGGCCCCTGAGCCTGTCTGATCACGCAACAACAGGGGCACCAGGCCCCAGGATCTAGCTGGTTGGATGTCCTAAGAATCATCATGAAGTTTGGGCCAAAACTGACACTTGGAAAGAAGAAGGCAGTGGCACATCATTTCTCACCAACAGACCTCAACAGACCAGAATTTAATGTAATCAAACATGTTGTGCTTAGAGTAACAGGCTGTCGCTGTCTGTTTTTGTTATTTAAATTGGAATGTTCGGATAGTGATTCGATTGCAGCTCTTTTTTTAAATTTTTTTTATTCTTTTTTTTTTTTCATCCACTCTGGAGGGGGTAAAGGTGCAAGAAAAACATTTCTTTATTTAAAACGAAAATATACTTTCCACGTTGCTAGTGTCTATATGACTTAAATGTTATTTATCTAATCATATCTGCATGTGTCTGCGTGCGGCTTAAAATCTATCTATGGATATGTTTGGGTATGCAGACATACCCCCCCCCCACACAAACACACAGACACACGCACGCATTTATAAAACAAGTTTATACTCAACAGCTTATCCCAACAGACTGAGGAGACAGAGTGATGTACAATTAACAAAAGTTTGATTTCTGTTTTAAATCAAAAAGAGTGAGCAGTGGAAACACACTTTTACAGTTAGTTTGGAACATAAATTATAGAAGGTGCACTTCCTTCGATAAACCGATACCTAAGTGCTGGCAAAACCCACAAACCAGCTTCTATAAAAGATTTACCTGATGAGAAATTCCTGTACTCTTTACAACTGGACCAATCACTGGCATGGGCCTTTGGCTTTTTTAGGTATCACTCTGTATTTATTTATTTTTTTCAGGTATGCTGGGATAGGTTCCTGCTCCGATGAGCCAGCACACGATGGATGCTCGTGGTTTTAGGACGAGATGCCCTTCTCACAAACACTGATTGTATGGAAATCTGGACTGTAAATGGTCAAATGTCACAGCCATCTTGTTTGACAATAAATAGTAAATGACCTATAATTACTCTAACATGTGCATTATTAACATTAGACATGAACATTATTTATTTAAAAGGTGACAGAGGAAAGTCAAAGTGATAAAAAAAAAGAAATAATGAAAGTTAGAATAATGACAAAATGGTAAAAGGAGTTATTCAAAGGACGTATAGATAAATAAATAAAAAGTATTACGGCTCAGATATAATCCAGTTGATTTAATTAAGAGACAGGAAATTGTTCCAGAGCCTCTCTCATCAGCGTTAACTGCCAACACTTAATACTGTCATGAATTAACAGCCTTCTTTTACAGAAGCATCAGTGTGTAGGCACCAGCGCTGGCTCTACAGTAAGTGTCTCCTTCCCCTGCTCTCTGCTGACCACTCCCAGAGGAACAGCATCCATTTTAGGGGAGGAAAAGAGCAACGGAATAAATGCAAAATGATGGAGGAAAAAAAGGGGAGGGAGGACTGAGAGAATTAAGGTTACATGTCAGGGTGGGTGAGCTGGAGAGCAGTAAAGGAGTCGAGAAAGTGAAAATAAGAGAAGATGAGAGGAAGGGAGGAAAGGAGACAGGGAAAAAGAGAGGGAAATCAAGTAGCCATCCGGTGATCATTTTACAGGCTGAGGGGAAGTGTTCCTGGAGAGGGGATGGAGCCAGACAAATGACTGAATGGAGCTAAGTGGGTGGCAACGCCGGCCTATAACAGAGCTGTACTGGCCTTCATCAGTCCTACAGGTAGACTACAGGGATCTACACAGGCAAACTGTGACTTACTAGGTCAAACTAGCACACATTTTCAACATATATGATGTCATAGTACGTTTTTAATCGCGTTTTGCAAACTATATTGAGATGTCTTAGGAAAGCATTTGGGGGACGTGTGGGAGGTGAATGTCCTTACAACATAGTTGTTGAGATAATTCAGTCTGGACTGAAGGACTAACCGACATTGCCTTTGAGCCATGTTGCATGGTTAAAACCTCTTTTTATATTATTATTTGTTGTCACTGAGGTATTGCTTCTGCTGCAACCCTGAACCTAATCTTAAGTCCTGTTGTGTGTTGTTAAAAGGATTCTATTAACGCATCTTGTGCTTTTAATTTGAATGTTTAGTAATTTGTAAATTATTTGTCTGAAGACACAAAACCTCCACTCTCATCCTCTTTCCCTTAATTCTCTGTTTCTCCATTACCTCAGAGACTCCCTGTAATAACCAGGCCCCTCTGCATTACACATTATAAATTAATAGCCCTATGTGTTGACATGAAGTATCGAGTGTGTGGTGCACTTTGAGCACAAGACAAATCTCAGGGTTTGTTGGAGAATTGAATGTTGTAAAACAAAACTGCCCGTGCAGACGTTTCCGTAAGCAAAGCGGCAGATGGCAAGGCAAAGGAGGTGAGTTTAAATATGCAGGGGGAGAAGAATATGAGACAGATGGTCATTTGTTGACTAATCTCTCACCGAGCACCTTTTGCACATTTACACTCTGGCCAGACACGGCTGGTTTCAGACCCAACTCATTTATCTTCCTCTTTTTGCTCGACTGTAGTTCCCCCACATCCCTTTTCATACTTTCCTTTTGTTCTTCTTCCATGTCACCACACATGACCGTATTACTTGACGGCATCAACAGGTTTCATGCCCCCAAGGGAATTATAAATGTCAGTTTCCTCTGAATTTAGTCGATACCGCATGCGGTTCTCCCCAAAGTTCAAAATCAGATGAAACCAAATGAGGTGTGATGATGATGAGGAGAAAACTGAGCACCATGTGTCCCCGTCTCTCCTCTGTCTGCCCCTACTTCGAAACAGACACGCTCACCTGTCTCTCCTCTTTGTCTCTTTCTCTGTCACCTGGTCTGCTTGGCAGCCTCATAGTCCTGGAAAGTTAGAGATGCTGGAGAGCATTTTGTTTCAATGCTAACAGCCATAAACTTCTGGTGAAAATCTAATAAGGAAAAGTGCTCTCTTCCTGTGGCTCCGGAAGACAGAATTACGCAGGAACATATCAGATAATGTTATTGCCTGTGTACCTGTCTGTGTTTGTTGAAACTTTTGGGTTACGACTGAAGTTATGAGGGTTGTTAGCGCCAAACACGGCAATGAAACTCTTTGAATGAAGAAAAAGCAAAATGTGTATCATTTGTGTGTCTGCCTGTCAGTATGCCAATTCTTGTTTGGATCTGTGAATTTTGCGTGTGCAAAATTGTGTGTGTGTGTAGGTGTGTGTGTGTGTGTGTGTGTGTGTGTGTGTGTGTGTGTGTTCAGGAGTCCTGTAAGGCCCCTGGTATCCAGCAGAGGAATGCAGCAGTCTCTTGAAAAGTAGTTATCAGCTAATGAGAATTCCACTCGGAGCAGGAAGGAAGGGCTTAGAATGCGTGTCCCTCAGCGAATTGGGGCGAATGTTAATCACGATGCCTTTAAGTGCACGCGCGCGCACACATGCTTGCATGCATGCACACACAGGAGTCTAGACCGAGCGGAGAGCTGCATAGCCTGACACAAGAATGGACGGGAGGGAGGGGGGAAGATGGGGAGAGAGAAAGAGAGGATGTTTTTAAAAACTCGGCTTGGTGTTGTCTTCGTGGTTTGGAACTAATTGGTTTCAGATGAAAATCAGCGCGCACAAACTCAAGAAGGCCTTAATGTCCTTTGCCTTGCACTCCATCACCCTTTCACTCCACCTCTCTGTCTTTCCTTCACTTTGTCTTCCTCATGGCTTGTTGTCTTCCTGCTGTCCTGACCGGGCTATTCATCAAACTTCATCTTTTTTTAATGCAGCGATTGCGGCGTCATGAAGGTCATAGCTCAAGACAAGTTGCATTATAATAAAAGCCACACAAAATGAAAAATGAAGAGTGGAAGTCTCTCTGGTTCTCTAGACAACACACTGACCACTTCACTTGCTAGCAGTCTGTTTTCCTCCACCCTCTCTCTCTCCTTCAATCTCTCCTTCAATCCATCTCCCTCTTTCTCTCTCCCTTCGTCTCGCCTTCTCCCCGTTTTGCCGTGAAGGACACCAGGCCTCTGGAGATCCCATCCCTCAGGAAGAAAGCAAGCGTCCCCCCCTCCCTCCTACTGTTTTTTCATAACCTATTATTTATGTCTGACAGACCTCCTCCAGACAAATGGCTGCCATATGGAGAAAGAGAGGCAGAGGAGAAAGAAGGAAAGAAAAAACTCTCGCTCTGCGTCCTCTTTCTCCCTCTGGCCTTGCAAGTTTCTCTTCAGGGGTTTTGAAATTTCAATCAGTTTTTTGACGACTCTTCGTGGGCTGTGTTAATATTTCCTGTTGGATGGCTTCATGTCTCTTGCCACACGAATGGCGCTACGTACGTCTGAGCGGCCAGCTGTCTCATCGAGCTGATAGAGATATCAATCCTGTCACATTGTAAAACGATGCACAGCTTCTGTGGGCTGTAAACCACGACCACACTCACACTGTCTCCGAGGTCCATGGAGACACATTTTTCTGCCATATACACGTGAAGCCTTTAGCATGACTAAATGATTTGTGCAAACATAGTTTAAAAGGACTGTTCAGATTGGTTGAGTGTCACCGTTAGTCACAGTAATACAGTAGAAAGCGAGAGTTTTAAAAATATTGGCACTGGACATTTAAAGTCCTGCGAATCTCCACTCAGCAGGTGGTTTGCCAGGCAAAAATGAACATCAGCCAACAAGGACGAGCTCTATCCTTTTCATGTTTGTGTGAAAATGACAACAAACATATTTTTTTAATACATTTTGACGTAGTAGTACTCAGACCCCAGACCCCCAGACAAGGATGTCTGGGGTCTGAGTAAACCTTCATCCTGAGCATCCGAGTCCAGATGAAGGCCCATATGGCTGATAAAAACATGACAGGGTCACAAACAAAAACACAAATCTGATATGCTATAATGTATTAAAGCCATTGGTGATTGATTAATTAGTCACTTCAGGTAGAACATATGAGAATATGCTTTTTTTTTCATTTGCAGAAAATTCAAAAATTCATGTCAAACTTGTGCAACGTATTAATGGCATCATAAATGTGGTGGTTCATTACAATTGCTAAGTGAATAGACACCTTAAATGACATCCCTTTTAGTTATTTTTGACTGTAGTTCCTTTATTTCTCTGTGTCCTTTTTTCCATTTATCCTTCTATTATTCCTCATCTGCTTCTTTTTTTGTTTGTCATTCTGCGGTTATTCTTCCTGTCTCTTCTTCACTGTTCTCTGGAGTCCCTCTTCCTGTCAGAATAAAAATGTCTCTTATGTCTGGTCCCTGGGGGAGCAGCTGGCTGGCTAATCCCCAATGGGACCCTCTCTTCCTCCTCCTCTTCCACCCATTCCCCCCTTCCCTGAATCTTTCTTCCTTCCTTCCTTCCTTCCTTCCTTCCTTCCTCCCTCCATCTCTCGTGTAATAGCTCCCTTGTCCCTGTCGGACAAAACAGCACCTTTGTGGCCTCTCTGCCTTTCTCTCCATCTCTCTAACCCCCCCCCCACCCCACCCTTTTTTTTCTCTCGGAGCGAAGCAACATTTAAAGCAGGAATAGGGAAATTGTAAACAGCAGGTTTTTGGGCCTGGAGGCTGAGGCAGAGTCCGGCAGGGCTCAGAGTCCAGCAGAGCAGAGAAGCAGGCCTTTGTTAGTGGGGGATTAGTTAGGGAGGTTAGGGCACGGTTGCCACCTCCAACAGCATACCCCCACACCTCCACCTCTAATCACCACCACCAGTGCAACACACCCTGTTAGATACACATCAAATGAATAAAACTTCAATTGCCTGCATAGAAATTGAGATTCTATATGCTTTCTACTTCTCACAACAGAAATATGATCTCAGTAAGGAATACTTTTCACTTGACATCTCAAGTCACTACACACACAGAAGTTGACTTGGCTGTGTTCTACCTATAATATGTCAAATCAGTATTAGTTGTTCCATTATGGTGCTGTGGTCACTGTTACTATATCTTATCATCTGAGGAAAGTTGCCATCTGTGTGACATTGTGATTCAATAAGGAATGCAACATTTTTCTCCATGATGAATAATAAATAAGCCATTACCTGCCGTCTGAATCCAGTCTCTCTCTCTCTCTCTCTCTCTCTCTCTCTCTCTCTCTCTCTCTCTCTCTCTTTCTTTCTCTCTCTCTCTCTCCCTCTCTCTCTCTCTTTCTCTCTCTCTCTGTCTTTGTTTCATTGTGTTGATTTGTTCTCTTTTTTACAGTTTATCCAACATGCCTTTCACCACCACACGAGTGACTACATGTTAAACGACAGTACAAACTTAATTCTAGGTTCAACATGTTTCAAAGAGAGAAGAACAAACACTGCAGCTGTGGTTGAAGGTGGCCATGATAGTAACCAGCCAGAGGGTAAGACTCATAGACGAATAAACGAATGAATGAATGGAAGATGTACAACTAGCTTA
The DNA here is from genome assembly GCF_910589615.1 of Taurulus bubalis. Taxonomy (NCBI): domain Eukaryota; kingdom Metazoa; phylum Chordata; class Actinopteri; order Perciformes; family Cottidae; genus Taurulus; species Taurulus bubalis. The sequence continues at coordinate 29,889,621 of NC_136590.1, read as the reverse complement.
ATGCCAAGAGAAGAAGGCTTTGAAGTTCTGTGTGCAGACAACCTAATAGTTTTTATGTGCTGAAAATAAATCAGAGCTACTACTCTGATTTTATGAGAGGCTTAAAATCGACATATGAATGTGTTGTATGTTTCGTTTGTGAAGTGCACATACTATCAGATAACATATGCAGTGCAATGTGTTTTGCTTTATAAAAATAAATTATTGCCTCCGTATCTAATGTAAGTCCAAGAGGGCTGAGCATCTTTGCATACAAGTATGAATATTGCCTTCACAACGCTTTAAATTAATGACTTATTATGGCACTGCAATAGAGGGTTTAGGCCCCCTTCATTTAGTAGTCCAGTGTTGACTCAGATAGGAACCAAATTAAAATTGATGGACTAATTTGCAGCCATTTCACTGCTGCAACTGTTGGATCTCAAACATCAAATCTGCAGTTGAGTTTCAGCAAAAAACAAATAGACCCACTACTTTGAAGCATGTTTAGAGTGCATGACGGTAAGTATTAGTGGTGCAAAGGTTGGTATGGTGGTTTGTGGGACATGGTTTGAGTTTGGGTTTGTTTTGCAGATTAGAAGAAAAACAACTAATGATTTTTTGATATCATATGAAGCCATAACACTTTATACATTGAATTAGGCAGCCTACTTCATGGTCAAGCAGACCTTAGCTCAGATAGTTGCCTCTTCTATGTCACTGGCATTTCACCAAATAGTTTGAAGACCTGTATCTAATAGAGGTGCCACGGTTCAACAAGTCCCCGGTTCATGGAACGATTATTTGTTTTACAATTCTGTTTTGTATCTCGAGTAAGTATCATTACTGCAAAATGACTTGGCTTCAAAAACACCCACAACATTGGATTCCAACTACAAACAGCTTGTAGGCACAAAAAGCAAAGACATAGATACACAAGCACAAACAAGAAGACTTAAGTTACTTAATGAGACAATGACATAACTGCTCCGGCATTAGCTGCTGGCAGGAAAATAAAATTCAACATTCAAGATGATTGAAGAAATGTTTAATATCTTGACATTATTATATATCGAAGCATGAACCATACTCAGGATTTTTGGTGGATTTAAAGAAATTTGGAGAGAAAATGCAGCTGCAGCGCTTAGATTTGCAACCATCAATTAAAAACACAGAAGGTGTCTGCCTTCGTGACAGACCATCCGGCTGAGAATCTTTGAACTACAGCGGAAAGGTGTACAAAGGGGCAGTCCATCAGTATTGACCATTGTTCCTATTTTAACGATCCATCAATACCTCACTGTAAATCACAAAATGACATTTCCTGTCTTCTGAAGAAAATCCCCACCATGTGGCTGGAAGGTGTGTGCCCTAAAAACACACGTGGAAACTGGGATCAATCAAACACTGCGGCTGGTCTTGATGTGCGTCTGCCGTGGAGAGAATGACAACCTCATGTTGAAGATTTAGCGCTGAGCTGGAAATGCAAAGTGAGGCAGGTTAGTATCGCTCTTTGATGAGAGATATCAAATGGCTTTTGAGGGGTTTCCTCTCTCCGCCTTTTATGTTCCCCTCTCCCTCTCTCTCTCTCTCTCTCTCTTTCTCTCTCTCTCTCTCTCTCTCTCTCTCTCTCTCTCTTCCATCCTTGCTGTCTCGCTTGGTCTTGCGCTGAACTTTCCATCCACTGTGTGTGTGCTTTGAACTCCTCAAACTGTTCTTTTGAAGGGCAGAGTCATAAAACGTCCTTTTATGCGGCCCCGGTCTCTTTGATGGGGTTGTCACTTTGTGCAATGCGCCTCTCTAAGCTTCAGAAACTTCAGACAGGCATGGCCACACCCACGCAGACGGGCAGACAGACAGACAGACAGACAGACAGACAGACAGATAAACCTCATGGATGACAGGGAGACTACGTTTACATGTATTATTTTTGCAATAATGGTTGAAGCCAGGAAATTGAAATTCTGGCTAATGGTATTCAGGCTTTAGGAAACAGATTCTGGCAAGCATGATTATATCCACCATTGAGGGCCGAGAGATTCGGACCACGGTATTTTTTGCAAGGTGTGTTTAATATAAGTTGTGAAATAATTGCCTGAAAATAACTTTACTTTGGTCAGCAAAGATATTGTACAATGCCAAGATTACTGGTTGTGGGTGAGTGCGGAGGCGCAGGATCTTGTCGTTATCAAAAGTTTACTCAACACGGTGGTTCTTTGATTATGTCCACAACTTCAGGAAACCTGACAGGCAGCGAATACATGCGAAGCGAGATACAGGTGGACTGCTGGTGTACCGCTTGTAGATCACTCAATGCCATTTGTTTAAATCCTTAAACATGTTACTGACAGAGTAGAGATACTGCACAAGCCATCTCCTCGCCCCAAACCAGGGAGTTGGTGCCACCACTACATACCCTGTGAATATTCTTTTTGTCGACACCTGTTTCCTTTCACGCACGGTTCCAGTTCACTCTTACTGAACCATCTGTTTCTCTTGATTTACTTGTTCTTTAATATTGGATGGTTTCTGTTAAAATAACAGAAACGTTCAGCACTGTGGTTTTTCTTGCAATATGTTCTTCATGTCTGGTAGACTCGGCTCATTCTCCTCTTCTCTTTTGGCGTTGGACCAACAGGTAAGGAGCAGAACTCTATATATTATGGTATGGTCTGTCATGGTATATATTATTGTATACTATTACCAGGGCATTAGTCAAGACCAACTTAATCAAGTCCAAGTCAGAGTCAAGACTAAGTCCAAAGGCAGTCTAGACCAGTGATTCTTAACCATAGTGCCGCGGTCCCCCATTGGCCGCGAGTGCCACCTAGAGGGCCGCCAAAAACATTCCGTTTTTCACCTGTGGGCCATGGGGGCCGCATAGGTAGTGAATTGAAGACACCAGAGAACTTACTGTTATCCACCAGACGCTCAGTTACAATATAGCTTCCCACCACTTGGTGGTGGTAATGTGTCTGTCAGTTGTTTAACAAGCTCCAACATGCAGAAGAAGACCACATCCGGGCCGCCACGTCATTTTATGTGGCCCGCAACGTCGTTCACGGACCCGTTTTCAATGGTTTGCAGACCCGTTTTTTAGTCGGTCACGGTCCTTTGAATGGGAAAAAAAGTGCTTTTATTTTGAAGGAAATTTTTAATGCAGCAGAGTGCTGTTTATTCAATTCAATTTCTGTCATATTCGTTGAATGTACTGTAACTCTGTTACGTTGTTCATTCTGGTCACATGACATCTATTGCTTCTGTTCATCCGGGGAGAGGGATCCTCCTCTGTTGCTCTCCTGAAGGGTTCTTCCTTTTTTCCCTGAAAGGTTTTTTTCTATTTTAGAATAATGTGGGTTTCTTAACCCTAAATTAAATGGATTTAATGTTGAGTTGAGTTGCCCAATACTTGTGCACACACAGATATTCTCCAAAGAAAGTAAAAACCTCACTTTTAATGTCTTGAATATTCAGGTTTTAGGTTTATGAACATTGTGGATTAACCAAGAGCACTGTAGTTGTTCAATAATACAATTAATCCTAAAAAAATAAATTTGGAGTCTCCCTTGTTTTTGTAGAAAAATCTAAATATTAGTTATGTTATGTGTTAATACGCTTGACTTGAGCTTTTAAATGAGTTATTGTATTTAGCTTAATTTGTTCCATGACTTGTTGTCTGTGCAGGTTTACATACACATGATCAATACATGTCTTTGTGATGATCACATTGTATCATGCCATTTATTTGACACGGTTTTTGCTTGTCAAACTGTAGATTTGATTTAGTTATTGAATACAAATCAAACCAAGAGTGTGATCAATTACTTAATAAACCAATACAGTGTTAATATTTGAATGGGCCCCGGGCCACTTTGTACTTGAAAAGTTGGGCCCCGAGGTCAAAAAGGTTAAGAACCCCTGGTCTAGACCAAGTCAAGACCGAGTCCAGAGCAATAGACAATAGTGTCTATCCAATGTTAATCCTCTATTCTCCTGCATAACCGCGAGCACACTGCTTAACAGCTCACTTTGGTTAATGCAGTCAAAATGCATGGTGGACAACAGACAGTTGTAACAATAGTTTGATCAGCACATGTAGCGGTGGTAAAAGTAGATTATTGTCCCATAAAACTCATTAATTTGCGTTGAGCATTACTACCATCCGTGGTGTTAACCAGCCAGCAAGATGTGAAAAAAATGACATGTTGGAACAAAATCAAAGGCAAAAAATGAGCAAAAATGAGCAAGGGTAAAAATGTTCCAACCGGCTGTCAACAGGCAAAAAAAAAACAGCAAGCGCAGATATATTCGTGCAGGTGTGTGTGGCACTAGTTTCAGCTGGAAGATGAGCGGTGAAGCATCATAAAACACACTTCATTAAAACGCAGCAGAAATAAAATGAAACTCACCAAATTCATCTTGGTTAGTCTTTCCTACAATCACCCACTCTGGTCCGGTCGAACTAGACCCTTAATGTACAGATCTAGATGTTCAAATATTCTGGCTCTACAAACGGTTTCTCTGAGCTGCCATGTACAATTTCACCAGTTCTCAAAAGCCAAGGCCAAGGCCAAGACAATTCAAAGTACAACAAGGTACATGACCAAGTCAAGGGCAAGATTGTCAAGACCAAGACTGTACAGCCATAACTATTACTGTTGGTGATACTCCGGCCAAGTTGAAGGGTTAACTACAGCCACAATTCACGCTCAGCAGAGCGCATTGCCAGGCCGCAACACCATGCAGCCTATCATTGTCCCTGCTTTTGCCGGTCTGTTTCGGCTTCCTACAGCTGTTTCACAATAAAGCCTCCATTGGTGGAAAGCAGAACCAAAATGATCAACTGGTTTAACAGCTTCTACATGATGTCTGAAAGCAATCGGTAAACTAAAAATAAATCGGATTGCTAAAAGTGCGAACGGGAACGTGGCATTGAAACTAAAGTCCACATCACAAAGATTACGGTATATGCTGCAAAAAATACTGAGAGCTGAGCGAGACTTTCAGAAACAGAGGTTTCTTTTTATTCACCGGTTCAGGCAAACATATACTGTACATGTACTCATATGGGATATATGGTATATCATGGTAGGGTATGGTATGGTATGGTATTTGTCTTGTATTGCAGAACATCCCAATTGAAATTCAGCATTCTAGCAAATGTCCGGAAGTGTCCTTAGCAAGACTTTGAATCCCCATCAATAGAGAAGGCATGTTGTTGCAGCTCACCCTGATCCTCAATGTCCTTGAGGAAGAAGGCAAGATAAAACCACTCCCTAGGCAGAACAAGGGTGACCTGCCCCCCACTGCACAGATTCATTTTTAATTCTAGTGGCTCCTACCGATTGGTCAAGACGTTTCTGCAGAGGAATATTGTATCAGTCGGGGACACCCCTTAACCCTAGTAATTTACTCTCACTTTTGGATGATCAACAGATTATCATGTGTAAGTGTACCAGACTCAACACAACGATGTGAGAAATCGACCAGGTCTTTACAGCAGATGTATCCTGTCCTCCCTTCTCCTGTTGGTTCCCAGTTGTCAAACTGTGGCCATTACAGTCTGGGTTGGGTTTCCCATAAGCATCCCAACACTGAGACAATCTTTGTTCCATTGTGAGCTATGAGCACTGAGAGAGGCTTTTGAGAAGCTGGAACCTGGCTGTTCCCAGGATCCCTTTCACCTGAGCAGGAGAACAACAGGGGGAGAAAGGGGTAAAACAGAGAGCCGCTGTTGGAGAGCAGGAGAAATGTGAATAGAAACACGTATGCAGAGGCACACTTTCACACAAGAATACAGAGAGACATACACTCACACACATTTACATGCAATGAATATTATTTATTTGACACACACTTCTAACAGACAGTGTTACACTAAAATTGGGTGCAAATGTTGGTCATTACAGAACAATTTCCATCAATAGTTGGCGAGTCTTTGTGGGGTAATGTATCGTAGTTTACTGACTACCATGTGTTTCTGCTTGATATATTTTATTTAAGAAATCCACTCCACCTTGGAGATTGGGTTAATTTGAAATAGTTTGCTATTTTTTGTACAGTCATTCATACAGTCCGTGGTGTGTGACCTTTTGATATGTCTATGCACTAACAGGACACGTCCATGCATCATTTTTGGCCTAAAGTCGTAACCCAAGTAAACCTCTGGATGGCTCAAATGCTCTGTTCACATTATACTTCACTGAAGATGTACACGAATGTCCCTGTGGGTCGAAGCAGCAAGAGGTGTAATGGGTAACTGTAATGGAGGTGACTTGCAGATCTTCCAAATTGCAACCGATAAGCCAGATCTCCTGAATATCTCTGAGTGACAATGTGCTGATTGTTTGGTCCAAACAAATACCCAAAAGAGGAGCATGGTCCAGACACCAGAGTCTCTGTGTGGAATTGCTACAGCAGTTGAGGGCCTTGATAGATGACTCCAAATTAACTTATTGATACATCTAGAGCAGGGGTGTGCACAGCAAATTCTAAAAATATAATCGAGAGAAAGTCAAGCAAATGGTAGCTAGCCTGTTAGAACAATCATATTTTTGCCGTCCGAACAAAACACAAGAAAATGCCACACTAGCAACTACGAGGTGGCTCAACTCACAGCGCGGCACAGGAAACCTTACAGAGACTGAGTAAAGTCGCAGGAATAATGTACCCAGAAAAGATGCCGGAATTCAACAACGTGAGCGTGTCCAGAAACACTAAGACTTGTCAGCAAACTTAAAGCATCAGGTGCTCGTGCTTTTGATTTTTACTCGATTGCGTGTGATGAGAGCACAGACGCCAAATGCTTTTGCGGGGAGTTGACAATAACTTTTGCATTACAGAGGAGCTGCTGGATCTGAGGAGTCTCAAGTGCACAACAACGGGGAAGGACATGTTTGAAGCTGTGTTAGATCCACCACAGAGAAGTTCAAGCTTTCCTGTCTGATGTTGAAGCTGAATACGGGACCTACTCTCTCACTCTGAGGTGCGCTGCTCAGTCGCGGCTCCGTGTTGCGGCGGTTTTATTCCCTGAGATCAGAAATTTACCAGTTTTTTAAAGAGAAGGACCGACCTCTTCATTACCTGAGTGACCCTATATGATTGGCAGACCTGGCCTTTAGTTGATCTTACTCATCATCTCAACACACTGAACAAGAGCATGCTGTGCGAAGTTCCGTCTCTTTGAGATACAACTACGCAACATCAATGTTGCGCACTTCCCCATGCTGTCTGAAATCAAAGTAGCTTTTCTAGAGGTCAACATTCCTGCTAAAAAGGGGAAATATGTGTCTGTCATCACATCTCATGACATAATTCAGTCAGCGCTTCCAATATTTCTCTGCCATTGAGAAAGAAATCAAGCTGTTCTCGACTCCCTTCCTGATGGATGCAGAAGAAGTGGAAGAGAGTCTGCAATTAAAACTGATGGAGATGCAGTGTGATGATTCTCTGAAGAAGCAGCATCAGCTTCTCCCCCTACCCGACTTCTACCGGAGCTTGGAAAAGGCCAAGTTTCCTCTGATGCGATTTTGTAAATATTAAGTATAATATATATTTTAAAAAAAAGAATATATATATATATATATATATATATATATATACACAAGCATAATTGACCTCATTTGATTCATTTTGCGATATACCTCACCTCCAGACTTTGTCCAGACTTTCATAAATGTTTCTGTTTGTGGCCCTCAGTGAAAAAGGTTTGGACACCCCTGATCTAGAGTATGCTCAAAACAAACTAGTTTTCTGACCATTTTGGAGGCCAAAAGTGTTGGTGCATAACGGTGCATACTCAAAGGCATCAAATTGGAGTGATGGCGCAAACTTTCGGTTTCTTCCTGAAGGCGTTCAAAGTGTTGCACTCAATAGCGCACCCTAAAAGTGCCAGAAATAGTTGTGTGAAGCATGAATAAAGAGAGCTTGAGAGAGGTTCAAACTCTTGCATACTTTCTCACCTCCTTACTTTTAAAATAAACACGTTGCATGGACAATTTCTAAAAAAAAACTGTTAAATTCTGTTACGCAAAATTTCTCAACTTGATTGTGCATTGATATACTTTTAGATACAGAAAATGTTATTGATGGGGTTTCAAACAAGCAGTCATTGTGAATTCTATAAAATAAATGTAGTGAGTCCCCAAATGGTCTTAAACATATAAAACTATTTGACTCAAATTCACATCACTTGACAACATGAAAATGAGATGCCAGAAAAGGTTGAGATGTATATCAAACTATGTATTTAAACTAGATGTAATTTTAGAAACACTTACAGCTAGTTAGCTTCTGTATAATGTATGCCTACTGTTTCCTATCATCAATTATGACATCGAAGGAGGAAATAAAAGCATATCAAACTTCATCAGTGGTTAACACTTTAAACATTAACCTTTGCTGCTGTCAATTCCACTGATGGCGATTCATTCCTGAAACAACAAAACTCAGAAGTGTACTGCTCATGATATTTCAAGGTGTCCCTTTTGAAACGTATTGATGTGCCACCAAAGTATATATAAATATTGCTATGTCAGGAAGCCAGCCTATAAAGAAGCAGAATGTTTCTGTGACAGGACCCCACGAACGTCTGAAATATCCATCACCCTCACATTCAGAGTTCAGCGGAAATGCTGTCAGGGTTGAGTATGTGAAACAGATTTCTAGGACAAGATCTCTATACAAACATCATGCGGTCTCTGTTAAACCGGTTTGATCATCAACCTGTTTTCTTGCTGAGCATGTCTTCCGCTCTTTGGTCTGTGGAGTGTGTGTGTGTGTGTGTGTGTGTGTGTGTGTGTGTGTGTGTGTGTGTGTGTGTGTGTGTGTGTGTGTGTGTGTGTGTGTCCCTCTATAAGAAGTAAAAGGATGTAAATCACCCCGTCAAAAGTGAGCGCTATGAAAACATCCTGAGTGCACACTGAGACACCCATACACACACACACACACACACACACACACACACACACACACACACACACACACACACACACACACACACAAATTGTCCATGTGATATGAGTCATAATTCAGCTGGTGGAAGTATAAGAATACAAATGTAAATGAACGTAAGTGCTTTTCTTTGTTTTTAGGACGAGAATATTAAGATTTTAACATGTACATTCATGCATCACAGTCATTTTGGGGGGAAAAGAGTCAAATGGCACCTATTATGTTTTGTTGGTGTGACAAAATCTACATTGACAAACCACATCCAACATGATCATTTACTGATAACGTTTAAGTTTCAACTGCCAAGTCTTTTTTTAAGACTTTTATCTTAGAGCATCTGCACATCGCAACACCATAATTCATGAGGAAATGTGGTCCACGAACATAATGAATTAGTGTTTTGTTTCCATTTTTCTCACCTCGGAAACTTATTTTTCAGTTTCCCGTGTCGGGCGGCTGACAGTGTTACACCATGAAGCTAAATATGACACAGAGACGTCTGTGGTAAGAAGGTTTTGAAATCATGCAGATAAGCGTTTCGCAGAGATGTGTGGGCTGTGAAAATGTGAATTTATTTGGTTATTGTAAGATAGCTTCATGACAGGATGGTGAGGAAAGTAAAATATATTCAGGAAATGTGAATTTATTTGAAGAAGAAATGTGATTCACTGGACGAAAGGTTCAAGAGTTTTGAACCTTAATAATAAGCTTCTCCTCCTTATCATTATAGACCTGTAATTTGAGTCATGATGGGCTGAGAGAGTATCTTAAACGTTTAACATAACAAATGCATAAAGAGTATGATGTGAGCAGGAACCAGTTTAATATGGTCAAATAAAATCTAGGTTATACCTTTAAACAGCAGTGTCACATGAAATCAGAACACCCAGATTCTATTTGTTTTTACGTCTTACGTCCTCGTTTTGTTCTAAAAATATCCAAGTAGTTATTGTCCCGTAGCTGTCATTGTGAAATAAGAAAGTGCTTAGATGGCTGTCAGAGACCACTCAAGTCATGGGTCAATGGGTCACATTGCAAGAGGCTGCAAAGGCCACCGAGGAAGAGAGGGAGAGCCACAGAAGAGAAAAAAGCAGGAGGGCAAAGACAAATGCTTATCGCTTGAGTGCCCTCGTGTCGGCAGCGCCATCTCTGACTGTCACCACCTTGAGTGACACACATCGGGGCTGAAGGGTCAGCAGGGGTGAGGAAGTGTGATGTATGTGGGTGGGTGTTTTTTAGGAGCTGTAAACTTCCTTGGAGAGGAACCATAAAAGCAGTTATTGCAGGACAGGTTTTGAGCCTTTTTGACCAAACACTCCCAGGAACTAAACCCAGGAACTAGTCAAGGACTGAATGTTTCTTTATTTCATTAACTGTGAAATTACACCCAAAAAAGATTTAAAAAGCCACACATCTCACTCGCTTTTAGTCCAGTCAAGAAGTCTACTATGATTCTTAAGTTTAAAAATTAGCCAACTACAAGTCTTAATATTGATAGAAGTAATAATGAGTGTGTGATTGCCAGTTGTTGGCAGGTTTATGTTTCAAAGCTGTTCACACTGAAGTACTGCCCCAACAGCAGATACTTTTGGGAGGAACAGGAAATATAGGGCCCAGGACCTAACACTGGAACTACAGTACCAACCCTCCTACTCAACTCATAAAAATACAATCATATATAAGTTTAAAAAAAAACCTATGTGCACTATGCTGACAAATGTAATCGCTGCCTAGATTATGGTTAGAGACAATGCAACGCTTTTTGTAATGAATAAAGCACTATGTGTATGTACTGCATAGCATAGCAGCAACAGTAAGTAGCCAAACTTCTGCTGCCTCTCTGACAGCTGATCACGACAAGTTGGAATATACACATATGTGTATTTTATCAGATGATGCAAATAATAGTAATTTGAGTCAGCAGCCTGTCAATTTCTTGAGGTATTACTTGTTGAATGATTTGAATGCCAAATAAAGAATGGGTGACAATCAAAGGGACACTGACACATTTTAGGACAGGAAGAATGCAAAGTAGTGTTAGAAGTTGTGTACAACCGTATGTGTTTATGAGTTTAGTCTAGTTTAAGTTTAGTTCATTTGCACAATAATGGAGATAGAATCGGAAAAATCAAGTAATTACAGTGCAGGAGAAGAAGGAACCCCAAAAGGCGTATTCAGAGTCTTTACCTATTTAAACAAATTTAAAAAAAAAGATAATTCATTAAAGTCAAAACAAAACAAACAAACAAACAAACAACACATAGCACAAATAATATATGTAAAAAGAAAACACACAAGCAAGCAAAAACAGTAGTAGCAGAAGAAGAAGAAGAAGAAGAAGAAGAAGAAGAAGAAGAAGAAGAAGAAGAAGAAGAAGAAGAAGAAAACAAACCAATAGAAACAACTTGCATAGGGTTCAAGAGGAAATTATAATGTTCCTGCAATTCATGTATTTAAACTTAAACATGCATGTTTAAATATAATTTATCTCATCTGTAGACAGCAATACATATGTTCTAAACAGTGGATTCATCTTGTTTGTTAGAATGTGAAATCTTTCTCAGAAACCTCTTATGAATTACAAGTAATTTATGAGAAAAGATAGTCTGTCTGATAGATATGTAGCAGCCCAAACAATATTGCAGTCGATGATGTCAGGAAAAATGAGACCATGATGAATAAACATGTAATGTATGTTTGTGTAGTAACAAAAAAAGCAAAGAAAGAAGGTGAAAAATGCTCACATGAGGCATTTTGACACTTGGCGATGAGCCAGAAGAGAATAATAGATGAAGGTAAACGGGGGATGGTGAGTGAAGGTGGAAGTGTGTGTGAGTGACAGAACAGAGGATAGGTAGGGTGAAAGGCGGTGTGAAAATCGTGAAAGGATAGGCTACTGTTAGTCGGGTGGGAGCTGCAGAGGAGATTGGAGGTGAAGTGAGGGTGTGACTGACACATGGATAGAGACGACTAGCAGGGGGTGGTGGGAGGTGGTGAGCAGACAATAATGGTGGCAGGATGCGGGTGTGCTGCATTGACGAGGGTGTGAGTGTGAGAGAGTGTGTGTGTGGGGGTGTTAGCCACTGGGGGCTATGCATGGTCTCCGTGTTGTTTCAGGTGTCCATACACCCCCAGCCAACCAGCAGGCCCTGGAGGGAGGAATGGCAGCTCATTAACCTGATCAAAGACTCCACTTCCCCCTCGGGTTCAACACACACATTTACACGCACGCACACACACACACACACGCACACACACACACGCACACACACACACACACACACACACACACACACACACACACACACACCCACACAACGCGCACACACTTTGCTGTGTTTACCTGGCTAATCCGAGACTAATCTGCTTGATATGCAGGATGTGGGGATCAATTAAGGAAAGGAAGGTGTGGTGGAGAAGGAGGAGGAAAGGGGAGAGGTGAGGTCCAGAATCAAATGTTACATTTCCAGGTAAATTATGCAGATGCTACACCTTTTAAAGAAAGTTTAGTAAAAAAACTGTCAAATAGTTTGTTACGGAGAACCATCTGAGAAGACATAATTTTAACATAATAAAAAACTGAACAAATCTCGGAGGAGACGCCTGTCACATAAAGGAGAATAGCGCTGGTCCACCTTAATAATCAGGAGAGAAAATAACATTTTTAGGAAGAAAAGCCCTCAGTGTCATGCTCTTCCTCAAGTGAAGAAATAATCGTTAGTTTTGTTATACCTGTTGCTGTTGCAGCATCTAAGATAACCTCTTCTGGAGTTGCCATTGTTGCTTAGAACGAGCAGTCACCTCTCTGTGTCGTCTGTCACACACCTCGGCCACGCCGGTAGCTGCCAGTAGCTTCATTGGACGCTGATTGGTCGGTGCTTGCCAAACACAAACTTAATATTGTGACATAGCAATAATCCAGCTGCCTTGCAGGATATAAAAGAAACATGCAGACTCTTTTCGATATAAAACAAAACAAATGTTGGTGATATTTATGGATTCATTGGGTATACATTTTATGTTCTATTTCCAAAACATTTGTGTAAAATACATCAGTTAAAAATTGTTTTTAGAAATGAAGTCAATACAAGTCAATCATCTACAAAAGTTAGACAAACTCTAAATGGGAAACCTGAAGTAAACATTGGACTATAAGGAAGACATTTGTATATACAATTTAACTTTTTCAACTAATGTTTTCATTGATAAGCAGCATATAAACAATAAATGAATTATAAAGTATGATCACAGGGTACATTAATGCACTGCACAGTGACACAGCTCATCTGATGGAGAAAAATATTATTTTTATACTACAATGAGCTGACTGAGGACATACTCATTAATACTGACTCAGCTCTTGAAGCTGAGGTGATTCATTTTAGTGAGAATCATATCATGTAAAAATAGACCCCATAGTGAAGAGCCGCTGTTTATTTTCTGGTCATATTGAATCCTATCCTGATTCATATCCTGTATTGACCCGACCTTAGTTCGGAAATTGACCACCTCATCATCCATCACAATAAAAGAGCCTGTGAGTCAAAGCATCCCTCTTGAGCCACTTCCTCTCAGCTCAGGAGGAGATCTTATTATGTTAATCAGAGGCTTGTGAAGCACACTCAATACACTCACATCTGGATACAAATTCACACAAACACACTCACACGCCAACTCTAAAGGGCTATGTTTGTTTGACCATTTCAACTTCTATGTTTGTTTTACTATAAATATGAGTATTCTATAAAGATGTGTCCATCTTTATAGAATACTCATATTTATAAACCCCAATTATTTTTTTGGTTTGTATGACTCAAGAAGACACAATTGTACTTTATATAAAAAGTGCTGAATACAATTTATTTTGGATTTTGGAACCGAAATAAAATACATTTAGATTACATTAAATTAAAAAATTAAAAAGACTCAAGTAAAACAAAATACAAGATAAGATAAGGTTTTAAGAAATATTTCAAAATATGATGTAATGTTACAGTGAGTCCTAACTCCTCAGTTAGGCCTTTCCAGGTCCATGGGCCCCCAAAGGCTCAACCTGTCTTTCTTATGCTTGTTTTCCCAGTGCTGTATATGGAAACAGCTAGCCTGGCTAGCTAACGCTAAAACCTCAAAGCTTCTCATTTTGTTTAATCCAAACACAAACAGAAGAGCAAAAATTACTGCAGTGGCTCCCTGGAGTGAGCTTTTGGGGTGCTGAGAGAGCCAGGATATCTGTTTCTCCCTGCTTACAGTCTTCATGCTAAGCTAAGCTAATTGTGTCTTGAGTTGGAATGAGGGTGGCATCAATCGATCCTCTCGTCTAACTCTTGGCAACAAGGTTTGCTTCCCAAAATGTTGACCTGAAAACCATAATAATGGAGCTCTGGGTCACTTGAACATGTAGAGTTTGTTGAGAAAATCAAAATTCATTGCAGTGTTACACACACTGTTAGAGGTAACAGGAAGTCGTCTCTGTGTCGGCATCCACCGGCTAACATCAGGTATTTAATAAAAGCCCAGCATTGGTCTTCTCTGTCCTGCTGCCAGACATTCTTTTGTAAGCCTGCTTGTTTAAAACATGACCACCTCACAGCTGACCAAATTGGGAATTTTTCACAGTTTAGTCCCCGAGATGAAACTAATGTTCCTTTGTCTGCCACCCACTTTATGTTAAACAGGAAGTTGCTGTCGTTGTCTCACGCTTGCGCCGCACCTCCTCCCCGAGTTCGTTCTCCCTCCACTTCTCCTTCCTCTGCTCCTTTTATCTTCTCCTCCCCCCGATCATTTTATTCTCTTCTCATCTCCTCCTCATCTTCCTCTCACCTCCCTCCTCCTTTCCTTTGATCTCCACAACCCTCTCATCTACCCTCTTTTCTTCTCCCTCTTCCGTCCTTCTACCCTCTCCTCTCATTTAACTCCCTTTTTCCACTCACCTGATCCTCTTGTCTTGCCTCCTCTCCTCTACTCCTTTCCTCTCCTCTTGTCCTCCCGTTCCTCCTCTGAAGGCTTAATTTAAGCTTGTCAACAGAGTGTCTGTGAGCTGAAGTTGGATACTGCTGATGCTGCAGCCATCACAATTTATGGGGGGGGCGATAACTCGCCTGCAATACAGTTGGTCTCCATTTTTGCCTGTCTCACATGACAAAGCACGTATTTCTCATCAATTTTTCCCAACTCAAACAAGTGAAATACAGAGAGAAAATGAAGTACATTTGTTTTACAAACTGCCTCAAAATAGGGAACATGTCGATTTTGTGTGGATTTCACCACATTTGTACTCTGGCGCTGAGGCAGTCTAGCTTCTAAATTTGACTTTGAAAGCTGCATTGGTGCTAAATGTACCTTTTTCCTGACACATCTTTTTCTGTTTTTATTTCAATGATTGACATTTTTTCCCTGTTGACAATGGCAGTTCAACTTAAGCAAACATATGCTCTGAGTACAAAAACACTGGCACATTTAGTATTGTACAAATGTCCTCAAATGCTGGTAAAATCGAACCACTAACATCCACATCACCTTGATCCTTTTGACATGCAATTGCACCACATGCACACACTCGATAAGAGCAAAATCAATGAAAGAAAGAGGCACTATATCTTGTTCCACAAGAAATAAACCACTCAGATATTTGCTTTGGGGTGTCACAATATACCAGGAACAATAATTGTGATACTTAAAAATGAAATACTGATATTATGTTTACAATACAGATATGAGTATATTATGTATATAATACAGATATGATTATATCATGTATGTAATCTAGCGCCTCTTAAATAATTGTATATATGCAGTTATGGTTACATACTCTCTCTCTCCAACTCCCTACACTCGTATAATTAAGATTATACGTCTGATGCTTTAAACTCAAACCACAGAAATATATTTATACTTGATTAGATATGTGTTATGCTTGTATACATGTCGTCAAAAATATAAAGATGAGACAAATGGATTTTAGGAATGAGGCTTTCTTTTCTGTTCGGATGAAAAAGAAAAAAACGCTTTAGTTTTGACTTTGTGGTTCTCGTCTAAGCTAGAAGAGCCCCGCTGGGCAAGAGGAGGAAAGAAGAGCTCCGGTGGAAGTTGACCTTCGACCTTTCTTCAGAGGAGTGAGAGGACCCCGACTGCACTCCGACCTCCAAGGACCGACCAATCACTGAAGCGTGACCTGCCATCAGGGGCGTGGCTTCAAAGGCCTTCGCTTCTCCTCGCCATTTCTCACATTCTGGGCATTCCAAGTGTCGCTGTGAGCACATATCATCCAGGCACCCCAGGGATGAACAGAAACACACACACACACACACACACACACACACACACACACACGCACACGCACACTTATACCACACAGATTCTGTGGTGAAATGTAACTGAAATGCCACTTATTGCTTTAACGCCACAACATTTCAAAGGAAAATATTGTACTTCTTTTACAGTTATCAAAGTTAAGATTGACCAAACTTCGATGGCGTATATGATGCACTGTTATAATCTAATAATAAAATGAAATTAACTGGTATCACTACTTTTACTTTTTAGGGAAAAACGTATTCAAATCTGGACAATATCTTCTCTCATTAGGTGTTTTGTTCAATTAAGGAAAAGCATCAAAACTGTATTATCAACTTCAAGGAGAGGAACAGAATGTATTTGCCTAATGTGAAGAATAGACAGAAGTAGCAGTAGAATTATACAAAAAACGTAAAAAAAGCAAAGCAAAGTACTAGACATCCAGAGTAACTGAACTACAGTATACAACAGAGCTGACAAGTGAGATTATAATATACCACTCTGAAGTAATATATAAACTAAAAATGAAGCAAACCTGGATCACAAAACCAACTCTGCATTATGGATGGCAAAAGATGAAGACTTTGGAAATTGTTACCCCCTCTGAATTGGCATGGATATTTGAAGATGTTCGCTGAGGTCAGAATTAGTTTAAATTCAGCAACATGTAGCCCACACATGCTGTTTTGATTTATTTATATCCTTTTTCGTCTTTGATTTACCCTAGTACTACTTGTGGGAGCAGGGATCATTAGCATCTCAACGAAATTTAAACTCTGCTGCTGTCTGTCTGCCTGCTTAGTTTGGCACATTCACGAGTTTTAATATGAGTGATGTGTATGTTTTGCGGCGACCTGGTAAAAAGCATTCACCCCAAATTGGTTGTTCTTTGCTATTTATGTATTTGTGCATATGACTACTTGGATATCCTTGGCACAAGTGTGTGTGTGTGTGTGTGTGTGTGTGTGTGTGTGTGTGTGTGTGTGTGTGTGTGTGTGTGTGTGTGTGTGTGTTAGCACAGTAAGATCATTTTTGTTTGACCTCCATGTCTGCTTCGGCTTAGAACGGCACTGTCCGCATCCCATCCTGTGTTGCTGGCTAACATCACACTCAACTCACACACCACACACACACACACACACACACACACACACACACACACACACACACACACACACACACACCATCACATACACGCATGCAGTCTCAACACTGACCCAGACAGAACCAGAACAGGCTACACACTAATTACATGCCTGGAATTAGACATAATATCAACCAGCCGGTTGACTATGGAAACAGGGATAGAAGGCCAAGTTAGGGATGTGCGTTCTCATGTGTGAGATGTGTGCATGCACTGTATGCTGCATAAATGTTCATGGATGTCTGGCTGTGCACATGTATTTATATTCTTGTGTATCAGGATTCAGAGAAGATCAAAAAGTGCAGTACATAACATTTTCTCAATACCCTCGAGAGACAAGTACAATATAAACTGTACCGATATACAGTACATCATGTGGTCAAAGGATAATCTGTTGCCAACTGTTGTTGTGTTACAATTATTCCTAAAGATACAAAGAGTATTCACCATTGACTGTATTTAAGAGGTGGATAGTCACATTGACGTCACCCATTGGGTTGTGGATGGCCATTCTAAAGCATTGTGTTTGGCCTTTTGGTCATTTACGTCTTGTTTTTTTGCAACCAGAAGTGACACAAGAATAAGAAATTCATGCAAGGCACACGGCTAATTAACTTTCACAAACTAAAAGCACACCGTGAAAGGGTTAAACTTGTGGGACGAAGACTCGGGCAACACCCAAACCGGACAACGCCTTGTAAGCGACCATCACAAGGTGGCTACGCCCTGAAGCCTCTGCTAAATGGTCCTTTTTTCCTCTAAATGGTACCATAATTTATTAAATGAACATCATGCTCTATTGAAGAAGACTTGAAACTAGAGATTGAGACTATGAAGCTCACGTTTACAATGTTTACAATATTTACAATACAATGAATCAATTGAGAAGTAGGGGTTTCACCATGTTTCCTTTTAGAGACACTGTGTACCTGTGAAATTGTTCCTGAACAAATTTGTTTGTTTTGAGTTGTGATAAGTTTCCATGTAAATTGAACCGTTTTATTTCGTTATTATTATTTTATTCAACCATGAACTGTTCTATAGTAAAGCTATGACTTTGTATCACTTGTAGTGAGTTGTTCATTTGTATTGACCCCGATGTCATTCTTCTTATTTTAGGTTCCTAGCAGGTCTGTAGTTTATAAAATTGACAAAATGATGAGTCAGACTTAGAAGCTGAGTGTGTGAATGCATGTGGCAATAAGGAGAGGGGACATCATAGAGTGTTAAAGTGTCAATCTAGCTACCGAATCCATAAACAACAACTGCCAGCATTGTGCAGTAAGATTAGACAGTTTACCAATTCAGATTTAGATGTATGACACTTTTGTATTTATGACATTCAAGACACTTAGTTTACATTTTACCCTGAAAGTATGTCTTTGTGTCAACTAAACTGCTGATTTCCGGTACTGCTCTGATGAACTCAGGGAGTTGTATAAACAACAATATAGAGGAAATTTAGTCCAAAATCCAAAGGATGCAATTCCCTTTCGTACCACCACTGGTAAAAATGTATCACAGTGTTTTAATGAGAGGGTTTTATTGATCCCTACAGGGAAATTCTTTCATCGCTTTTCCACCAACCCAGGAAGTTCAAAGGTCAGGGTCAGTCATAGAGCAGCACCCCTGCAGCTGACATGGATACAGGGTCTCGCCCCGAAAGCATTTCAGCAGGGCAGATGCTTGTCAACATGGACACCGTGTCTGTGTCATCCAGTGAAAATATAGTCCACCTGACCTCAAGGTCATTTGTTTCCAAACAAGGGATCCTCACGTGTTCATGTGAGTCCCCAGAAAAATGATCCTGATGACGTTTTAATGTCACAATTACTTTTTTCAAGCATTCAACTGATCAGCACCTGCAGTGATTTTAAATGAAGTATAGTTCTCTCCCCGCTTGTCAACAATAATCTTTTCAGAAAGCATTCTCTTAGACAAATCTTCTTAATAGGGCTCTGTAGACTGTTTGCAGTTATTTTGAGGCCACTATTTTGATGGCCTATGCTCAATGTAACACCCTTGGTAGTAATAGCACAGAGCAAGGCTTCTGCTAAATGGCATATGCTTTTTGAAGTTGTCTTAAGTAAGAAGTATGACCAACCCAGACCAGGTGAGGCCACATTTCCTGGGACGGCTGCCCGGAAAAAAAACAACAACAACGTCCTATGGGTACACTGCTGATCTGGACCGACCGCTGCTGACGGACCAGCGCTTTTCTAACAATGGGTGTGACTATCTGGAGCCACAAACCCATTTCCTCCTGTGTAACCATGGCAAATTACTGGTCACAAGATTTCCTTTCAAAATGTCAAATGCTCGTGCAAAAGATCCTTTTCGATTAATGTGGAATAAAGGTGTGTATAAGCTGAGCAAGAGTTGCATAGTTTGGGGTGAAAGTAGAAATTATTGAATTCCCTTGATTGCATCAATTTGCTTGAATGTAGTTCTTGAGTATATTCTGATTAAATATGATGAATTGAAAAGTAAAAAGTAAAACAAAAACATTTCAAGCAAAAAAATAACCTTCAAAACATGCAGCATCCAATAAAAACGTGTAGGATTTACTAATGCGTTTCTCACTCAAGCAATAAAGCATTGCAAGTGAAGACTTAGGGTTGTGAGGTTATTTTTTTTAATTGACCATTGTTCTGAAAAATGTGTGTTGTTTCACCAATGTTTCATTCATTGTATCTTGAATTAAAAGCAGAGTTAAAAACATATGGTAGACTATCCAAATAATGAAATGAAACTGATGCATTGAGTATCAAAATTGTACACAAAACACATTTTTCAAAGGCTAGAAATATATATTTGATTAAAAGTAATATAATAGCAACAACCTATAGCAGCTGAGCCAGTGTAGCTCATTTGGCTTCTGTGTTGTTATTTCCTTACAGGAATTTTAAAACTCTGTAATGGCTCTAATTGAATTAGGTCTAATGTAGCCTATTATGGTGCAATAAGGGGAGGCCAAAGTCATCAAACTCTTTATTTTGATGGATGTGGACACACAGACTACAACCACACGTTCCTGCGCCCCCAACCCCTCTTCCTACCTCTCTTACCGCACACCTCTCCCGACTCCCAAGCACACAAACACACCTCCTGACCAGGCGGGTAGCGAGGAAGGAAGTCAATATTTGAGGAGTGGAAGCTACCTGGCCTAGTGGTCCAGATACGCCTCTTACTGGATGCAAACTATGGACTTTTCTACAGCGCAGCTCTCAGCTTGCTCACTTTGAGTTTTACTGTTAAAACAAGTCAATGCATTTGCTAATTCTGTGGCTTTTGGCCAAAAAAAAGCAAGGTAACACTGTACAAAAACACACAAGCACTGGTGATGTACTGCAGTGGTAACCACAGACATTTCAGATGATTTGTCAAATTTGTTATTTGTCAAGTTTGAATTTGTTCCCACAGTCTAACTTAAGAGGTGGATATAGTCACTTCAGTGGCAGAAGCTGGGTACAACTTATCCATTTCTTTTAGCTCACCTTTCTCTATTTGTTACTTTTACTATTTTAACGGTTTTCCATATTTCAATACTTTTAGCTAACTATTTCAGCTGTTTATCCAACTAACTATTTCAATTGTTTCATTACTATACTATTTCAACTGCTATTCATTAAAGATGCACTATTTAATGATCCAATTGCAGTAATCACACTCCATCCCGTCAGATCCGCTCCTCTGATACCAACATCCTCCCCCAAGCACCGGACATGGGGTGACAGAGCCTTCTCGCTGCCCCCTCCCTCTGGAACTCTCACTCCAAACTCATCCGAGACTGCACTGACCTTTCCATATTCAAATCAAAACCCACCTCTTCAGAACTGCTTTTATTGTGTGACTGTGTGCTCTATTTTCTTATTGTTTTTATTTGTTTTATTGTAGAGCTTTTAGGATGATTTAAAAATGTTGTGTAAAGTGTCTTTGAGTACCATGAAAAGCGTTATATAAATTAAATGCATTATCATTATTATTATTAATCAGTTATAAAAATAAAAATAAAAGCCATCAGTTAACTAACAGCAGAGCAATCCTCTCATGTTGGACTGAGGGCAGGCTGGATGCTCCAGGACTCACTATCACCTCTCGAGGTGCAGCGTTATTGCAAGACAAGACAGACCTGGCTAGCTGGTGAGCAATCTCATCACAATAGATATCCCTGCAACATGATACATAAACGTCTTTGAAATAACACCAATACTCTTCACATTGTGTTGATAATGTTCTTTTAAAAAATATTTTCAACCATATTTTTGACTCATATCTGCCATTAAATGGTTAATGGCAGAAATACAAAAAGGTGCAATGAAGAAGATCATATTCATTGCACCTTTATGTATTTCTGCCATTAACCATTTAAACTTCAATTAGTTTTCAAGCTACATTCTCTTTCAATTGCTATGTGGAGACAACAAACTAACATTGATGGGCAGCTTGCTGGTTATTGAAAACTGTATCAAAGATCAGTTTCACACCAATTTATTCCAATTTGGCTGTTTAATTTCCTCCCTACAACACACACACACACACACACACACACACACACACACATATATATATATATATATATATATATATATATATATATATATATATATATATATATATATATATATATATATATATACATATATATACATATATATATATATATATATATATATATATATATATATATATATATATATATATATATATTAAATCCACTGGAGAAGAACCCCTGGTTGGGAATCAATATTCTGATTCAATACAACAATTCACACACCAACGATAAGCACATCTGTGGGGCATCTCGCAGTTTCCCTTTAATCCGCCTGTGCATCAACATCCTTTGGTAAATTTAACGAACAAACATTCTGCTCCACAACTGGAAAGAATATCGTCATGAGCGAGCAGAGTTGTTGTGATATGTAGGAGGAACCGCCCTCCTGAATGCATCAGAGGACCACTGCTCACAGCGAGAAGGTAGAATAGGATTGCTCAATGTTCCTTAACAGAATACATATTTACAGAAAGCAAGCAAAGCAGACTTGCTAAACCAGGGACAGGACTCTAAAGAGAGATTGAGTTTTCTGTGGGGTTTTTCGGACATGTGCATTTATTTTAGATGCAGACAATTTTTTACTGCTACAATGTTGGTGGGGAAACGTTAAAAAACTTTAGTTGAATCTATGAACTTGCATATTAATGAATGACACTGCTCCACATCTTTTCCAGAAATGTTTCAAAATCGTGCAATGACCTACTGTTTACTGTATATTGTATGTGTATTAAATACCATGAAAAACAAACTTATATCTATTTTTTAAGATACATTTATGAGTCTAGTTTTTGTCATCATCGCTTCTCTTGAGGATTTTGCATCGTTTCTTTGAGGAAAGTTGTCCAGACTTGGTGACCTGGTGTGAAATGCACTTTGAAGGCATTCAAAGTCATCAGGAAGTCAACTGTTAATTGGTGAGAGATGCGTATTGTGACGTGTCAAGAGGGGGGAGTAAATGATGGCTTTACCTGCAACAAGAAGCTTTTGATGTGAGCTCTCTGTAAAGCCATCATTGTGATTTCCATTTAAGCACTCACACGCACAGACACACAAATACACACATGCATTGAACAATTACAAGCTTTTCTCAAGTTGTTGTGTCTTGGGGGCAATCAGGAAATACAAGACTCACAAACGGCAATAGATTAGTGAAATATATCAAGTGAGAGATAGTGATAGAAGTCTATTGACATTGTAATGTGATTGAGACCGAGATAGCTATGGTTTAGTCTGGATGAAAAACAGTCCAACTGGACATTTTTTGTAGAAAAAAGATAAACGCAGAGGCTAAACAGTACAAATAATCGAGGGTTTGTCAGATTTGTACAGTGTTATGACAAAAAAACTGCTGTGGAAGCAGATGGGGCTGTCCAATAGAAATCTCAAGCTCACAGCAGTAGCCAGCAGATGTGGCAGGAGGGAAGGCTGGGAGGGAAGACTCTGGAGAGAAATCTAGGCCTTCCCTTCCGTGCATGTATGCCTGGATGATCACACCGACAAGAAATCTACAATTCAACAAGCGCTTCATGTGGGCCATACCTGCAAGCCACACAGCTGCGCACAGAAATCTACAAGCATCTACAGTATGTGTCTGAGAGAGACGGGGAGATAATAAAAAAGGATAATGAGAAAGGAACTGCCATGACATTTACATATGTGTTTGTCCATTATAAAAGCATTCATTCTTTTTTAATACATCTTTAAATTAGCTCATATTTTCTGGGTTACTTTTTTATTTGAGTCTTGAGAAAAGAAGATCCATAAACGACTCTTGCTCACCATCACAATTTAGCCTGTGTCCCTCTGGACCATTGTCGAGAGCATTGTTACTTTTGTTATTGAACAAATTAACAGATTTGGGTTGCATCATCTTGTTTTTTTTCACAAAACTGTTTTGTAATACTGTACTACCGCTATTTCAGTGACACTATATACAACCACTTATTAGCCTCCAGTTACTTTTGGTTAAATATTGACCACAAGACACTGCGGAGTAGAATCAACATGCAATATGATGACTAAAAACAGTCTCCCTGAGAGCCTATGTAGACAGTCATATTCTCATATGTCTATTTTTCATGTACTGTGTAAAAGAGTTGCTGTATATCTCATGGATGTAGCCCAAAATGATAAATTTGCCACAAAGGGCTTACAACCAGCAAATACAACACTCGCTAGCCTCAGTTTTACTTGCAATTCATATATTATATTAATAGATATTAACTAATAGATATTAATATTAATTAACTAATATAAGAATAAGCAATTACCATTGTGCTAAAGGGAAACATAAAATGCCACCTGCATGATAAGGTCATTGAGCAGGCCCGTCACACATTGAAACTGTATATCTTATTACAGGCATGTATTAGAACAAATATTATAGGAAATATAAGACACCATAATGTGTGATAAGTCAAATTCAGTTGATTTAATTCTTCTTTTTTTTCGGTGTGTGTTACTGCAGCTACTAACCCAAATAGACAGTTATACTGTAATCCGGATTTATCCAAATACAAATTAATTAAATGATTTATTTTCCTAACTCTTTCTCTGTCTCCAGCTTTCTCCAAAACAATAATCCCAATTTGGAGGTGTAGTGGTTACCATGGAGATGTGTGCAAACGGATAATGGGACAACTGTTAACCTTTGACTGGTTAAGAGCCCCAAGCTGAGGGAGGGGAGGGGGGCGACAGTGGTGGCGGGGCACACACACACACACGCACACAGGGATGTCGGAGAGAAAGGAAATTCACACTCATTTCCTCCGTGTGGTTTCGGTACAAATCAACAACATCCTGTCCTTTTGTGAATCCTGCCTGCCCTCATGCTGGTTTGCGTTTCAGAGTAGGCGTTATAACCCCCCACCCGTCTCCTCTGCTCTCGTCCCCCCTCCTCCTCCTCCTTCTCCTCCTCCTCCTCCTCCTCCTCCTCTTCTTCTCCTCTGTTTTTTTTACACTACCATAGAAGCTCATACCTCGCATTGTTGCAGAGGAAGGAAGGACACGTCCTTGTTCGCAATAAAGGGGTTTAGATAGAACAGGAAAACAGGGGGTCATTATTTAGCCTAATTGAGCCCAGGCCTGTGATCTGAAAGGGTTCTCTTGATATCGATGATAGACTGATTAAAATAGAAGCCAGCCTCAACACTATATACTTTATTCATGAAACCCACTTATATTCCTTAAAGATTAATGGCCTTGCTATGCTTTGTTTCCTAAAATGTAGGTCATGACTGCATCTTCGTGTTTTACAGCATCGAAAGAATATTATATATCAGATTTGCCAGTAGTTCCAGCAGTGTAAAAATACAATATTTTCATCTATTATATAAAAGCACCATAATTACGTATGCGTTAACATGTTGCAGGAGGGGCGAGCTGCATAGATAAATAAATCAACAGATTAAAATAAAGCGAGAGTGGCACCACAGCCGACGAGCAGACTCTTTATGTAAATCAGTCCTGACATTGCCCTTGTGACCACACACAAAAAAACTCCTCATTCCCTCACCCCATTCTCACACTCGCCCCATTCGCCATTTCTTCCCATTCATAAAAATTTCGGCATCGCGCCTGCGCAATGCCATTCGGAGTCCTCCCCATTCATAAAAATGTAACCTCCGCATTTCAGCCCTCCCGAGTTGCTCTGCCCTCCCATTCACAAAAAAAGAGAAAAAAGCCGAGGCATCTGCGCAGTGCCGTCCCTTTCCTCTCCTCTACCCTCCCATTCATAAAAAACTCACTTCCCTCCCCCTCGGTGGTTGCAACATCATATCCAAAGCTCTGCGTCCACAACCGCAGTCGCCTTTTACGCACCAGCGAGTGGAGAATAGTGCAGGAGATCCGCTCTCCTTTCCCATGACTTTGCTCATATAATCTCCAGACATTTGGACTTATCTTTACTCAACATTTGTGGAGCTACTCACTCGCTTGGACTGACTGGACTATCGGCTGCGCGCAAACGTCGTGCGCAACGAAGAGATGAGAATTGTGTCCTGAAACCAGAGTAAGTGATCAAATCCGGTGTTTTGTTATCGTTAAATGTGTGTAACTTGTGTGTAGCTTGTGGCTGCACAACCCGACTCTCTCGCCCCTGTCCTGCCAGCGCTCCACTCTCGATCCACTGGATCGCTGGCACGAAAGGGCTCTTGCTAACTCTATTTTGCAACAAGCTGTTTCGTCGACCAGTGTTTGCACTTTGTGTAAATATTTAACCACCGATTTCCTACCAAAGGCAAGGTTGAGGACACATCGTCGCGTTTTAAAGCGTGACTTATTCGCAATGCCACTTTTCTTTTTGACAGCGCATACGTATTTCAGCACACAACGTGTGGCTATTTATGTCTTCCCTTTAAAGACACTGTCACGACAAAAAAAAGCCAGTGGAACAGATCCATATTTCAATCTCTGTTGAGATCCCCGTCCACTCTGAAGACTGTATGTTGTAGCATATCTCGGGCGGTTCATGTTGCGTGCCTCGTTCTCCGCCAGGCTGGTGCACCACGTCGGCTGTGTCAGGTGTCTTTCCATTAGAGCTTTCATTCCATGCGGCTAACTTCTCAGAAAATAAACAAATATGTATTTAATCCGTTTATTTCGGTCGCCAAGAAGCGATACCGTCCAGGTAAACGCATCGAAACTACGCATGTAACCGATGCCGATAAAAATCACCCCTCAACCGCCTGTCTGGTGGCACACAGTGTACCGATTTCTATATCAATGTCATATCAATGTACAGATATTAAGAAGGAGCTGTTGGAATACGTGGTAACAATGCCTATATAAACATGCTATTTGAATATGTCGAGCGGCCGCCTGCGGTTTTATGACTCAGTCCATTCACATATCGAAGGGAGGGACGCGCACGCACACAGGCACACACACACACACACACACACACACACACACACACTTGAACACGCACCGTTCCGGCTTAGAGCTCATAATAGTCTAGATTTTGACGATCACAAGCGCTTGTGTCGGTGCCAGCAATGTCGCAACAGGTTACTCAACCAGGTTTCTGCAAATCCGAGGAAAGAGGAGAATAACGAGCCGACGGTCAAGCAGAGCTGTGTCGGCTACTGACATGTTTTTTGTATACATAAAATAGATCATTAATCAGCAGTAATAGAGCACCGCACGACAGTTGTTCGGTCCTCGGAAAAATCCAGGTTGCCTTGACAGAATAGTCCGCACCATAATGCATTGCATGGTCTGAATGAGGTTTTGTGGGCTATCTCGCAAAAGACTAACTAAACACTGCATATGTGGGTCAGCGGAAATGTCGCTCGGTCTGCGTCGTTTGTCTTCAATCATCTTTTTGTTTTCTGTAAAGCAGGTTAGTTATTTGCCGGCTGCGAGAGAGTTCGTCGATTAAATGAATGATGAAACCGATTTCATTCAGGCTAGGCTCATCATGACTGGAGCGCATTGATTCGTGCTTGCAACACCGAGTGCAGCCAGCAGCGTTCATTCACAAAAAAACCTGCAGTTCACAAAATCAGATCCATTCACACAAATGTTTTGTTTTTGTTTATATACATATATTAAGAGACAAGTTACAACAAACACACTTATAGGTACAATTGTATTACTGTCTTTTTAATGTGTGATTCAATTCAAATACTTAATTTTCTTTGCTACTTGCGTTCATCTCAGTTTTGTTGAAGTCCCATTGCTGGCAGTCTTCTCTCTTTTCTCTGCCTTGTTTTTTTTTTTTTTATCTTTGAGTCTTTTGCATGCAAGCCCTGCTCTCTGGTGCTCCCTGCTCTGTGGAAGGGAGGCGATGAAAGCCCAACTCCTATTGTTCTAATGTCAAAGTTAGAACAGAAGAGGGTTGAAACCCTGTTGGTATTCAGTCGAAAGATCAAGATCTTTTGGAAACTACATTCAGATTACTGCAGAAATTCGGCCTTGGAAGAGGTTTCGGTTGAGACTGAGCTGCTGTGGTTTTAAAGATTTAATAATTGTCTTGGGTGAAGAAAACTGCATGTAATATATCAGTCAGTTTAACATGTTGTCTGAGGAGTTGATTTTAAATCCAGTGACCCCTTTAGATAGTCATGTTTGTATTATAACTGTCTTATTGAAAACTTTCATTCATGATGAAAGTTGTAGTTGTGGTAGTTTAATCATGACAAAACGGTGGTTATTAAAACACAGAAGCAATGCAAAAACAGCAGGAAATTGAAATTATACCACGGAAAAACTTGTGTGATTAAATACAAGTGTGAATGCATGCAAAGGATGTTTTCTTCCCTCATGTCAAATAAACTGAAGGTTTTATCTATCCTGATTTGGTTCAAGATAAATTAAAGAAGGCCCATATTCACACTGTTCAGTGTTCAGTTTTGTAACATGTTAACTTCATGTAAAAGATCACAATCTTTCCTGTCACCCTTGATTCTTAATATACATGGCTTTCTTTGTGGTTTCCAATAAGATGTTTAGAAAGGGGAGGATGAAAGGGAATTTAAACAACAGCAGATGCAACTGGTAATAACTGTCTCTTGTGTGTCTGTCTTTTTGCAGATTTGCTAAATGCTGCTTTAGAGTGAAGACGTGCAAGGCACCAGCCTACACATGGAGTCCAGGGTTCCCCACCACATCCCCGGAGTGTCCTCCTCCCTCATATCCCAGCCCCTGTTGGACAGTCGAGTGCCCTACGGCCGCCTGCAGCACCCTCTCACCATCTACCCCATCGACCAGATAAAGTCCTCGCATGTGGAGAACGACTACATCGACAGCCCTGCCGTCGTCTCCCAGCAGCCCCCAAGCCAGAAGTCTGTGAACCGAAGAATCAATTGGCTTGGTCAGAATCAGGAGGCCTTCCTCGGGGCAAACCACAACCATCATCACAATCACCAACACCAGCACCACCAGCAGGGCAGGTGCGAGCCCCACCCCCACCCCCACCAAGACACCACCACCCACCCGTGGATTTCCTTCAGTGGGAGGCCCAGCTCTATCAGCAGCAGCAGCAGCACCTCGTCTGATCAGAGGCTGTTGGACCACGCTGCCCCCACCCCAACGGTGGACCACCACCCAAACCTGCACCCCCACCAGGGCCCCGTCAACACAATCACAACCCGAACTCCAGGCTGCTTCACTTCCTCTGAATCAAAAGTCCTCACCTCCTCGTCCTCTTCTTCCTCCTGCGCCTCCTCTAAATCGTTGGACCTCAAGTCTGCAAAGATGCCTGCAGGAGGCGTGTGCACCACTGGAGGCCAGCAGGGGTTGGCGGTGATCCCTTCCTCCCCGGCCGAGAAGAAGCACCTCCTTCTCTGCGAGCAATGTGGGAAGTGCCGATGCACGGAGTGTACGCTCCCCCGGACCCTACCCTCTTGCTGGGTCTGCAACCAGGAGTGCCTGTGCTCTGCTCAGAACCTGGTGGACACAGCCACCTGCATGTGCCTGGTCAAAGGGATCTTTTACCACTGCACCGAGGATGAGGACGATGAGGGCTCCTGCGCCGACAAGCCCTGCTCGTGCTCCCAGGCCAACTGCTGTGCACGCTGGTCCTTCATGGCTGCCCTTTCAGTTGTCCTGCCTTGCCTGGTTTGCTATCTGCCAGCTACAGGTCTGGCCAAACTGGGACAGAAGTGTTACGACAATGTTAGCAGGCCCGGCTGCCGCTGCAAGAACTTACAGGCCGGCGTGACTGCCCCTGTGTGTAAAAACGGAGGTGTGGAAGCAAAGGTTGGGACGCTAGAGAAGCAGCAGCAGGGATCATGATAGTGGACTAAACTGGCTCACAGTGGCCTTGCTAAGAAATGGACAGGACCACACAGGACTTGCTTGCTCTCTATGAAAAGGACAATCCAACACCAACCCCTTAAACTACCCCATTAATCTACTGGAAGGTGACTTATGTAAAACAAAGGTACTTAAATGGCTTCTTGACCTATGTTGGATGATCAAATGGGGCCTGTTCTGAGAGAGTTGGCTATTGGTTATAGCTAACAGGCCCTCTGAGATGTTTGTTTTTTTGTTTGTTTGTAAGAGTGACACAATAAGAAGAAGAGACACGATTGTGGGACTGGTGTTTGTGTTGTTTCGCAAAGATGGCTGAAGGCACAAAGTCATTGTACCTCTCTGCTGCTCTGTATTTCTCAGCTAATTTTGTAACGGGAACTAACCAGAAGCTGATTGCTGATCCTCAGATAACATAAAAGTTATTTGATGGAGATAACTATATGTACGCTCCCCTACCGCTCCCTCCTCCAAAAGCACAGCCCAGTGTCCCAAACACGAAAACATGTGATCACCTATACTGGGGCTTTATGATAGGCCACTGCAAGAGTGAAACCACCACTTTCTCACTCTCTCCACTAATATGATGAACACCATCTTTTAGTGTCGCCAATTTTCCTCTTTTAGCCTAAAAGATGCGAGCTTGGCAATGCCAACATGTTATCTCTAAGTATTAATCTCCATGGAGGAGCTGTAAAAACAAGCCTTTGTGAGACTTAAAGATATTAGTAATTTTCCATAATTCTTACTCTGTCGTGTGCAGTTGTACAGCAACAGAGAGAGAGATGGACACTTTACTGTGTGTTTCCTGTTTTTAGGGGGTGTATCCCAGAGATTTTAAAAGTTTTTGAATGCTGATCACCAATCACCTCAGAGGTAATGCATGTCATGACCTGCATGCTCTAGTCTAATGGTTAGCCACCATGCTAGAAGTTGGTGTGTCGTAGAGAAATTGTGTAAAAAAAGTACACCCAACCTTCTCAGGGACTGTTTCAGTAATCCTCTCTAGAACTTGGCCTACAGCATGTTGATTTCTAAACTGCCTAAAAGCCTGGTCTACTTCCTCTTTGCACAAGAAGGCAAAGAAACATCTAGGGGCAAAAAGGCAATAGTGAATAATTTAAAACAAGTAAGCTAAGTGAGCGACAAACTGGCCAGAAAATAAGGTTCCAGAGGAGAGGGGATGCAAGTGATAGAGAGTGAAGAGAGGGGAAAGAAGGCATAGCAAAGTTGTTGTTGTGTTTATATCTAGTCAGCCTTTGTCGAAATCAAACCTGCCACTTGCACAACCTTTTTAGGAAGACGCAAAACCCTTAAAGGATGTACTAAAGCACAGTATTAACCACCACCTCAGCTATCTCACATTACGTTTGCGTGCACCACATTTAGTCCACACACCCTAAGCCCCCTCTACACACAGTGTCTTCATTACAGTCTAATCATGCTGCATAGCTGCGTTAGTCAGATAGTCTGTCTTTTATTCTTAAATTCTATTTTTGTGGCTTGCATGGTGTTCTTAGGACTTTGCCAAAGGAAGCTAGCGTACAGTAGCTTGTTTTCGCTGTCTGAGTGATCACAGTTGTTATGCACATTTGCCAAATGGAGTTGACGGCAGTTGGTTCTTAAAGGCATTCTGCCCTTTAATACAGATGGCCTTTTCTGTTTGGCATAAAGGCAGACTGTCTTTGTTGCTCCATGACACACACACCTCTCTTTTATGTTGGACCCTTAACTTCCATTAAGATGCCTATCTTTGCTCATAGCTGTATTTCTCTTGTTGCACAAAGCTGATATCACACAGGAAAAAAAGAAGAAAAAACACACACTGTCCTTAGTCTTGAATGTATGAGGCAATATTTTCAAACCTAGCAATCCAGTCCGAGAGAAAGGTGCCAAAACTGAGAATGATTGTGTGCCTGGGCAAAGGCCTAATACATGTAAGTGGGCGACAAAAATCACAAATGTTTTGACGATATATTTAGTAATAGAGCTATGCAGGTGAAATGTTATTTGCTGTAAATAGTTTCACAACATTTGTGTTCTTTAGAAGAGACTTTTAAATGTCCTTGAAAGATTGCATGGTACGTTATAACTACAATTCAGTACAAAATATATAGAGAATATATTAGATATATATTTTGAGGGTAAAATTAAGATGTTTTTGAGGTTGTCAGAATAAAAACAAAAGAGGGAGGGTGGCAAGAGGAAGGTTTGGGAAGGGGTAACACAAATGACAGGTCTTTCTATCACTAGCACTTGATTTAGAAAAGTATGCCGGGCAATAACAAAAAAGCTCCTGCTGTTAATGCTATCCATGGCTCATTAGCAGTCGAGAGGCTAAGCTAATTCCCTGGTTCCTCTCCGGTCCTACAGACTGTGGACTCATTGAATCCACACAGGGAACACAAGCTATCCCTCTCCGGATCAACCCATTTCCTGCTGTTACTGCTCAGTGGATCAGCTCGCTCCCCTCTTTTTCTCTCTCGTGCTTTTCTCCCCTTCCTCTCTTCCCTCTTCTTCCCTCCTTCCTCCCTGAGAAATAGTCCAACAAAACACCCCTGGCCTTGATTGACAAACACAGCTGCTGTGCATAAACTGGTCATACCACAGAGACGGGAGAGAAAGACAAGTCTGTCTCTCTTTCTCTCCATTTCTCGTCCGATAGCCCCCCCCTCCCCCATCTTTGTTTTTCCTCTGGATTTTGTAGTTCTGTGCCATCTTTTTAATCAGTGGACCTCTTTTTTCAACAGTTGCTGCCTTTCTTTTCTTTTATTACGCAGCTCTGTCACTGTAAGAGTTATACTCTTCACTTCGCGTTAGCTTTATACTTTTTTTTTATGTGCTCGCTAGCCTGTTCAAGGTGTGGAATATTCGTCCAACAACGACAACTCAATGATTCAAACATTGTTATTCTTCTCTCTGTTTTGCCTCTGCTACAATGCTGTGACTTTTACACACCCACACCCCTTTGTGTTGCTTATTTTGCGGGCACAGATTATTATTTTTCAACCTAAACAAGAGGAAAAGTCTCATACAGCTGGGTGATGATACTCCATTCCTTTATGCCTTTGCAATGTCAGTGTTTGGGATTAAGAACGAGATCTGTGCTTTTGTTTTGTTTAGATATAACAAAAAGAAAAAAAATCTCTCATATAAAAGGTTCCCTTTATAGATATTTATTTTGAAGTTCTATTTTATATAGTATTTATTTAGATGGCAACTTTTTGTTTGTGAAGAAAGCTTATGTCGAAAAGGAATGTACATTGACAATGGAAATATATATTGTTAAATATACCAGTCTGTTGTGTCGTTACTTTTGTGAGTAGTTTTCACCTAAATCACACACATACAAACACATACACATTTCATGCACTCTAACCTCAGCGAGACATTCAGTGGGATTTTACTCTCTTCTCGTGTTGAGATAATTGTATTACTCAACACTTTCTACTATTAAAGTTTGATAAGACCAAACACATTAACATACTGAAGAAGAGTTTAAGTTCTGCAATAAGCATGCACATGTAAAGTGTATTTTAGTACATAAATCCCTTTTTAAATAGCTTTTAACGTCTCTGTAACCATGTAAGATTATGAAGATATGTAAATTACTAGATGCTGATTAGTTAAACTATTAATCATTTTCTAAGACAACATTTACAGGCTTTAGTTGTTTTACATCAACACTTCAACTTCCTGAGATCCCTCGTTTCCTGTGTATGAATAGATTGCTCCCTATAAAACACTGGTAGGTCACTGAAGGCCAAATAAAGCAGCTTGACCTTAAACTGAAAGAAAACATAAGCAACAGGAAAACATAAGCAACAGGAAATAATTCAGAGACTTCCTCTGGATGATGTAATATGAGACATGATGGTCACTTCATATTAGAGATTATGCTTGATGGCTGGTGTGTGTGTGTGTGTGTGTGTGTGTGTGTGTGTGTGTGTGTGTGTGTGTGTGTGTGTGTGTGTGTGTGTGTGTGTTTGACTCACAGGTTAAACTGATTTCCTTCTAGTTTATAGGGGTGGTCTGTTATAATCTGGATGTGTAACATTCCTTTCTTTCCAAAGCACCTCCTTAAGAAGCTGGTGGAGCACACAAAATCTTCCTGTTCCACACACACACACACACACACACACACACACACACACACACACACACACACACACACACACACACGCACACACACACACACACACACACGCACTGTCATCACCCCCCATCCCCCAGCCCACCTGTGCTGCTGTTACCCCAAGGCACTCTTCCTTCCCTTATGCCCTTCCCCACCATAAGCTTGTTTCCTGGGTGTTTACCCGAGTGCACCTGGGAGAGGAGAGTAGAACAAATGAACAACACTGAGTGTGCGAGAAAGGTAGTGAGGAGACAGCAAAAAAAAGGAAAAAGAAGACGTAAAAAGAGCAGAGCAGTGCAGTGTTGTCCTTCCAGCATCACATAAAGAACATGTTTCCGCTGCAGAAGCCCTGAAGGCGCTGCACTGTCTGCTCCAACAGGTGAGATCAGAGACCAACCTGCCTGTTTACCTGCCGGTCTGTCAGCACCCACCTGGAACACACAGACACACACACACACACACACACACACACACACACACACACACACACACACACACACACGCTCAAACACCTGCATTTGACTTCCTCCACACCTTCATTGTTATCTCCACCCCACCGGTCCACATACATATCATCAACACAGGAAGCTTCGGCACAGGCAGGTGAAGGAGAAACCATTTATTATCGGCTAGTATTATGGCAGACTGGAATCACTGGGGAACCAGTCCTGGGTCAGAAACTGTGCATGCAGATGATTACTGGTGCTGGTGTTTAGCCTGCCATGCTACCAAAACGATTTGGTTTACCACAGGAGACAACGTAACCAACACCCACCAGAAAACAGTTCAAACTAAGTCTTGAATCTATAATGTTTACTGTGTGTTTTTTTAATATTTGCTGTGTGGAGCAGGAAGCTAGTAGGTTAGACTGCTTCTGCAGGTTTGTGATCCGCTTCGTTTGCAGAGTTATTGTACAATGTCAAGAATAAGGTCGTCACACCCAGCACACACACACACACACACACACACACACACACACACACACACACACACACACACACACACACACACACACACACTCAGATGTTCTTATGACAAAGTATTTCTTGTTGTGCTGGTAATTATTGCACATGCAGACATCAAATCTAAATATGATAGTGTTACATGAATGTCTAAAAACTTTAATTATTATTAAATGTCCTCTCTTAAAGAGACTAATCAGAGGCCATCAGGCTAGTGACCATCAGGCGAGTGACCACGCGAGTGACCACGCTCCGTCCACCCGGCAACCTTTGAAAACATACATGACCATTCACGTACACTGGGCATGCGTGTGATGGCGTAACCAGGAAGCAGATTTCCTACACATTGCAGTTGGTTTAGTTGCAGGAAGAACAGCAATGGCGAAAAGAGGGACCAGAGATGTCTTTGCTTAGACCAACGACGAGGTCGAACTGAGTCATGTGATCAGAGTCATGTGAGAGGGGTGTGACGACTCAAAGAAGGACACGTAGTGACTTCTAAGACCCAATTAAGTAGTGAACGCCGGTGTCTACGACATCATTTCCAATAGTCTCCGTTCGTGCCCGTCCACACTAGGACACGCAGTGGCGGGCCGTGGATTTGGCAACTACGCCTGCTTTCAGATGCTAGCAGGCCTTCTCATATAGTTCAATCAGCTCTCTAATTCCATACAGAAACAGAAGGGGAATGTGATTGGATGAGCGCTGTTAAACAGCGGCCTCACAGCTCCATGCAGCAGGCTCAAGCTCAAGGCTGAAGGCAACAGAGGAACACATGAGGTGTGCAATGAGAAAATAAGCTAATAGGGAAAAAATATTATAATACATGTAGTGCATTTGTGAAAAACAATTAAACTATAAAATAGCTATAACTTTTAATTTAAAAAATATATATATATAAAAACATTTTTTTATAAAAAATTTAAATTTAAATTTAAACTTTGTGATTGTGTTATCTGCTGCATTTCTAAACCGGCAGAACTCGTCCTGCTAAGTCATATTGCCATACATAGATGTGATCCGAGATACAACTTAAAGGGGCAAATCTCCACTTTCCAGCATGAATCTGCATTTGGGTAACATGTGTTGGACCAATGCTCTGAGGCCGTGGGGAAAACCACTTGCCAGTTTCTATGAATGATGTTTTCCCTCAGCTGGTCTCTGAATCCGTTTGAGATTTTCAAGAAGCTAACAGTAATTTTGACTTTCCACCACTTATGTGCTTCAAGTTAGCTCAAGTAAATCCCCTGCAGTTTGCTGTTTAGATGACATATTGCAAAAGCAATTTTCACATCTGGTGTAGCGCTCAACCTAACCCCTTCGGACCGACAACCCCGAGATACACAGACACACACTTTCCTCTCTTTCCCATTTCCTTTCACCCCCTCTCTCTATTTATCTGTTGACAGAACACAATCTATAAATGCAGATACAGTTTTTTTATGAAAAAAAGTGTGACAATCTGGCGATCTTTGGACAGCTTTGGCGTTGTGGCTGCAAAATTAGTGAGATGTGAGATGATGTCTGTGATTGTCAAAATTGTTGCTAAAATCAGGATTAGCATTGGGAACTTTTAATTGCAACAGACACAATTATTTGTAATTTTAAAAGGTTGCAGGTTGTGCAAGACTTCAAGCCATAATTAATCCAAAAGTGCCAGAAACCGCAGTTCCTTGAACGGCCACTTGAGGCTCGCTGCAATCCTCATAGGCCCAATGACAACTTGCCCAACTTTACAGCCTAAAGAAACATGTTTTGATGCCTGGTACAAACACGTTTTTGGTCTCTACAGTTAATTTCTCCTTTCACGCCTGATAGCTATCATTAGCATTCAATGGTAACGTAATACTTTCTATGCTCACAGTACCTGGCATCACAGGGCCTCGCTCTTCCTCAGATCCACCCTCTTGTCCAAAGATGGTCACGTCTGGCTCCAAAAAAACAACATGAAAAATTGAGAGAAAGGGTTATGACATGCAACCACAACCCGAACCCGGGATAAAGCGGTCATGTGGCATGCACTGTTATCACCTGACTACCAAGGCACTGCTCCATTGATTCTTTTATGTGCAAATTGAAAGGGGGCATAAAAGAGGTGGCCCTGATGTAGGAGGAGAATGATGATGGCGATATGCCATATATATGATATATGATATCGGTGACTGTTGGAGGGATTCGTAATGCTCCACATGAGATCCAGTGCAGGTCGGCAGGAATGCATGCTCTTATATGGGGCAGACATGGCAAGTGCAAGCTGTTTGGAAATGAAACCCCTGACATTTAGACCTGCAGATTGCAAAATCATGTCGTCTCCCACCACACACACACACACACACACACACACACACACACACACACACACACACACACTTGCACAGATGTCCAAGCACACACAGTATCTCCTCCTCTGCCTCCCCCCTCGTTTCCCCTCCTCTCTTTCCTCTGTGGAATTCAAAAGTAAAATGAACTTAAGTGTGACAGGACGGCTTGAGCTGCAGGAAAAACACACTTTTCAACACTTGGGAAGTGGCGGGGAAAGCAGAGAGGAGCAAGAGCTGCTGGGACAGCCGGAGGAGTACAAGGAGCAAAGGAGGAGCGGTTGTTTGGGATTCTGAGAAGCTCGTCCGATTGAATGTGCATCCGTTCGAAAATGGTCAATGAGAGTGTGCTTGAGCTACAACCGTAGATATTAAATTAAAAACATCTTAGTTTTTCATGAAAAAAATGTCAGCCTTGACAGCTATTGTCAAACATCCAAATAGTTTTCCCTTCCAGTATATCAAAAACCAAAGTGGTGGTGCTGCAGCATTTTTTATCGAACAAAAATATTTCCCAGTTCACGGCTTTGGTGTTCTTTTAAGCTGAAGGAGGTGAAAGAGGAAGAGAGACAGAAAGAAGAAGAGAAAAGAGAGATTAGCCACGATTTTTAGTGCCGCAGTTGCCTGCCTACCAGCAAGTCAGCCAGGCAGTCAGCCTGTCCACCATGAAGCCAGTCACCCAGCTAGCAAACAAGCCAACCGGTCCATTTCATTCAGTGGGGCCACTGGCATGGGACCAAGTAATGCCACTAAACAAAGAGCTACTGTCTTGCATCACTTCCCCTCAGAGAGGCCATCCAGGCCGCAGCCTCTTATCACCAGGCACTGCCAGTCTGCAGCATACAGAGGCCTCCACCACACCGGCCTCTTTACTGCTTTCTGTTACAGCCTTCTCCCATTATACCAACATTATACTGACCCTGTACCCAGGGGGAGGGTTTTATTTCAGCTTTCAGGAGTTTCAACAAAAGGGGCAGCACATAAAAAGAAAAACAAATCAAACCCATCAAACAGCATTTCCACTTCATGTCAGTGGACTTCAAGACCGCAGTGGTGTTTAAAAAAACTGTTTTAAA
This sequence comes from Taurulus bubalis, assembly GCF_910589615.1. Taxonomy (NCBI): domain Eukaryota; kingdom Metazoa; phylum Chordata; class Actinopteri; order Perciformes; family Cottidae; genus Taurulus; species Taurulus bubalis. The sequence goes on along the minus strand of NC_136590.1, from coordinate 29,851,452 downwards.
CATTAGAGGCCTAAAAATGTGATATTTGACTCTACTCTGTTCTATTGTGATCCTATTATTTTCTTATTGCAGAAGTTAAGCAGTGAATGTCTGGAATCTTAATGGGCAGCTTTGCTCATCAGTCTTGATAAGTATTCTGCCGGTGTAGTTTGATACTTCCCTCCATTCCACAACCTCTGTGTGTGTGAATGTGTGTGTGTGTGTGTGTGTGTGTGTGTGTGTGTGTGTGTGTGTGTGTGTGTGTGTGTGTGTGTGTGTGTGTGTGTGTCATGGATGCGTGTCTGTTTTCAACAGGCCCTGTGGCGGGAGGGGGGGTGGACATGTGTAAAGGAACAGTTGCATTCCATTCAGATCCTTCCCTTAAAGAGAAAACACACACACACAAACACACTCATTCAAATCTGTACAAAGTATAAGCTCCCAAGAACACACAAACCTAAACCTTCTCTCTCCTTTCCCTCTCGTTCTCTCTCTTTCTGAACAACAGCGGAGCAGAACGGTCCCCCGAGGCGTCGGAGGGGCCAAAACTGAACCGACCAAACTTGGCTTCCGACCCTGGAGCAGCGACACGCCCCCTTGGCGGCAGCCTACAGTGCATTCCTGGTGAGAGCATTGTCAAAGCCAAGCACTTCCTCTGGAGCAGGGCCAGCCCCGCCACAATAACATCTCATACATTTATCTCTTGGCTTAAGTCTCTTACACTCCGTACTGACACAAATGGAGAACAGACACACATGTGCATGCATTAGAAGTAAACTGTGTGCGCATGCATGCACATGTAGATAAGTATTGCAAAACACTGTTTTTAATTGGTCCAAGTGTACTTATATATGCTCTTCATCTAATCTTGTTTTCTCTTTCCTAAAGTGAAGCTGTTGCACTGCCTTTGTCATTTTTATGATTCCACTAGATAGCAAATAATGCCACCGTCATTCTCCACCTATGACGGGATACAGCTGATATCCTATCCTCCTCAACCTCATGGGTCTCTTCACACGGCTCTCAAAACAGTTTTTCAGGGTTGAGAAATTCAGTGCTTCCAAGAAAAAGGTGTGCACCAATTATTAAGTTTTCAATTAAGTAAAAATCTATTTCAGGCACTTTTATACTCGGTTAATTTCTTTTGTGGTAAGTCAGTTAAATGATGTAATTATGCAAAAAGAAAAGAAAGAAAAGAAAACACGTATTAAAGAAACGAAAAAATGATCGATCATCCCGCTTGCTGGGCTCATTTGATTTTCCGTGGATGTATTTTCAGATGTTCTAACAGTGAAAAGTAAGATTTAGGTTGGTTTCTTTTTTGGCTTCACAAGGAGGGCAGTTAATTAGGATGCTATACAAGAAACACAAGTAATTGTGAAAGCTTACGGTGGTGAAAAAAGAAAAGAAAAATATGTACACTACCGTTCAAAAGTTTGGGGTTACCCAGACAAATTTTCAGTTTCTTCGCAATTTCTCACATGGAATAGCCTTCATTTCTAAGAACAAGAACAGACTGGTTTCACATGAAAGTTCTCTTTCTCTGGCCATTTTGAAAGTATAATCGAACCCACAAAGGCAATGCTCCAGATACTCAACTAGCTCAAAGGAAGGCCAGTTGTAAAGCTTCTCTAACCAGCATAACTGTTTTAAGCTGTGCTAACATAATTGCACAAGGGTTTTCTAATCATCCAGTAGTCTTCTATGCGATGAGCAAACACAATGTACCGTTAGTACACTGGAGTGATAGTTGCTGGAAATGGGCCTCTATACGCCTATGTAGATTTTTCATTAAAAACCAGATGTTTCCACCTAGAATAGTCATTTACCACATTAACAATATATAGTGTATTTCTGATTAATTTAATGTTATCTTCATTGAAAAAACAGTGCTTTTCTTTGAAAAATAAGGACATTTCTAAGTGACCCCAAACATTTGAACAATAGTGTATATTGTCCATTTGTCTGGGGAAGAAGAGAAACACATTTGTGGGACCTTGTAAGCTGGTCTTTTATATTTGGTGTTAATAGTTAGTCTTACTAATTATTCATGTCAGAAAATAGGGAAAGGTGCCCGCTTTAATTTCCCCAAACCCAACAAGATGTTTCCAAATTGCTTGTTAGTCTTATATCGGGCTTCAAAGTCACTCATGCTTCTTCATTAAATGCCTACTGATTTTCTTGAAAGTTAAATCGGCTTAATTCAGGTGTCTACTTCTCTGTCCGTGCTCTTTCTATTCTGTCAGGACGAACACAAAGGGAGCGAAATACACACAGAAAGAAAGAGGGAGAAACAATGAGAGAGACAGAGAGAGAGAGACAGAGAGAGAGAGAGAGTTATGTAACAGGTATGAATTCACAGGAAGTCAGGGCCATTGTGTGTCTGTGTGTCTGTGTGTGTGTGTGTGTGTGTGTGTGTGTGTGTGTGTGTGTGTGTGTGTGTGTGTGTGTGTGTGTGTGTGTGTGTGTGTGTGGGTGTGTGTGTGCGCATGTGTGTATGTTTGTTTGTTTGTTCCCTGGCCTGTGTGTTTCTAGTATGCAGTGCGAGTGTAGCCATTCATGTATGACAGAGTGTGTTTGTGTGTGTTTGTCAGCTTTGTGATCCACAATGAGGCTTTATATTGGACTCATTGGGAATATATTGACGTCCAGTTTGTTTCTCTGTTCCCTGCGTTAGCCACTACAATCACACAGTTATATTCAAAGCACCAACGGCCTAATGTATAATATGGGGATGGTATTGTTTGATTATATGGTTCGTGTAATCATATTAAAAAGCATTGGTGTTGGTCTTAAGGATGACTAAAAAATGGTGGGACATTTCTCTGACAGCATTTGAACCCACAATGTTAATGAAAAGCCTCAATATAGCAAACAAAAGATAGTTGGCGTGCATGAATTCTCAAGTCATATTAACAGCCCACATGAGCGAGAATCCCTGTCCGCTCAACTTTATTGGACATGACAACGTCCAGAGACTCAATGACTGTATCTGTCATTGAGACGAGACCCTTAAGAAATAAATTCAGACATCACAGTGGACACACGCAACATGTGAAATTCATGCTGTGGTATATGTATGTATGCATAGACTCTGCTCCATCATGCTATACGCTAACTATGAATGCATACACACATGCACAACACCAGTATGGACTCCCTCTCACACATCGTGGGGGTCTTGTAGAGTTTAGTTGTGAAGGCTGAATATGTTTTGATAAACTTAGAGCAGCTTTGTAATACAAATCCAACAGTGGTCGTGCCAGTGACTGAAATAATGATGTTACACACATCTGTTACTTCACTGAATCTGCCAATTCGCTCTCAGGCTCCAGAGAAGAGAGGAGAGGATAGGAGAGGAGAGGAGAGACCTTTGTGAAACGTTCCTCTTGTAAATTTCCCATGGTCACATCTTCTTCTTCAGCTCTACCATGAAATACCCTCTGTCCTTCCTGTTAACATACATCTGTTTAGTCAATATCATGAGCAACAAGGAAAATCACCACAGCAACCCACCAGAAACAACTCACCAACTCTCACACTGGCTGACCTGTAGGCAAAGAGAAAAGAAGTCAAGTCATGTTTTCTCAGATGTGTGAGAGTTGTGTGTATGTGTGTTTGCATGTTTAGTACTTGAGGGGTGGGGTATGTTGGCATGTCTCACCATGGTTCAATGTTTTCTTTTAGCTCTGTTGGCCCTCTCTTGTTCCTGTTGGCTGACCTTTTCTCTTCCTGTGAAGTTCCTGTCATGCATTCTCTGTTCTCGAAGGTCACAGATCTCTCAGCCGAAGCCAGTTGTAGTTGATAGTTTAGAAGGAGGTGTATTAACCCAGAAATAGAAGTCAAATATATTTGCACAAAAGGTGTTTCCACTTTTGATTACATGAGAGTAAAGCTGGAGTTTAGTTAAAAACACTGAGACGTTTATTTTTAAAGAAGATATTTCTTCATCATGCAGTCAAATGTGTTACTGAAATATGAGGCCAAAAAAAATCCATGGTCATGGAGAATTTTTAGATGAAATCCTTAAAGTGAAATTCAAGTATTAATTGTGACGATTCTGACTGAAGGATCTTGTATGTTGCTCCTCCATTGTAGAAAATTAGGAAAACAGACTGAGAAAGACAACGTATATTGAAAGAAATAGTGAAAACTTTTCAAAATAAACAAAAGTTGTATATAAAACAGTGCAAATACTTGTCTCTGAGTCCGACCAAAAGTAAAAACAGGAATTAGTTGCCTTACCAACTGTAGCGAACTGCATAAAGATATACAGTACCTCTATGCCAACGTGTTGGCTATCCAGTTCAAACTAGGACCACAAGACAGACAATAGTTACTCTTTGCATTATGAATTTATAGACTATGAAGGTGTAATACCTGTAAGTCTTGAAAATGTTTGGTGCATGAAGTCATATTTTATGGCTGTCATCTGGAGTGAGCAAACAGGGCCACATAATGATACACGAGAGGAGAAGGTTCCTCAAAATGGACGAAAACCTGTTGGGCATGTGCAATATTAAATTGACAAACTACTCATTTAATCTTACTCTAACAAAGTGCTCTATCCAGCCGCCAATCAATAGGCCTCAATGGACAGAGCCTCTGAAAACACGTGAAGTGGGAATGATTCATAATCACTCTGGATTCATAGTATACCAGCCATTGTGAAAAGTGATTTAGTTAGAGGTTTCCTAGAAAGGGAATCTCTAGAAACTACAGGAACTAGTTTTGCCGAACCACATAATCACACAGACGTTCATGCACAGACGTGCAAATGCAGCCCAATGAATATTAGCAGCAAACCTTGAAAATTGTGTGGCAGTAGTGTGAGAAGTGGTCTGGCCTGTGAAGCCCTGTGGCCTTAGAATACGATTCCTATGGATCTGTGTGTCAGCCAAGGATGTGGTTTGTCTCACTAAAATGCTTACAAGACGGATCCTTCAGACCCCTCTCTACAGTGTCTTGCATGCATGTGTATAGGTGTGTGTGTGTGTGTGTGAGTGAGAGAGAGAGAGAGAGAATCATTCAACAGCCGCTCCTCCGTCCAGGAGCATCGGATATTGGATTAGTGTGTTAATCTCCCTCTCGTTCTTTTCTCACGTTCCTCTTCCCTGGTTGTGTGTGTGTGTTTGTGTGTGTTTGTGTACACTTGCCTTCTTCAAAACCTCATCACAGACCTGATTCATCCTTTACTTTCTTTGCCGATGGCCTACAATGCTGTAAAAAAAAAGGAGGCCCAAACATCCATGTGTCCACGCTGCCATTCAACTATGAAAGAGTAGAAGAGAAATGCATTCTCAACAGCTTTTAGTGAATCATCCATAATAAAGCAATTAAGCATTTTTAAGTTATAAATGAGCTATCATTGCTTAGAATTAATACTTTTATCCAAAGACGAGAAAATAAAAAAATTGCAAATGGTATTATTGTTATGTTTCCTCTGACAGCCATATAACTGCTATTGGCATCTCACACATGGTCTTCCTTCCAAGCTTCACAAATGTTATTTGCGCAATATCCTGCATCCTGTCATGCCAGAGTGAGTATTTATTAACTTTGTATGTATAATATTCACAAGTATATCAACTTTGTTTTTTGGCACATATGCTCTTTCTCCCAAAATCTCTTTACTTTAATGTTTTACGGAAATCTATAGTCTCAATTTAGGATTGTTAAAGCATTTTTATGGAGATTTTGTAAAAAAATAAATAAAAATATGGTAAGTATGTTGTGTCAAAGTTGAACCTTGAAGTCCTTCTGCAATCTGTGATGGATTTTCACAGCAGACAGTTTGGGGAATAATTATGAACTGTTTGCCTTTGTATTCTTTTCTTAATGAGTTTGGCTAACTTCCAAAAGAGGGACTGGAGCACACTGATTGGTTTGCAGTCTTTAATAGAGCAAACAGACCAACCTTTTCAACACCACTGAGTCTTCATCAAAGTCAAAATGGCCAAAGACATCGGGCAAACACATGGATTACCAGTATAGAATATTGAATAATTGGTTGAACAGGATTCCATATCTATTGGATAACGGATTCAGGGGTGGGCGTTGCCATCAGTGCTACAAAAATGTCATCAGAAACATAAGAGCATATAAATATCTTTCATACAAGACACAATATACATGCACTGCAACTTTCAAGTGTCATCAGTTTTTAAAACTCAGGTCTTCGTTGAGGCCACAAGGTTTTATTGTGTTCAGAGCATGAATCTAAAGGTGTATTTGGGTGAAACCAGTCGGATTGAGATAAGTTAGTTTCATTATTACTATGTATACTAAAAAGCTTAATGAGATGGAAGTCAACAAACTTGAGATCACAATAGATGCTCCATTTTCTGTAGCACTGGCATTCCCACTTGTGTGGCTTACATATCAGATAGACATCTTTGATTGTTTGCGATTTCACATGTTTAATATGCATAATACTTGGCGGGGAGTGAGTGGGCGAGAGACAAACAGAGAAAGAGAGAATGACTGAGAAACACTGAGGGAACAGAGACAGAGCACCTGCTCAGCGACCTCGGGGCCCAGACAAAGACACCTCTGTCCCACAGTACAATGACGCCCGGGACACTGACTTCCTGTGTCTGGTGGGACGACCAAATAGCACACAGCAAGCTAGCTGTCGGTGCAGGCTGATTATATGTATACACACAGAGCGGTGGGCAGTAATCTCCCGAGAGAAAAACATTTCTGCACAAGTTTTAGTTTGTGGGAAAGTACAATTAATACTTTTTCAGGGAAGGTGTTCCTTTGAGCCATTTTAAAATACCTCAGATGAAACATATTGTTTCCTGGTGGAGTTTGGAGACTGATTAAGATGATCAGTCTGCTTTAAAAAAATAAATAAAAATCTTTGTCTTACAGATGTCCATGTATTTCCATTATCATACATTGATATCATTCCTGTTTTGTCTTTGAAATAAAATGCAAAATGGACATGAGTCTAGTGCAAGAGACAAAAAGAATAAGAATCACCATGAGCCATAAAAGTTGGGCACCCTCCCACTTCAGGGCTAAACTTTAGATGCTAAACTTGAGACTACCATCACCATGGAAACAGCCATTGAAGAAATGTAGGTAGCCTTTCTCAAATACTGTAGTTACCAATAGTAGGTCAGAACGACAGAAAGGAAACATGTTTTGAAAATTGGGACATTGCATTAAAGCTTACAAAGTTTTTTTTTTTTTCTTCCTCGTCCTCAGAATTCGGCTCAGCAACAGGGCCGCGATATTCAGCGTTGCATAATTGTCCACCACCTCAATGTCTGTCTTTGATAACAGGAAGGGGACTCAACCTTCTAAAAACAAACCCATCCTTGGATTTTTAGAGCTGTACAGTCCAAGGAAATCAAGGTATAATATTCATGACTAGAATTAATGAAGCAGCGGGGGTGGGTGGTGCACAGAGACCCAGGTGCAGGAGGGAGAGACTGGAGGCAGGTTTCAGTGGTAAAAATCCAGAACAGGCTTTAATTAGCAAAAGGTCCAAAACAAAACAAAGTATTTGATCAGCGGTGGCACACGACATGAACACCACGGAACAAAGAAACCAAGACAATCCGACAAGGGGACAGAAGGCGAACAGGGTTTAAATACAAGAGGAGGGTAACGAGGAACAGCTGGAAACACTGAGGGCAGCACAGGTGAAAGGAATGCACAGTCAGGGAGCAGGGCAGACAGACAATCACAAAGGAGAAAGTGCAGGAACACAGAGGACACACAAGACAAGGACTTCACAATAAGACAGGACACCAGACAAACCAACATCGTGACAGTACCGCGCCCCCCCCAAGGGGCAGATCCCAGACGGCCCAAAAAAAACAAATTAATCGCCTAGGGTGGGTGGAGGGGGGCCGGAGGAGGGACCAGGAGCACGGCAAGAACAGTCCAGGGGGCAGTCCGGGGGGCAGTCCGGAGGACGGCCACCAGGCAGGAGGGCGCCCTCCGGAGGACGGCCATCAGAGCGGGACTCTGGAGGGGAACGGGGCAGGATCCGGGGCGCCGGCACGGGCAGGAGGCGGGGCGCCGGCAGGAGGCGGGGCGCCGGCAGGAGGCGGGGCGCCGGCAGGAGGCGGGGCGCCGGCACGGGCAGGAGGCGGCAGTTGGGTCTGGGGCTGGCCGGACCGCCGACTGGAAACGTGCAGCAGGAGTCAGCGTGAGCTGCGGCGCAGGGGCAGCAGCGGGTACCTGACGCCGACGTCGCTGAAACCTTGAGGGCGAACACCAGAAGCCCGGTGAGGCTTGTACCACGAGTCCCTCACCGAGTCTCTCCAGGCATCGTACTCACTTTTCTGGGGGCACTGGGGCCCACCAGACACCAAGCGAGGGGTGCAAAAAAAAAGCTCGGAACACCTCCACCGCCGAGTTCGGCATGGTCCCTCTGCTGGGTCAGAATTGGTCGGATTGTCCTGACAAGGGGGCAGCAGGGTGGGTGGTGCGCAGAGACCCAGGTGCAGGATGGAGAGACTGGAGGCAGGTTTCAGTGGTAAAAAATCCAGAACGGGCATTAATTAGCAAAAGGTCCAAAACAAAACATTTGATCAGGGGTGGCACACGACATGAACAAAGAAACCAAGACAATCCGACAAGGGGACAGAAGGCAAACAGGGTTTAAATACAAGAGGAGGGTAACGAGGACCAGCTGGAAACACTGAGGGCAGCACAGGTGAAAGGAATGCACAGTCAGGGAGCAGGGCAGACAGACAATCCTGGACAATCACAAAGGAGGAAGTGCAGGAACACAGAGGACACACAAGACAAGGACTTCACAATAAGACAGGACACCAGACAAACCAACATCGTGACAATGACCTCCCTTTCCTGCGAACAGATTTAGAAATGTATTTTTAACAGTTTTTGTGTAAGTGCGGCAGCTATAGTTGTAAAGCACTTACATTAAAATAAACATTTAGAGCTCACTGGTTAGCTGCTTTCAATTGTAATCAATAAAACAGAGAAAAGCAGCAGATCTATACTGCTATTTGACATGCAACAAAATAATACACAGGTCTATTTTATTTATGTTTAAAGAATACAATATATTTCCCTTCACAATCAGTAAACCTTGAGTTAATAAAGCAACTCTGTAGATGCAGCGATGTGCACAACAAAAGGCCATTATATGACCACAAGTAAACAATCTATTCTATGTAACTTTAAACGTAATATACTCTATTATGCATCCTGACGATTTATGTTACAAAAATGATATTAAAGGCGGCTAGACGGGTTTTTGGTGGGTTTAGTTTCCCCCACAACAGCGAGTCCATGTCAGTGACTTGCAACCTTGCAGATTGTATTTCCCCTTAAATGCAACTTCTGTAAACCAATTACATACATTCCGACTCGACCAATTCCTGTAGTAGCGCAACTGTGTCACGGTCATTATGGTACAAGATATATGGGAAAAGAACAGGGTACCGGGCCTCGCCGATAGGACGACATGATTGAAGTTTGATCCTGGCCACCAATTATGTGGTTGCTATGTTTCCTCTGTTGCTACCCTGGTATCTTCCTTTCACACGCCTGAGAGGAGGACGACGACGGGAGAGGAGAGGAGAGGATATCATAAACACATGTATGTATCGGGGAAGTAAAAAACATATTATTGTTGGGGCTAAAAGTTACATAGCTTAACAAAATAGGAGCAGCAGTTTTGTGTAGTGGTGCTGAGATTCTAAATTTTTATATTCTTCTGCATTGACTTTATGAATTCGAAGTTTGGTTTTTAGTTGTTTCTCCTTTCTGTCTTTGTTAAAACATGTTGGCTATACACACTAGAAGCATGCAGCACCAGTTCATATTCAGTGATGTGTGTACTCAACAGCAAAGATTATTGCAATGAATTACAACAAATATATATAATTTCTCACCTTGATTCAATTCAATTCAGTTTATTTTGTATAGTCCAACATCACAAATACCGACTTGCTTCGGAGGGCTTTACAATCTGTACACATAACATCCCTGTCCCGGGACCTCACATCGGATCAGGAAAAAAACTCCCCCAAATAAAGATAGTAAAAAGCATTTCCCAGGGAAAAAAGGGAAGAAACCTTCAGGAGAGCAACAGAGGAGGATCCCTCTCCCCGGATGGACAGAAGCAATAGATGTCATGTGACCAGAATGAATAACGTAACGGAGGAACAGCACATTAAATGAATATGACAGAAATTATTAATATAATGAGTAGTAGGCATGATGCACATTCAAAGCTGCTGGAGAGTAATAAAATGTGTAAATACTTCCAAATACTTGAGGTACATTCACTGCTTGCTCTCTGCAGTAAACGTCCTTAAGGATATTTATTGGTTCCACTTTTTAGAAAGGTGCCCTTATAGATCAATTAAAAAAACAAAACTTTGTTCTTAATGGTTTATAAAGGATTTAACTGATATAATATAACTAATAAACCTTTAGAAAGAGGAACTCTTTATTGTCTTGGGTTGCTGCTCACGAAGTGAAAGGAATGAATAATTATGTTGTAAAAACGGTAACAAAGTTCTTCTAATAAAGTATGGAAGCATTCAAAATGCATAGCCATATCTGTACAGAGTACAGAGCACACTGTCAAATTGTTCAAAATCCAATGTAAAGAAGGGAATGTACTAAAACAAAATGTATGTTTTATATAAAACGAAGATAGTTGTTTGTTTGTTTTTGTCCCGTGTTGTTTGTTTTTGTCCCGTGTTGCCGCGATCCCAATGATACCACTCGATCTCCACGAATCATAGTTTGTTTGACACAAAGAACCACAGATTTGCAGAACAAATATTTAAACATTTTGGAGGCTTTGGCTTGCTGGCTGGCCTACGCAATCCATGGTAACCCAGATACCACTTCTTTCCATCCCATCTCAGAAACGCTCAACTAGCACAGACCAATCAAATTTTTTCTTCGCTGCGGTGGCGGTAAATCAACCGGATTTTACGATATATCTTTTTCTAAGGCTTCTATTATTGATACAGTATCCATAAAATACAGCTCATAGGCAGTTTGACAGTGACCTAGATAACTAGTTATCTCCTCTTATTCCTTTCTTCCTGTCACAAACATCCCGCCCCCCTTTAACTGTGGGAACCTCAGGACACAGAGTCCAAGCCCACGGCCCTCTCAAAGTATCAGTTTATAATATTGCTGCTTAACAAGGGAAGAAATCGCAGTGGTTACCTATTTGATCCGAGTGCTCTTTCAGTCGCAGAGTGTGCTTGTGTAGGAAGCACGACTTAATGCGGTGTGTATATGTGTGTGTGTAGGGGTAAATGAATGTGATCGTGTTTATTTGATGGCTGTGTAGGGTACAGGAAGCCTTGGGGGCCCAGACTTGCTGTTTGTTATGGAGTGAGGAGGTGTGTGTGTGTGTGTGTGTGTGTATACACGTGTGCGTGAGAGAGAGAGAGAGGCAATAGAAGTTAAAACCATGTCTGCTATCTATAACTGCTGGGCATGGAGTCTTAGTGGAGCCAGGGCGCGCACACACACACACACACGGTAACACTTTATTTGAAATGCATAGTAGTGATTTATAGCGGCCTAATGATCCATTCAGGCCTTGAGCTGATTCGTCCCTTATGTCAAGTCTTACAAAGTTTTCATTTTACATCTTCCTCTTAAATGACATGAAGCTGTATTAGCTTAACAGGCAACGATGTCAGAATAAAAGCCCTCTTATTTACATTGTAAATATCAGAATACACGCAGAGTAAGAGTGTGTTCTGAAGTTATGGGACGTCTTGTAATGTCTCGACCACCAGCAGCAAACGTTTTTTTCATCACTGTCACTTTGCACATTCCGGACGACGCTGAGAGCATTGCATGTTTTTAACTGCTACAATGAATCAATAATCAATACCAATGCCTTTATAAGAATCCAAAGTTACAATCATGGAAAAAAGAAAGGTAATGTCGTTAATAACTGAGTTAAGTTTCTTAACCAACAATGAAAGTATCTGGAAAGTCGCAATATGCTCACACTATACGGAACATATCTGCAAATCGTTCACGGACATGGTTGTCAGGCCTGGACTGAAAGGAGGACCCAGATGCAGGGGATAGTCGTACTGGCGCACTTTATTGTGTCCTTTGTTCCAAACAACTTTCTCAATAATCCGTCAAACCTAAAGCGCTCCCGAAGGAGTGGAAAATAAACAGAACAAAACTACTTACGAACAAAACTCTTGGGCAAAAATCTATCTATGGCTGTGGACACGGGCTTCGGTGCATCGACAAGGACAAACACTTTGGCACAGGACAGAGGGAAGACGCAGACTATAAGCACATGAGGGCAATGGGGAACAGGTGGAACCACTCAGGAATCAGGGGAGACAATCAGACCGGTGACACATGACGAAGGGCAAGTGACCTGAAACGAGAGGAGAGTCAGGCTTCAAAATAAAACAGGAAGTTACGAGACAAAAACCCCAGCCAAGACAACCCTCAACGTGATGTGACACATGTATTTCATTTGTTTTTCAATAATATCCACTTTTTTTGGGCACTGAAACTTAACACTTGGCTAAAGTTTATGGTCAAGAGGACAAAACATTACGCATTTACTTTAATGACAAGTGATGGAAACTCGGTTCTTCCCCAACCTTAAGCAAAGTACATTTGGTTCCTAAAAAGTTTTTGAACGTCCTGAATCTGCACCAGGACACTCCCTATGACTTGCATGTGGTACACAAACGTGGCACTTCCTACTGTTTACTAAGAGGAATTTTGCCACTGAATATGCTCAAGGCATTAATTATACATCCTCCAAAACGTAGCTAGCAAATAAAAACTAATTGGTATTATATAAACACAATATCAAGGGGCAAGGTTGAAAATGGGTGTGGTCTTGTTGGCTTCTTCTACTGAATATTTAGTAAATAACTCCAATTGGTAAATAACTCTAGATGTAAAGTTTACGTACGTTAACCGATGGCAAAGGTGCAACTATTTATAAAAGTGTTTTTATTGATTGTCAAAAGATTAACCAAAATAAAGTATTAACGTAGATGTGGCCCAAGCTTTGAAATACATTCAATTAAATAGCTTGTTTTATGGGTATATCAGGGCATTTTATTCCCTATTTTTGAAATCTTTGTAGAAAGACATCCAATAAAGGTGGATTTAAATAAAAAAAATGCATTTTAAAAATAAATACTTTTTAAACTAAACTACAAAGATTTGTTGGAAATCATCCTGGATGAAGGTAATTCTTATCCGAGAACAATTGTATCTATATAGATGTAGACATATAATATAACAACTTATCTAATCAAAATACATTTTAAAAAGTTGTTTATTTCACAAATAAACAAGCTTTGCTTGTTTTGCAAGACAAATAAAAACTAAATCTCTCCTCTCCCTCTCTGTTTTTCGCCTCCTGAGGTTTTGCTGCAGTTTCCTTAAGTAATTTGACAGTTTCACCACATCCAGTTTGGTTTCTGGCTGGTGTCTTGGCCGGGAGCCCCAGCAGAGCTTTTTCTGGAGCCTTCTTCTTCTTCTACCCCCTGCTACAGCATAAACGTGTGGTTTCATCTCTGAGGGCCTCACATGCACATGGCTGTCATCCCAGTGGAAAAGAAGGACAGAGCAAGAGAGACAGAGGGGTTTGGAAAGAGTGGAAGAATGAAAAAGAAGGCAGCAAAATTTGAAGAAAAGACTGAAAGGACCAGTGATGGACATTTGTGCTCTGAGCAAACAGGCCAGAGAAAGAGAAGATCTTTATTTTTCCTTCTATTTCATCCCCTTCACCTTACTCTTCTCGGTCCCAGGACAATACCAGAAAGGCAAAGTGTCTGACCTAAAGAAGACGAAACATTTCATTTAGCAATTTGTCTTTGTGTTCCCTGACCTCCACTAACCTAACCTTGTGCTTAACAATTTAACGCTGGACCAGAGACAGAAAACATAGACTTTCATTGTAAAGCATGCCGGTTCATTGCATGAAGTCCCAAGACCGATGCATTAGGTAAAGCGTTATAAAGGAGAGAGAATATAATAATAGTTAACCAGCTGGAAGTTATGTAAAGAACCCTAATGAGTTTCATGTTACACTGTTTGATCTACGCTCAATTAACAATGCATCAGTGTCCCTGTTTTGTTTTTTTACACAAGAGGCTATTTAACTAACCTTAGCCAAGAAGGTTAAAAAATAATTGTGTTCCTGAATCATGTTTTGTGTCATTTTCTTTTGTTGCGTGACATGGGGAGGTGAAGGGTTGGTGGTACAAATCAATGGACTTTAAAACCAGAGCACTTTTGGTTAGGCTGAGGGACAGACTGAGGTTTTGATTAAATGCCAATATATCACTGTTGACCTTTTAAATATTTAACCAAGTGCACTATCTTATCCAGGCAGCAACCTCAGGGCCTAAAGAGTGAAGCTAAGCTAAGTGCCTAAAACTTGTATTGTTTTGGATGGCTATCAGGCAACTCCTTCAGTTTAAAGAAAAGTCTGATTGTATAGAAATCAATGAGAAAATGACTCTCCTTATCACTTATTGGTATATTTCACAGCAGCATGATGCTCATTTAGTAAATTATGATCCCATTTAAAGCAGGGTGCTTTAGGGCGTGGCTACATTGTGATTGACTAGTGGCTACCACCGCATTGTCCAGTGTGGGTGCTGTCTGTGTTTTCTTTTCACAACTTTAACACATGTCAAAGTGTGTTTTCAGTTCATGAACATTAATTGTAACCAATTTGGTCACCCCAAAAAATGTTATTCAATCAGTCAAAATATTATTCAGTGTTCAGTTGGACTTAGCTCCACCCTCTCGTGTCTGGTTGCAAAAAAAACAAGACGCCCAAAACCAAGATGGCGACACCAAAAAGGTCAAACTGCAGGCTTCAAAACAGCAGTCCACAGACAGACCAATATGGTGACACCTCTTCTAATACAGAATTTAGGATCTTCCCAGAAGTTTGAGAACCAAAACATCACAATAACAAACTATGTCATACTTTTGTTTGTAGGGGAACCGAACAAAATAAATTGTCTGTGAAGGTTTTGCACATAAGCTGTTTGTGATAACTTTCACTTGTTAAATCTGTTCATTAAAAAACATGTGGGTACAAAAATTAAGGGGACATTACTTGTCTATAAAACTGTGTTTCCTGTTGCAAATCACGGTGGATGTTAATGTTTGGGAAGGCACTAACTTCTACTTCTGCTGATGTAGACAGCTGCTGAAACTTCACCAATTTGGAGTACAGAATTTGATACTTCACAAATAGCAATTGTATAATATAATAACAATCATATTTCCAATAATGTGTGTGTAGTTTGGGGGAAGAGAGAGAGAGACAAGGAGAGAGAGAGAGAGAGAGAGAGAGAGAGAAAGAGAGATGAAGAGAGGGAGGGGGAGAGGGAAGGGGGGAGTAATTTACACCAGGAAGTAATTATGTAAATTCTAAGCCTGTTCTTTTAGTTTACAGTCCAGCCATAAACCCACTGTGATGTCTGGCTCGCAATAAACATTATTTATTTCTTTGTTTATTAATGCTTCCTCTGCTACTCCTCCCCATGTTTCTGTGTTGTTGTTTTTTAAAGACAGAAACTAATACAAAACCCTACTGACAAAGAGGCCCAGCAAAGTTTAATGTTGAAACATTTGATCCAAGATAAAAAAAAAGTATGGGGAGGGTATGTTAATGTAATTATTTTTTATGAAACAAACATGAATGCTTGATGTGGGTTCGTTACATGTGGGTTTTTATATTTTGTGTTTGTGGAATGAAAAGCTGAAGTTTCAAAGTGCGTATTAAGCAGATGTAAAGGCCCCAGGACAAAGAAAGTAAAACTCAATGAGGTCAACGTCTTGTATCTTTTAGAATGTCCAAGATATTTTATATGGCCACGTGGAGAAAAAACAAAACATCGTATCCTGTATACATCAACTTTTCTCACAACTCATGCTATCCCCATATTTTTTAAATCACATTTTCAATACAATGTATCTAACTTTATCTTACCTGAAACTACATCCAAACAAAGCTGGCTAAATCTGAAAACGTTTTCTCATCAATGCCACACCCAAAAACAGAATATGATGAATATGAAAAAGCCAGCCTCAAGTGTTGCTGGAAAAAACAACGATGTAAGCCTGCTGTGTACTTTTGAAGTATTTACAGCCACGTTTGCTTCACGTAAAACTAAATATAAAAACTCCTGATTAAAACGTTTTATTATTACTTCAGTAAGTTCATACCAAGTAACTAAGTGAAGGTTTTGGAACACCGTCCACATTTTAACTGTCTTATTTTCAAAACATCTTGGTAGCCCTGTCACAACATCCGCACACCTCGCTTGGGTACCAATAAGCCACCCGGCTGAAAAACACCAAACACAGCTTGTTTTCAACTGTCAGAGGCAGGATTCCTTAATGACAGGTTGTATCCCATCCTAACAGTAACATCCTCCCCATAGGGTAAATAAATGCTCAAAGTTAGTGTGTGTGTGTGTGTCTGAGTGTGTTTGTGATCTGAAAAAGATATATGATCTTTCCTCTTCAAAGGTAAGAGCCTTCGGTGACATACATGCACAGCTCATGTGTTCAGAGAGAGAAAGACAGAAGTGTCCATGCTCATGAATGCAAGGGTAAGAGAGAGAGAGTGTGTGTGTGTGTGTGTGTGTGTGTGTGTGTGTGTGTGTGTGTGTGTGTGTGTGTGTGTGTGTGTGTGTGTGTGTGTGTGTGTGTGTGTAGGTGTGTGTGTGTGTGTGTGTGTGTGTGTGTGTGTGTGTGTGTGCATGAACAGCAGATAGTCTCTGTGTTTATTTAGTTTGAGGTGACAGCAGGAAGGAAGGCAGGTTAACGAGCTGCCGGCTTCAGGCACATGGTGGTTACGCAACCCCAGCCAACTCCTCTTTCTCCCACACTCAAACACAGATAATGCACTCACCTGAGTGAGGGAACAGACGCACTCACAAGTAAGCAGGCACACTCGAGGGCTCTTACGCCAGCTGAATGGGATTATTGTCTATGTACAATACTTGCAAAACAAAACATATCGTTTACTTTGTCTGGTGTGGATGGTCGCTCCAAAGGCTTCTGTCTCAAAACACAAAAAGAAGAGAAGAGCATAGCAGAATAAATGGATTCCATGACTGCATTTAAAGAGGCCACAAAGAAGAGCAGAGGGACAAGAACGAAGCCCTGAGGTACAAGAACGAAGCCCTGAGGTACTCCATATTTCACCTCGGAAATGAAGTATTATGATTGAAAACACTTCTTTCAGAGCAGTATGACTTTAAAAACACAAAGACCAGAGACCCCAAGTTCAGACGACCAAGAAGTATACAATGATCTGTGAGACCTAGTAGAAGAAGCACAGAGGTGGAATTTGTATCGATTTAAGTACAGTTTCAGTGGAGTGGCAGGCCCTGAAAGTAGAGTGAAAAAAATGTGTGGTTCAATAGAGGTTTAACCACAGAAATCTTAAAAGCCATGGGGACCTTTTGGAAGTGATAAGTTAACAAAATTCAGCATTGTAGGTCAGAAATATTTCTAACGTTTAGCCGGTAGGAGGTCAAGGAGGCTGGTGCTCAGTTTAGAAGCTAACACCAGCTTAGACAACTTTTCAAGAGAGGTAGTCTCAAAATGTGTAGACTATCTATGAATAGACCTATACATATTGTATTACAAATTATGTAGAAGCAGCTGAAGATGAGGAACCAATTGTAACTTTATCCAATTTATTTCTTTTGCACAACAAAAGCAGCGGACAGCACATGCCTGTAATTCAATACACACAAGAGGCAGAAAACGTAGGGTTTGATTTAGAGCTTGTGCGTTCCAATGGCCTGCAAGCCATGTGTTTCTTCAGTAAGGGTGTGGACCTCTTTGAGCATCTTGACTTTGACTTCATTACTATTCATTTAACGGTAGTATATGTTTGCATGTATTGGTTTCAACAAGACTAACTAGGCATATTTATATAAAATCTACGTTATTGGCAGAGATGATATCAATTCAGTCACATTCATATGTTTTTTTTTAAGAGACGTAAGCATTGCTGCCACATTCACTGGCTGGCGGGCGTGCACTTACATTCTCACATGTGCAGTTCTGCACATGTGCACATGCTCACTAACATGTCTACCAGGTGCAGCATCTGTGATTGTATTTTGTGCTGCGTTGAAACATCCAACTTGTGATTTACAGACCCAAAGGCAAAACTCGGAGAAGACAGAAAGAGACAGGCAGAAGTAATGGAAAAGAAAGTAGAACTTAAGTATAATTTATAACAATACATGCATATTTCTGTGTGTGTGCGTTTGCGTGTGTACAGGGATAGTCAGCCAAGCAGAAAAGACCCCCCACGTCACCAATTAACACACTCTCACCTTTGAACCCCTCTCCCAAACTCCACTGAATGGATCTCTAATGGAGGCCAGACTTTGAGTGTGTGCATGTTTGTGGGAGAATGTCTCCACGTGTGTGTGTCCATCTGGATGTCCAGGAGAGCAACAGACAGAAGAAAGAGTGAGAGAGTTTGTGAGTACAAAGAAAAAACAACTCAGAAAAGTGGAGGAAGTTTACACAGCCAACTTTGCAGAGCTACAGGAGCTGCTCTATTTATAAAGACAGCAAACCCTCACTACATATGTGTGTGTGTGTGTGTGTGTGTGTGTGTGTGTGTGTGTGTGTGTGTGTGTGTGTGTGTGTGTGTGTGTGTGTGTGTGTGTGTGTGTATGTACATGTGTGTATGTACACAAGAGCATGTTTTCATGTGCTGAATGTATGAGCTGTTTGTGTGCATACATTTCGTGTGTGCACAGCTGTGTTTCTGTGTGTGTACATGTGTCTGCGTTAGAATTAATAAATACTCACAATTGAAGGCTTCCTGTTATTTGGTGGTGAGGCAAGAGGAAGTTATTTTGTGGTACACTGATAATTTTGGTCAAAACAGCGGGCTATAAATGCTGTCAGTGCTACGCACTCTATCCCGCCTTCCTCTCCTCGCTCCATCCCTCCATCGCTCCCCAAAATTAAAAACGTGTGTGCTGTAGGAAAACAAGAGCAAAATAAGTGTGCAGGGAGTTGTTTTTAGATTTTTTACAGCATCCCTCACACCACATTTTCTTCTGCTTAGGTTAATGTTAAGGAACAAGCATTGCGTGTCAACAAACATGGCCAAGAAAAAATCATAGATGAACACATGCATAGACAACGTGTATATATTTGTATTAATTGAGTAAATTGAGTTATGCTCAAAGTTTACACTGTTGTGAGTTTTTGGGTATAACAGCCCATGTTGTGGGCCCATCCTGTGTGCCTGTTCCACATGAGAACAGGTGTTAGGACAAAAAAGCAGGCTAGCAATATGATAATGTATCTTTTAGTCAACAAATCTCATGTGAATTTTAATACCAGTAATACATTTATCCTGCAAATATAACCAAAACCTGATCAAATGTACTCCTTGCACTATCGACCTACATTGTTGTCAAAAAGCTATTAAAGTCACATGTTCCTTCATTATAATGAACATGGGTAGTGCAGTTTATGTTGAGCCAATCCCACATGCATCATTGTGGTGCTGTAAATACGCAGTAGTGCACCAAAAGTGTATTGATTAGCAGCTGAAAACAATGCCCTCATATTTGAAGGTTTTACTCTGATGCGGACTACAGACTTTTAGAAGTTGGTAAATCACGGAACACATACAGGTACACACACAATACACAAAGCAGGAACACGTTCACCAATATGTACACTCTCACAAAGAGAAACACACATATGCACACACTGGGACACGGCCTGCTAAACATGCGCGCACTCACATTAATATGGCACTCAAAGACTCATGTGGTCACTGCATGAGGCATGCCAGGGAATTCTTTCAAGGGCATGTTAATATTCCAGATGCTTTTGGATATAAACAAGACTTCAAATTGGAGAACGGAAATTCAATTTGAACGCAGCTCTGCGTATCGATAGATGTTTATCCCTCTCTGCCTATCTCTGTAGCCGGATGGCTGAGTGGCCACTTAGTGTTTACCTATGATAAGGGCTTTCTGTTTGACTACCAGTTAAGCTCCAGTCAACAGAGAGGCCACAGTGGGGAACCGAGTTTGTAAAACAAGAAAAACCTGTTTATTTTGGTGATTCAAGTTGTGCTGGTACACTCCAAATATGGGCCAAAACCAGAACCATTTCTGTTGTTATCTTATCAACCTTTGGTGGAAGATGGCTGTGGAATTTCTTGTGCAGGATTGCACAACAAATTGTACAAAGATTAGAGCTGGACGCTTTAACATGAACCTTTAACTTGGGATCATTTGAGAGCATTTGGATTTCCTATCAATGGCCCATATAGACATAATAAGTGATGGTATAGTCATCGTGATGGCACCCATTGGTTTGTGGACAATTGAGCAATTGAGACCATAAACTCATGTTTACAATGTTTACTGCGGTAATAAATCAAGTGAGAAGTATGTTAATTTCCTCATAGACTTCCATGCAATCAGACTTCTTTTTGCAACCAGTCAAGTCGTCCCCTGATGGTCAGTTGAGAGAATGCAAGTTTAAGGGAATTCCGCATTTCCCTTTTCAGAACTGGAGGTTGACGCCTGTAACAGCGCAAACTACCAGTGTTGCCAACTTGGAGACTTTATCGCTATATCTGGCGACTTTCTAAACCCTCTTGGAGACTCTTTTTTTGTCAAAAGAGACTAGTGTGACGATCCTCCTCCCATGCCCTAGGTGTCACTGTTTCGATCCTCTGTAACAGGTGCTGATTGATGGGTCGTCAGCCGAGACGAGCCACAGCTGAGCCGGTGTGGCCTGGCCTTAAAAAGGCCTCTGCATTTGGCTCAGGGGAGCTGGGGGAGGACATCCGGTGTGTCGCTGACACTGTCGCCATTTGTCTTTTGATTTGTACCTGTATTTCCCTACCTCCACGTTAGTTATTTTTTTTTGTGTTTGTTAGTTTGTTTTGTTGCAGCCTTGGAGCCGGGTTGTCACACTAGCGACAAATCTACAGACTTTTTTTGGTGTTATTGGAGACTTTCTGGTGTCTTGGAGACTGACGTGACAGCACCGCACATATCGTTCTGCAGTTAGTGTCCTCAGCGAGCAGCAGGTGCTGCCGTGAGCCCCGCCCCCTCCGCCGTCCCAAAGCACTCACAGGCGGCCTCACAGGAGCCTCACAGGAGCCTCACAAGCGAGTACCAGCAGAGAGGAGAGACCCACACATCTCCCGTCCAGACTAAAAATTATTCGCGCTGATCCCGCCCCGGTTTACAGAGCGGGATGTAAATGTTTCTTCACTGTCACACTAAAATAAATCACCTCAGTCACCTCAGTCACCTCGTCCACTGTATGTGCCTCTCTGTGACATCAGCTAAACATCTAGTCATCATGTCTCAGTCTAACTGTACGCTCAAAAATACAGGAGTGGGAATCGAACCCTGAATTCAAAGGCTGGCTGTAGCCGTTTATTGGAGATGATAGACGGCGTACTGCCGGCAAAAGCCAAAAGGCAAAAGCAGCCTTATAACAGTTCCACCCAAAGCAAGCTGCCATTAATGAGTCAACAAATTGCTCATTAATTAACTCTTCCATTACAATTATGCAAATTAGGCGATGACGTCATTTAGCGACTTCTAGCGACTTTTAGGACAGACAATCGCGATTTTTCTTGCTGAGGAGTTGGCAACACTGCAAACTACGTCAAAAGTGCTGACAGAGCTAACAGTGTTTACATGAGGGGAAACTTGAGGGTGAGTGCTACACTTCCATGTCGATGCCGTCGCTTGTTATCAGCTGTGACGGACGCTTGGGAGCAGTACAGAGCAGCAGCCGTGAGTTAGCCATTGAGGCACGCACACATGCACTAATAGGCACACGCGGCTATGTCAACGAAGTAAGAGGACGCTCAGATAACAACACACAAAAGGCGAGCAACTTCATTACCTTAGTGTTGCTGTTCTACACGTCATGCACAATAATAGCTATCAGCTAAACGCTAATGCATTCAGTTAGCATGTTCACATACAGGTTTGCATCTATTCGATGTGTAAATATTGACCGTTTGTCATATACAAAATGTTAGCATGTTAGCATGCTAACGTCAGCATTTTACATAAAGCTATATTCCTAACTAGCTAGTACCTCTTCTGGTTCTAAACAAATAGTCGTTACCACTTCTCTATTGTCTAAGTTTAATTTAATTTCCTAAATGAATACTCTCTGCGCCTTACATATCTTTCATCCCAGCTATTTTTATTTTATTTTTATTTTGTATATATCTTTTTATTTCTTATATTTTGAGCAGGGAAGGTCAAATTTGGCCAATAAAATATAGGAAAAAGTGATTGCAGAAAGGCAGACAATCACTCTGAATGAGATATGTCATGTTGTTTACTTAAAAAAGGAAAGTTGGGAGCTTATCTGCTTGCTGACTCCACAGTTAACCTCCAATGTTTTATTGATGTGAAAAATGTGTTTTCAGGCAAAGACGTTTTGGAAATGAACTCCCCCACTGAATTTTGGGGTTAGACATCTGCCACGAGGAATCCGATTCATAGTTAACGCTCAAAAGCAGCCTCACTGCACAGCTTTTTTACGGCCATGCTTTATATACAGGTTGTTATTCTGAATGGCCTCTCATCATTAAGGACACAACAAGCATAGCTCAGAGTTTATGGCGGGACCACTCAAGTCACTAATCCACAGGAAACTGCACAAAACGCCTTGTTGACTCAAGAGTTCAAGAGAGTAACAACAAACAATTTCAAGGTGTACAATACAATGGCAAGCTTAACATTACATTACGATGACAATTTCTATAAAGTTGCTATGCCAACACTTGTGATAACCAGTGTTACTATTTCTCAACCTTTTACCATTTTTGCTTGAATCCTGAAAAGATCTGTTTCTCCTCCGACGTCAACAAATGGTAGTTGTAACTGACAAGTGTTCACTGTGTGATGTCAGTATCATTTTTCTCATCAAGCCTGGTCTGTCCCAAGACTTTATCCCCCGGCAAGATCGGAACTCACTGTTTACCCATCCCATAATAAGGCTCATTCAGCAGAGGACATCTTGATTAGGTCTGCTGTACGTCTGGTTCTCATTTAGCAGGGAGGATGCGGACACAGAGAAAGGAAGGAAGGAAGGAGGGAAGGAAGAAAGGAAGGAAGGAAGGGGGTTAGAAAGGGAGAAGAGGACAAAACAAGAGAATTGAGTGAAAAAAAAGAGGTTACTGCCTGGGAAGCAGAAAACGATAAAGAAAAATGGTAAGTCAATGTTTACATTTATACATAAAAATTCACAATGTTCCAATTTTGTTCTCGTCTGATTTACAGAACTGATTTGGGGCATAATAATGTATTAATAATTTTTTGTAGATTGTTCTGGTTTACATGGATTAGCTACCTCAGTTACCCGCTGCTATAATGTGGCACACTCGTGCTGACCCTGGGAGAAGTTGACTTAGTACAACAAACATCTGATAAATTCTGGGTTATTTGGATTCCCTTGGGGTTATCCTTATAAGAACTGCATGTACCCCTTTCCTGGCAAGTCCCTCTGCAAACAAAAACATGAGCAACTAGTAAAAATGTTTCTTAGAAACCTCAGCCAACCTCTCTTATCCAGCTACAGTATATATGTCAGATGTTTTGCTTGCGAGTGAAACTGTTTTGATTCAGCTGGCCGGCTATTACGCAGCACTTTATACTGCAGAATACTGAAATGTGGTTTTACAGAAACTAAAGAACTTTTAGGAATAGTTGTTGTTGAAGTGTATTCAAGAAGACTTATCGTTCATATGAAGTCACTGCCAGAAGACGGTTAGCTTAGCTCCGGATAAAGACTGGAAACAAGGGGAAGCAGCTTGAATCCATGATGACATTGGCTTGTTTTGTTCGACTAAAATCCAAAACATATTACATTTATAAGGATACAAAAGAGAAACATCTGCAGAGTAACATTGAAGAAGCACCAAATAATTATTGTTTTGCTTGATAAATATCAACTTATCAATCATCAGGATCATTGACAATTAATTTTGCTGCAGCACATCCAGAATATGACAGTGTACATGTGCACCCCCCCCCCCCCCCCCGCTTCATTGGATGAAGTAATGGGCGTGATAACAAACAAAATGAATCCAGCAGCGTTGTTACATCAGAAAACGCTGGTATCAGATTCACATGCCCTGAAGCTTAAATTCTACTCAGCAGAACACACACACATATACACATCCTGGCACACACACAAATTTGCACAAAGACATAAATACATACATACTAATGCAACATATGTATACGAGTGTGTAGACAAATATACAACAGAGAGAGAGGGAGAGAGAGAGAGCATGTTTATGTGACAAAGTAGAGTTCATGTAACCGATAAGGGACGGTAGAGTCAACAGTACTGTAGATAGCCTGCTGATAGGGTGTTCCGGAGCTTCCGCTGCCCTTTGTTTACCTAATGATAAAGAGTGTGTGTGTGTGTGTGTGTGTGTGTGTGTGTGTGTGTGTGTGTGTGTGTGTGTGTGTGTGTGTGTGTGTGTGTGTGTGTGTGTGTGTGTGTGTGTGTGCATGAACACTTGTGATTAAGTGGGTGTTTTCCATCTCCTGTTGCGCCACAACCGGGTCACATATTACATCCTTATGTGTGTACATAAATGTATGATTGGAACAACGCTGTCTCCGGTTTTGTTTATACACAACTAATTTGTTTTGACAAATAAGTCTTGAGAGAAATTAATTTGCCCGGATTATGTTCTGTCTCAACATTTTTTCGAGCGGTAGAAGTGGACCCTACACGAGTAGCCGAGAGGTGGTCGGGCTAGAAAGGCATGTGAACAAATCACAGGACTTTCATACCAGAAACCTGAGTCTATATCTTAGCAGGATTTCTAGGAGACGGTTGGATCGGCTTGTGCTAAGTTTTTTATTTATTTCAGTGGCAAATCTGACTGAGGGCAAAAATAAGCCTGATATTTGGAATACTTCAAAAAACTTAATATTTCTGAAATATCTCAGCTGTAAAATGGATTGCCATTTAATTTTTAACAGAAACCCATTGTACCTAGAAGATGAATCCAAATGACTTTGGCGATCCTTTGACTTCTTTATGAGGTTGACATTTTCTCAGCTGTACTTTGTGTTTTGTACATATTTCAAAATATTTGCATGCTAAATCAATAAACTAAGATGGTGAAACTGGTTAAGCATTGTTGACATTAGCATTCAGCTCAAAAAACCCTTGTCAATAGCCTCACAGAGCTACTAGCTCTGTTGGAACCAGTTTGAACTAAAAGTCAGCAAAGTACATTTGCACATTGACACTCAAACAGAGTAAAAGCACCTTCAACTACTTCCGGGCTCGGGGTAAGAGAGGCCATTTCATAACTTTAAAAAAAGGTCGAAGGTTTAATACCCAGGTTCAAGTCACTCTGAATTACATTCTAAACTCCTGCAGACAGTTGGCTACGCCCTCTCAGCTAAAAGCTGTCATATACCTAGAGACAAACGGATTTAAATGACATTAAGGAACTAACGTTTCTTTGTCAAGCAAAACCATAAAGCTCCATTGCCGTTTTTTAAGTGTTGGTAAACACTGCCTTTTATTGGCTTTTGTAAAAAGCCATTAAGTGTAACTTCCTCTTAGCTAGTAAAGTACATACCACTTCGGATTTTTCTTTGAGGGAAAATTAGGCTATAGTGCAGTCAGACAAAAAGGAGAGTAGAGAAAATAGGATGACAAAATACAGACAGACAAATAGAGTAGGTGAGATTCATCAGCTGGAAGGAAGGGCTGGAGTAGAGAGAGACATATATAGACGGTCGGACAGACAGGCAGTTGTCGTACTTTCTTCTCTGCAGTCTCCAGCCCAAAACAGAGCAGAGGAGTCATGCATCGGCGGAGGAAATTGGGAATGTGAAACATCCCAGATTAGAGGAGCAATCGAAGGGCCTGCAGAAAAAACACTCAATGGCTTTAACCATGGGAAAAAAACATCCACCCAGACACGCACAGATACACGTGCATGTATGCACACACACAACTGCAAAGCCCATTCACATTTTGGACCACCTGCTACATTCCACAGACAATAAGTCAGCTACTTAAGGAGCCAGCTTTTAATCAGCCATTCAAAGAGCCAGGCACTAAAGCAGCCATCCATCCCGCCAGTTAATCAGCAAGACAACTAACCAGCCAATATATAAACCAGTCAGTCAGTTAGACAGATTTACTATCATTTGCAAGCGAGCAGCTATTTGCAACATCAGATTATGACACAAAGATGTCCGCACGGAGCAACACCAAGCACAGCAAGAGCAGAACAAGTTTGGAAGTTACTTTAAAGATGGAACTAGTACTCAAACAAGTCGGTAATTACCTACTTATCAGAAACAAAATCCAAACTATGACAGACCTTTATATACAAGGGACAGATTTTTGGGAACGATAGCGAAGGATTTTTAGTAATACAACAGATGTGAACTAAGCGTTGGTCAGCCTGTCAGGTGGCCAGCCAGCCACCCACACACACTCCCAGACAGCCAGGACAAGACAAGAGCAGAGGAAGCAGTTATGATGGAGGAAGCCAGGATGTCTTAATGCCATTACATGCCCCTCAGAGAGAGGCAGTCAGGGGCAACACAGCTGACTGGAGCGCTTCAAAGCAGGAAGGATCGCATCCACCACCTCCACCTCCACCAGCCTGCATGTTCAAGGGGAAGTGAGGAGTTTACAGGGTGAGATGGGGGCAGGGTGAGCTGGGTGGATGGAAAGAGACACGAGGATATGGATGTGCGAAGGCTGTACCTGCTGCCTCACAGCAGATTTAAAGGTGGCTACACCTCCTGCACACTCCTTAGTTTTCTATAGTTTACAGTTACTAGCTCATTTTATCTTCGTTTGTTGACCTTTTGACCTGTATGTGCACATTGCACATACATCAGCAAACAGAAACACATTGGCAGTATAATATTTTATATTTGTAGTGCACACATTGAATTCACGTCTGCAGTGCTTTAGTTTGTCGTTGCATAAGTTCACATCACTCTCAGTCAATGTATTTGTTTGATTGGAGAGACATCCTGTCAGGTTGGACCAAAAGATGCACACTATTAAGCATGGCTCTTAAATACAGGAAGTGGCCAATCAGAATGTACCAAGTGCCCACACATCATGGGGAGGGGACCAGAGTTTCTTGTTTTGTCTGAGATTTCTTCAGAGTAGAGTTTGTTGGTGCTTTTGTTTTAGTGATTTTTTTTAAATATGTATAGTGATAGACTTGTCTGTTTGGTTTTATTTGTAGTTTATTTGATAGTATTTGCTTTTCTGTTTACCCTTTGTTTTAATAATGGTCTGATCGGCCATTTTATTACTTTATATTATATTTTACTCCATATGAGATACTGTATATCATGGTGTTTTATTATATTTCAATTCTATTCTGTTTGGTAAGTTAGAATCACCTGAGTTAAGTTTTGTTTTGTTCAGCTCCAGACCGTTTCAACACCTTTCAGATAGTATGTAGAAACGTATGAACTTATAGACACAAAAAGAAAAGAGAAAGGCCTCTGAAGTAAAAATAACACACCCCAATACCGAATTTGGTGGTACATTTTAAAATCTACAGTGATTCATATTGCTAATTAGCTACAGTATAGCTATTGTGAACAGTTCAAGCATCTTTGCTGCGAATAAACATGTAATAATAAAACAATTCAGCAGGCAAATTAAAATAAAGTGTAGGGGATATTGTTCGATCTGAGTGCATCATCTTTTATTTCCTCTGTTTATATTCAATTATAATAATTTATGTTTTCATATGGTGAATGATCTTTCTATGTTTTGCTGTGGTTGACCCAGAGAGACCGATGCCAAAGACATGTGAAATGACCACAACCTCTTAACAGCACATTACGTGGTGGTGGCACATCATTTGTTCAGTGTATAATCGGCACCACAATGCCAATGGATGTGTCCGTGACATTTGTGATGTGTTTGTGTATTGTAATATGTTTTAGCCCAACTGTGATGTTTTTCCTAAACCTAGATAAGTGGTTAAATGAAACGTTAAATTGTTTCCATGATGGAGTAATTTCACAACGCTAAGAGGTTGTGGTCATTTCACGCATTTCTGTGAGATCAAATTAAATCACTCTAGTTTTGTGGATGAGGGTCATACATTTATGACTGAAACTAAGACTGAAATATTAATATTATATTAAAAACATCCATTGATTGATTTTTTAATTGATTTTTTTAAGTGAAGCATTACAGCGGATGATAATAGGATGGAGCAGGAGGGGAGTGAGTGATGGTTATAGGAGAGCTTAAGGATGGAAGGTTGGAGTTGGGAAAAGAGAGAGAGAGAGAGAGAAGAGAGAGAGAGAGAAGAGAGAGAGAGAAGAGAGAGAGATAGAGAGAGAGAGAGAAGAGAGAGAGAGAAGAGAGAGAGAGAGAGAGAGATAAAAGGCAGGTGATGAAAGAGTCACATTAAAAAGTATGGTGTCTCTTGGGTCCAGTGCTCCATGTAAATACTTTAGCATGCAATGTGTGAGAGAGAGAGAAAGAGAGAGAGAGTTGAATTGTTGAAAGCAATGGTGCAGAAATGGACTACTTCCTGCCCCATTTTCACAATAAAATACTGGACTAGTGTTAGAAATATTCTAAAAAAAATCATACTGTATCTGAATTTTTCTATTTAATTTGTTCATGCTTTCACCACCATACCTTATGATTTTAAAAAAAACGTAGGTATTACTTTATTTGAGAATACATTCAACTTTAAATGATACCTTGGAGGAAGGTGGGATTATGCAATAAAGACCGACATGAACGCTTGACCAATTTTGCCTCCCAAACCCTTCCTTATTTCCTCTTCACACTTCTGTCATTGTATCCTCCTGATCCATGTTATATATATCTCTCTCGCCCCCCTCATCCATCCCTCATCCGTCTTCCCTCTGTCTGTTTTGTTCCCCTTAATCTTTCCTACCTTACCCCTCCCTTCCCTCTTTGCCAGTCGCCATCACCACCTCCTCCTCTTTCCAGCACCTGTGTCCCTGCGGTGGGGGAGTTCCGGGAAAGAGGAAACCCCCGGGCAGCCAGGCACCTCACAGATGGTTAGCAAATTACACCTTCATTACCTCTCCTCTTCCTCTCTTCCTCTGGCCACTGCTTCACAATGACTCGCTGTTCCTGTGACTCCTCCCATCTGTTAGCGGCTGCAATTTGCTTTATGTCAATTACTCACAAAATTGTTGTACAAGTGACATATAACAGGGACAAAAACATGACCACATAAAGCCCAAGAGGCGTTATGTAAGGTGCAGTTTGCAGTTAATCATTAAAAGGGCTTGTTTATACACTGCAAAAGAAAGAGCATGTCTGACATTATGTCATTTTATCATCCAATCTTGCCAGCAGTTTTTTAGTATTATGTTCCTGGGACATTGTTTCGGTAAATCCAGTCAATTGATCTTTCTCGACAGTAGTGTGCCTTTAAAACCTTTTAAACATCCTGCAATTTTTCGAAATTGCCTCAAGGAAAAAATAAGTGTGATGCAACTTCCCTGAAAAATGTCAGATGTTCCTAGAAAGATAATAAATATATATATATATATATATATATATATATATATATATATATATATATATATATATATATATATATATATATATTATATTGAAACCAGAAAAACCCTGCAATCCATCTGACACAAGTGATTAAACTATAAGATATCCATGAGATAAGTTTCATGTCTTGATGTTTGCCCTGCACAGCAGCTACCACCGGGAGTGAACTTATGTTATGGTTTGGCAGCAAACAGTGGAAACAGAAATCATATTTTGCCAGGAGTAGTTTCACGAAGGGCAACTCTAGAATTCGTTATTACTAAATCCCAGTCATTAATAAGTCATATTAGGTAATCATTTAAACAATATTACCTTTCAAATGGTAGGATGATTTACGAGAGCAATGATCAGCTTTGAGCTTTCTCTTGGCTCACTCTGATGGCTCCATTTCTGGAGAGATCTTTACACATTGTCTCTATTGGACCGGAAAGTGAGCGTGTAAAAAAAGAGAAGGGAAGGTAAAATTATAAAAACAGTTAGATAGAAAGATACTCATAGGAATCATAAAATTGAGCTCTAACCATGATTCATTGTGGTCTGATATATGACACAACATCAGCCTGAGAAGTCGTTTATTTGTTATTTTACAGTTTGATGATTTGTCTCAAATTAAAGTTCCAAAACTCAGATGAACCCAGTGTAACGTAATCCTGTGCGAGGCTTTGTGGGAGCCGGGTAGCTCAAGTACAGGCGAAAAAGTTAATCATTGATGGACCAGTTTCTCTGCAGTTTATAAAGACGACCACAGAACAGTGATCATAGAGTGAACTACAATTGCTTGGTTCGTGACTATTTTGAGATATCAATCTACGAACATTTCAGGAACAAAATGGCATTATAATCATGTAAAACATATTTGTGTCGCATTGTTGTGGCTTTTTAAATCCACTGTTTGCAGTGAAAAGCTTCTTTATTGAGTGGGACAAATGTGAGAATGCTAACATGCTAAACGAAGATGAGTGAGGGCCATTGTTAAACATTATTCCTAGCCTGCTAAAAGAATCAGCATAAAGCATTGTCAAACTACATTTGCACATCAGTATGAGACGATTCCATACTTTCATTACATGTCAGCCATGGTGGGAGTATTTTGCATAACAGACCATATATCACTGTTTGGGACATTGGAACCTTTTTTAGGATGCTTATTTAACACATGTTTAAATAAAGTATCTTAGCTTTTTTTGGCAAAAAGTGAGAAAGAAAATACTTCCAGACACCTAAATAACAACCATGAAACTCATTATACATATATACTGGTACTGTATATTAAAGTATATTTCCCTCATAATAAGAAACCATTAATTTTTTTCCAAATGAGAACACAATAAGCAATGCTAATTAATCATCAGACAGAACGTGGGAACACAGAACTTAACTTTTTCACCTTCCGTTCTCCTAATTAGAGATCAGCGGTTTTGGTTGCTTAAAGTCTGAGGTTACCAGCTGTTTGTTAATTTGTAATGACCACTGACTGACTCACACACCCTGTATCTTATTTCCATGCCTCCTCCAGCCCAGCATGAAAGCGCAGGGCCCAGTGCACCCATTAGTCAAGTAGAGGAAGGCATGGAATAAAAATGAACGTGCCGCACACGCATGAGCGAATAAAGCCCCCACCTCCGCCGGTGAGTTTCCAGGAGGTATTTCCATCATGTAAAATGTATGTCCCTCTCACTTCAACAGATCTCTCGTCCTCTATCAAGAAGGGAGATTTTCTGTTTTCACCTCTAAGTAGTGGGCCAACGGAAAAGGGATAACAAAAATCACGTATCACTTATTTATGCTTTACTTTACGTCTTGTAGCCATATCCACATTTGTCATCATCATTATCAATCCCTGTGGCGACGTCACTGTGTCTATTTGTAAGTCTTTAATAAGATCTTCTCACTTTTTAATTATGTTGTGGTTCTGTAAATATACTACATACTTTACTGTTGTGCAAACAAACTAATCAGACAAATATTGATTTTTTTTAAAGACAGAATAATGTAATTTCCAAGGCCGATGCTGGATTGAACAGCACAGGAGCAAAAAATCAGAGGGAAATTATTTCCACACAGCTACACTCGGCAGCTCCGAACAGCAGCAAGTTTGTTTTTCATGTCATGTGACGTCAGGGAACTGAGTGAAGTATAGTATAGGTTGGCCAGTCTGTGAAAGACAGAAGCTTTAACACCCCACATATGACTGTGCATGTAGCTGCACTGCTATGCAGAGAGTTAAACACACTTCCAGTAAAGGTTTAAGACAGCAGCTGACCTTTGAGGCTTTCACTGGGAGATTTTTTTAAAAGTGCTCCCCTTCGTCATCAGAGATATCTGATGTTACCACCATCTGTAATAATGAAACCCAAGACTCAAGATGATTTTAATGGTTGCACCATCCCATCAAATAGACATATTCCTGTGGAAAATGCTTATTATACTTATTTCATATTTTATATCTCCACTTCAATTCAAAATCTCTGTTGTTTTTACTGACTGACCCACCATCAGCCTTAGTTGGTTTAAGTGGTTGAAAGTCTTCCTCATCACCCGCATCGTTACGGAAAGAAAATCTCAAAAGGAGAAAGAACAACATGGATGAGACAAAGCAACAATGCAGTGGCGGAGAAGCTGTGGAGCAAATGGAGAGGCAGACGGGGAGATGGAGATAAAGGAGGGAGAGCCCACAGCGAGCCAGAAGTCCTCCAATGCAGTGGAGTGACAATGAGAGAGGAGAGAGTATGAGTCATACACAAACCCCTCCCTCTTTCCTTCTCTCCCTCTCTCCCTGACTCCCCTCACCCTCTACCAACACAAGCCCATACCCCCCATCACCCTCCTCCTGCCTACAGTGTCGAAGCAGCCAGGTTAAGTCGATCCTGACTCATTCATTCAAAGCCGAATCTCAAGCCTTTTGTCATACAGATGAAATTGTGCTACTTAAGAGACCATCGCAGCTCTCATTATAGTGCTCTGACATACTTTACTGCTCTGGCTGCCGGAGCCCCATTCATAAAAATGCTCCAGTCTCTGAGTATGTGCAGAGGAAGGAGCACACACACACACGCACACACACACACACACACGCGCGCGCGCGCACACACACACACACACACACACACACACACACACACACACACACACACACACACACACACACACACATCTCCAATCCCTTATTTGGTCGTCTTGTATAGTTGAATGGGCTGTGGGCCGGTGTATGTCACTGCAAGGGTTTGGTGTTTAATATCTGCAGGGGCAACCCACTCTGAGTGTGTGAACCCATCGTACTGTCACACTTTGGATACATTCCTGAGAATGTGCTCCATCTCTCCTCTATCACATGTGGCTTCCCCTTTATGAGGCTTCACCTCCTTTTGGTTCTTTCTCCCTTCTGACATTCCCTCTTTCTCAACATTCTTCCTCCTCTCTTGATGGAGCAGCATCGACCTTCATGTGGTTAGCTCATCTCCTTCTCTTCCTCTCCTTCTCTCTCTGGTTAGCTCTTCTCATCTCTAGGCAGTCAGCTTTGCAGGCAGCTAATTATAGGCCACGCTGTGGAGCGCAGGGCCGGATGTGACAGCATGCTGTGTTTGTGAGTGTGTATGTGTGCTTATGTGTGTTAACTTCAGACATATATACGTTGCTGTTTGTCTTTCAGCATATGAGGAGTCGTATATATGTGTGCATGTGTTCATGTGTCCTTTTACATCTAATCTGAGACCAGAAAGAGTTTTAGCCTCTGACAGTCGATATCTTGCTGGTCCTCACATCAGCATATTTAAGAATGTGTTCCATCACTGAGGGTCCTCACAAATATAACAATACAAAAGTGTGTAAGCGTGCGTGCATGTGTGTGGACAAGCCACTAGCAGGATATCCAATCCCAGCCCCTCCCACACTGTACTGCAGCTCTGACTCATACAAGGTGGAGGCAGAGACAACTAGGGTCTGATGAGTGGCAATGAGTGTACACACACACACACACACACACACACACACACACACACACACACACACACACATGGTATATATAGCAAAGTACAGGTACGTGTATATATATATATATATATATATATATATATATATATATATATATAATGTAGTAGCTAGGCATACTACACATAGCACTGTGCATATATTTGATAGACATATGCAGAGGCTAATTCATATAGTCAGTAGTCAGTTACCACATTTATGGCTATTTAAGATCATTTCAAAAGGTCATGGGAAAAACTTAAAACGCATCTATTCCATGGCCACAGAAAATAGTTTTTAAAATATTATCAGCTCAAGCATAGCTCCGGTTAACAGTTTAAACACTGTTCTCAGTGTCAGTGCACAAGGTATATTAATTGCAGGTAACAATAGGAACGGCACTGCTGTGTTGCGCTACCAATACCATCAACTCGTACTGGTGAAACAGATCTATAACTGTCTTCAACAATTTCCGCTGTGCAAGAACTCAAATACGGCAAAGTGCAGACTAGTTTGAGCCTCAAGTCCATCACAATTAAACATCTTGCGAGATAGAAACTTTGGAAATTGGGAAATAAAGCACCATTACCACTTCAGGAACCAACTCCATATCTGGCTCCTCAGTTGCTATATTATGCAATATGTTTACCAGCTAGTCACTAACTGTGCTCTTTGGTGCTGGGCAGGTTATTGCAAAGGATTA
This sequence comes from Taurulus bubalis, assembly GCF_910589615.1. Lineage (NCBI taxonomy): Eukaryota > Metazoa > Chordata > Actinopteri > Perciformes > Cottidae > Taurulus > Taurulus bubalis. The sequence goes on along the minus strand of NC_136590.1, from coordinate 29,817,185 downwards.
ACAGAATGATTGCAGCTGCTACCTCTGGAAAAGAGGTTGAAAGAGACTTAACCTAACTGTAAAGATGTGGGCCTTAAAAGCAAAACAAGGAGCTGAAGGACACTAAAATGCTCCATATAGCTGAGAGGAACTGCAGTGTCAGGTGATAATTTCCCATTACACATTATTCACATTGTGAATATAAAATACTGATGAGTGTTGCTTCAGTTTGTATACACTTGAAGTAAACTCCAGTTAGTTTGTTAAATTGATTTTATTTTATTTATTTGAACACAATGTCTCTTTTTGTCAGTGCCATAGGTCAGTTTGATACTGCACACAGGGATGTGCTGATATAGAACATAATCATCAGAGGAAACCCCTACTGTAAAACATAGATACATGTTGAGAATTATCTAGTTATCACCAGAAATATTAGCAGACTCTAAACCGTGTGACAGCTCACTGTCACTGTGTCATTTATTCATAATTTCTGTAAAGCAGGAGATATTGACATAAAGAGGAAGTATCTGCAATAAATTGTACACATGGATTCATCAATGCATGAAACAACGTTGCATCTATTCTTACACACATAAACCGGTATGCCTGCACACACACACACATGCACGCACAGACAGACAGACAATAGCAACAGCTTCACACGTAAAGGATGAGATCAGCAGTCAATGTGTATCCATTGAGATGCCATGGGAACTCTCTCTCCTCCTCCCTCTCTTTCTTCTTTATCATTCACTCTTTCCTCCACTCCTGCTCTGCGTCTGCCTCATGGCTTCCTGTGTCATCCCCTCCCCCACCGCTATAAAAGGAGCGAGGCCTGTTCATTCATGCATTCAGCCAGTCAGCTGAGCGAGGAGGAGGTAGGGAGGGAGGAAGGAAGGAGGGGAGACAGAGATAAAATGAGAGGAGAGGAAGAGGAAGAGGAGGAAGGCTTCCTCTCTGTGATGAATAGGTCACCTGTATTACATCACCGATGGAGGATGGAGTGATGAAAAAAAAACTAAAGGTAGGACAAAAAAAGACTGGACCCCTCCTTTACTTCTCTCTCTTCCTCATCCTCTTCCTCTCTGTCTCCTCCTCCTCCTCCCTCTGCCCTTCTCTCTCTCTCTCTCTCCCCTCTCCATCACCCCCCTCCCCGCCCGATCCTGACAGTATGAGTCACAGACAGACCAGTTCCCTTGATGCACTGCGGAAACGTAATGTGACGTAGTCTCTACATCTCTCCCTCCCTCGGCACATGCGTCCCTCCATCCCTCCCATTCATCCGCCCACCGCTCCCTCCCATTCACCCATCCTGCCGTCATAGCACAGCAATTCTCCATTCACAAAAATCCCTGTAAGCCGAGACAGAGGGAGACGGTAGGTGGATTCACACAACTAGAACGAACGCAAACTGTCTCACACGAGAATATTATACATTTCAAAAGAGGAAAATAATGCGGAACAAAACAATTAATCATAATACAATTCTGTAGGAGTAAATAAATAAACAGCACCCCAAATAAATACGATAAGAAAAAACTGGAACTCTTGGCAAATGTAATAAGTATCTTTGGCTAGTTTTACCCATACTTTCTGAGTTTAACCATCACTGTTGTGCACGGTTTATTGTTGCCATGGTTACAGCATGTGCAGTCAAATGTGAGCTAGATATCCGAGAGCACCGACTTGTAACAGTAATTATAATACGGGTAGATCAAATCAAGCATTCTGATTGGTTGAGAGTGAGTCACGAGGTGTAGTTTATTCAGCCATAAAGTACTGTACAGCCTGTTTACATTTAGAGCGTTCCATATCAGTGCGCACTTAAAAACAACAGGTAGATTTAAATTGCGCGACTGTTAGTTGTCATTTCAAGCTTGACAGTTACCAAACATGTTCGTGTAAACTTTGATTTTGTAACGTCCGCAGTAACGACCCGCAGACGTTGGTTTCCTTAACTTGCAGGTGTATTGCTTGAGTGTTCACAGTATTGCAACGGGGCTCTTCGCTAACAGTAACGTTAGCTCAAACGGAACAGCTAACAAGCTCACGTAGCATCCCCCACACTAGCATAACGAATGACAACACAACGTCACTTCCTCCCTAAAATGAGATGAGGAATGAAAAGGGTTTGACCACAAAATCGTGATAATTTCTAGTGAGAGATAATTACGTCGGTCATTTCCCGACGCGAGGCAAGTTCTCTAAACATCATGGAGGAGAAAAATGACGGAGAAAAGACGGACAGAAGCAACGAGAGCACTTCTTTACATCGGTGGCTGCATGTTATCCTCCACCCTGCTTCCAACCGACCTGGCGATTTACTGACCAGGCAGTCAGTTTTATAGTCCCGTACGTGTATGTACGGGACTATTTTCTCTGTTGCTGAAATGCGATACACAACGTTTGGTGGCTACAACTATTTTGTGCTGAAAGGGAGCTTACTATTACTATTTATAAAGTCGCAGGTACCCGTATTATAAAAGCAATAAGGTACTCAAGGCAGTACTGTGTCTACAATAATGTACAGTTCAAGGGTTTGCCGCGTCGGGCCTAACAACTCCCTTGAACAGTACATTATTGCACGACACAGTACTGCCTCTCATACCTTATTGCTTAATTAAACTGTTGACAGGAGGTATGTCTGAGGTGTCCGAGCATGCGATAACTCAGGGTCAAAAGCGGACAACTCACAATCTATACCTGTGAAATAGAATAGAATGGAAACATACAAAACAATATGCAGGAACACAATTAAATATAATGCATACTGTCCAGTTCTGCGTGATACATTGCAATAGAGAATGTAGTAGAATGGAAGGTATACAGAATGTTACATATTATGTGATTTATCAAAACAATACATATACAACACAAGACATGACATGCAGTAGGAGCAGAGGGAAGATTAGAGTCACAGCTTCCAACCAATAATCTACAATCTTTCAGGCAGAATTGAATAGTGTGACGGCAAACAAGAATCCAGGTCTCTGACATCACTACAGGATGAAGTCATGGACAAACTTGCCTCTCTGTGTCTACGACAGCGGCATCTTATCCACCTCTGGCATTCACAAACATTCTGCAAAGCTAATAACATGCAGACAACACCAAGGATCTGCGTTTTATGACATTCAGAGCTGTCTGCAGAACCAAAGTCGTCAGCAGTCTGTGGAGGTGAGCAGTAAAATGAGAAACAGGGGTCATTTTTCACATTATAGACTAAATAGTGCCACACAGCAAGAAATATATTGGGAGAGATATAAAGACATGACATTATTGTCAATGGATGATGACCAGTAATACATGGAAGGGACAGTAAACCATTTCTGTACGTTGCAAAATCTGGTAGATTTGATACATTTCCAGTAAAGGGAGACATAAAAGACCATAGAAAGCATATTCTATTAAACTGGTCTTTGAGATTCTGTACATTTGTATTCCTATAGGCAGACTACCTTGTATTGAGTGTCACAGAGGAATATTCTTATATTCCTTTGTGCCAACTGATTGTCAAGAGCCCAAGCTGCAACGGCCATGAAAAATGTCTCAGTAGCGTTAATTTAGAACAAAGTATAAAAAAACGGTAGACTTAAAATGTCATGCATTCTGAATAATACTTGCTAAATTGATGAACAACTGTAACTGTAGCCATATCCAAGTAAGTTGTCCAGAATAGAGAATACATTTACATTACTAGTGAAATGTTCAGGTTTTGGAGGATTCTCTATATGTTCCAACTACGAGCCCCTCTTTGTGCATTTTGAAGGTGTTGAAAGGTAAGTTAGTTTAATATCTGGATGTCTATGGCACCAATTAGTAACTCTGATCAAGTGTTAACATTCAGTGTTTCTCACCAAAACACATGAGGTGTATCCTTTCGGTCTGACAAACATATATCACTGCTTTCCAAATCACGTACATTCTCTTTATACTTTCAGTACATACTGCAGCTGCTCTTACAATATACATATTGTTGCATCCATTATGCATTCAATTGGGACGTACGTCATAAGATTTTACCCTCTTGCTCGCATATCCGCTGCAGAGGTTTGTGGGTCAGAATAGCCAGAAATGCAGAAGAAAGCGAACGGATGTAATAGTGCATCCAGGTATTTTCAGGCATACTGAATTTGACTACAAAATCTATTTTTCAAACATACCAAATAGTATGGTAGTATGGACATTCAAATGTACCATAGGTTTGTTAGCTTGGTCTCTACTTCCGTATATCGAGTCTCCCATTTGTATTACAAAGAAAATGCCCTTGCTTGAAAGCATTCCTTTGTAGCATTACTCGTAGTACTTTTAAACTGACCCTCCATCTTTGAGCAGTTCCCACCTTCTGATTCTGTGGACTTCCAGTAACTCAGCCAGGAGACGAATCGTATCAGTGCATGTCGCCTACTTTAAACACACAGAGACATACAAATTGCATTGAGAGTCAGAGCTTTCTGTGACTCTGAAACCTTGCTCGTCCAATCCCTTTTGATGACACAACTGCACATATCTTATAATGGATGACATTACTTAATGGTGACAGTCGTCAGAGACAACCGCTTCGGCGACTTGATTGTGATTTTATGAATGAATGAGTGACATTCAGGTTTACCCTGCTGGTTGGCTGAGGAGAGGAGCCGAGAAAATCTCAACGTACAGTATGATTCACCACAACAAAGTGTTAGGGAGGGGGTGGTGATGTCATTGGTGATGGTGGGGGAGTCATCTGTGAGTCAGAGAGGAAAAAGAAGAGGAGATGGAGGGGGAGGAGAAGGAGGAAGAGGAGAAGGAAGAGAGGTGAAGGAAGAGAGGTGGGTTAAAAAAAAGGGAGCCCATGAGGAGGTGGGGAACCTGCTGTGTGTGACCCATGGTAACAGGCAACGTTGGCCTGTGGATGACTCACCACTGCTTTACCAACCTCTCACACACACACACACAATACAGAGGGATGCTCACGCCATCCGCCATGACACACATACAGGTAAGAATGACATCATAGCCTGCTTCTTGGCATTGGAAGCGTGTAGACTTTCAACATAAACATGCGCTGCCTATAGGACGCTCACGCAAGCACGTCCACATATACGCACACAATTGTACGCACATGCATTAAATACACCACATGAAGTGCAAGAGAGAGGAGGGGAGGATCAGGATGACTCACACATCAATGATAACACCCCTCCCCCTGCCCCAATCTCACACACAGACACACATTTACACACACACACTCACACATACAGAGAAGAAAAAGACGGACATATCATTTGGATGCAACCCACATCCTCCCCACATCCTGCGAAACCTCCCATCTGAAACTCAGACTGACAGCAGGAGGCTCTGACTGACTGGAGTTTGTTGAAAGTGATGGGAACTTCTGGCAGGATATTCCAACTTAAAAATTAATAATGATAAATTCAAAATGTGAAAGGTTTCCGGTGGAATGCCTGCATCGGTCTTTAATCACGTAGGCTCTCATCTGTTAATATCACTTTATTTTGTGAGAGATTGGAGGATCATCACTAGTATTCACTCAACCACATTTCCCAGAACCCTCCTTGTGTTAACAGAATGGATCTTTTTAAAGTCAAGGGTTTTATCCACGTCTGACCGAGGAGGATAAACATGTTAGAAGTGATTTTTCCACCGGCCTTTCATTCGTTCCACCACCGCCTTTCTGAGAAAACTAAGACAGCTTTAGCTCCATTTGTACTGAACAGAGTGGTGCCCTGTGGAACTCTTATTAACACAACATGCAGGTGCTGTAAATAAATTATTGCCGTGTTGTTTCTCGTGCACAGACTATGTTTGTGATTTTGTTTTTATATGTTCTGTTTTTGTGCCCACGCTGCAAAACTATTTCCCTTTGTGAGCAATCTACCTGCTCTGTGTGGTAAAGTGAACACACATCTGATCCAGGGTCACATATTGTGAAACATTCTTATCTTATGCAAATTGATGTCTCTAATTTGATATATTCCATGTGTGTATGGGAAGCTTCTTTTTTTTTTTTTACCTTCATACAGCAGTAGTAGTTTCTCACCTGGCAGCTGCTCAATATGGCCATTATTGTGCTGTTGAGCAACTTTAGTGGAGCAATTTAAATTCAAAGTGTTTTGCTCTCAAGCCCAACAGCGGAAGTTGATGAGCGAGGTATGAAAAAAAAAAAGAGAAAGTGATGATCATGCAACACAATCCTTATTGCTCTCTTGCCGAAAGTTAAATGAGGTCGATACCACTCTTGTGTTGGAGAGCGGTATCCATCTTCTCATTCAACTGTCAAAAAGCAAGAAATGTCAAAGTATTCATTTGAGCCGGACCAAAAAGGAAATTATCAAAATCTATATGTCTGTGTCACTAAGAGCATTTATTTATTTTTAAATCTAAAATATTTATTTTTCACAGAAGAAAAAAAGCAGGTGTGAATGATAATAATTAATTGTTAATAATATCTCAGTCTAACATGCAGTTTACTCACTCAGTGCTTCGGAAAATCACACAAATATTGCACCATTTATTTACTGCAGAAGAGGTTTTAAAATAGCCTGCAGTGTCATACTTACCTGGTGAAACAGCCACAAGAAAACAGCTTCTGAACAAACTTGAGCAGTAATTATGGGAAAGTCTCCCTATTGTTTTGGACAACATACTTGTTGTCATATCTTATCACTTTATCAGCTATTGTAAAAAATCCAATTGTTTACACAAAAAGCCTCCGTAACCGCAGAAAAGTTCAGCATGTCTCTTCGCTTGGAAAGATGGCTCACTCCCAGGCTCTCTGTAAATCAAAAAGTCTCCTCTTATCTTTTGATAGCTAAAACATGCAAGCAGTGCAGGCACTTGGCTAGCACACATAATTCCCATCAATTACTCCAAGAAATACTTCCGTCTCTGTAAATCGAGGGCAGCTGACAAGACACAGACAGCTCTCGGCACAATGGAGTTATGTTATGAATGACATCTGGATAACGAGAACACCTGGACTGGTTGACCCTGCTGGAGCAGAGGAGGAATGACGTTACAGAGGGATTCAAGTGTACCGAGGCTCAATCTGTGTACGATGTTGATCATAAGGAATTTTGTTGTGTGTGCTTTGCCAGAATTTACAGCTGAAACACTGTCAGCGGTTAAACCCGTCTGCACCTGGAAAATGAAGTTTGTTTATCCAAGGTAATCTGGTGACATGGTGGTTCAGTGGACTGGTGTTGATGGTCTGGAGTAGGACCTTCACCCTTTTTGTCTTATTCTCTTGCCTAGCTTTACAGGCTATGTTTTGCTCAAAAAACGATTAAGTTAACAAACAAAAAAATATCTTAAAATACTCTGAAGTAATTTGTGTTCTAAAGCTGAGACAGTTTGAGTTCACAGGTTCAGTCCCAGAGCTACTGCACATCTGCAATTTCTGACCGACAGCTGTTTCTGTTTTCTCCAAAGTGCACAGCGCAAAAGAAGAAATTACTTCAGGAAATCTGATTTTCAGAAAGCAGTGGTGCAGCAAGTCAGGGGTAAACAACAGAGGAAATGTATAGTTTATAAGGAAGAGAAACATTTGTAAACAACGTCACCCACCATTCAACAGTTGCCTCTGAGCATTCTGTCAAATTCCGAGTTTCCTGTCATCTAAGCACACGTATGACTCTTCTAAAAGGTATGAACCATATGGAGTGACTTTACAATTAATATCCACCTGAAGACTGGATTCATGCATGCATGAGATTCTGGTTTGCTTGACTTATTCTCTTGAGAATACTGCAATCACTTGCAGTAAAATAATAATTGCTAGTGAATTTAGAGTGACATTTTCCCCTCGGTGCACTGTAAAACATGACCTGAAAGGAGCTAATGTCATGTCAACCGAGCACCACTAGAGGCCAATTTTCCCAACCGTGCTGATGTGACACTACATGACGGTCAAACTTTTCAGTGAAACCAAACACTGTCAGTTGGTGCGGCATGTCTTCCAGGTGGGGTGACCTTCACTTCCTGTTCCAACTGCAAGGAAAAACACAGCTGACACGTATAATTAACCACCACCAGTCAATCATCGCAATTCACACACACACACACACACACACACACACGCGCACACACACACACACACACACACACACACACACACGTGTTAAATTTAGCATGGCTAAAAGTACGTCTCATGTCAGTAACTGAATATCGTGGTCAGCTCAGCTTCCTCTCTGCGGCCGAGGACTGCTGGATCCCCACCTTTCTGAGTTCTCCACACACCAGAGTCACACTATAAAATATGTCACATGGAAGAGTGCTTTTAGTTTGGTAGGTAAGGTCATCTGGGCGAGGTCAAGGTCAAATTTGTCGAAAACGATATCATCCACTGGGAGAATAACATTTCTCAAATTCTTGATATATTTCTTTAATTTGGGTCTGCCTTTTCTTCTGTTAATCTTTTGATTCTTTGAAATGCTTTGCTTTAAAAGTGTTCCTAAAGTCAGGCCACATGAGCTTCTCCTCTTGAAGCAGCCCAGAAAGCAACAGCATGAAACGACGTGACTGAAATGTATGTAAATGTTTAATAAAATCCAGCTATGTCAAATATCTGAAATATCTCCTCCTTTTAGTTGATATCAATAAGCTTATTCTAGAGGACGTGGCATATTGTAACATTAATAGCAAGACTATAATTGTATGTGATTTTTACAGGAAGCGTATTAACATGTAATAAATAGTTTAACACCCAAATTAACTTTGTCCAGTTTAATTCCAAACATTTTCCGAGCCAGATATTGAAATACTTCTATAAAATATTTAATCCCCCTCCACTACAATGATGATATACATAAAAAAGAATGACTCAATATTTCACTATTGGTCAAAGAAAAAAATCTCTGCTCTATATAATGCATTCCTTGTTCTTCACAGGGCAGGGCATCACTTCTTGCAATGCGATAATTTTTTCCTCATTGAAAACCAATCATTGGGTGCCAGTGACTAAGATAGGGCGTCTAATTGCACATCTGAATGGAGTGACAGACTATCAGCTTATTCCATCCCCATAACCGTGTCCTTGAGCAGGGCAATGATCTCCAGCCTGTGAAAGAAGCTCCGCTTTACCTCTCTGCTGACATGCATGTATTACATGCAAGGAAACAACACTACTGATTACAGGGGGTGTAAGGATGGACAATTTCTAATTATGTGAGGAAAAGAAAAATGCTCTTGGGAAACCTGGCCCCTTATCTTCTATACATCCTCAAACTTTTCAGCCCTTGGATCACAACAAAAGCTAATAATTATTTTTTTAGTCTTATATTAACTGAATTATACACTATTTTCCAATGGAATGACGCATTAGTCAAAAGTACATTAAACTGGTACTTTAATTATATTATATCACACTGAGTAAATCAACCCATAACCCCAAAATGTCCCACTGAGTCCTGGCATGAGAACCATGATGTCATCTGATAGAAGACTGCTGAAAGAAAAACACAAACAAGACTGCCCCTTGGTGGCTAACAGGAGAACAGCTCATGCTGCTGCTACCAACAGGCAGTAAAACAGAAAATAAGGCATTCATTTATACATCACACACACGTCATAACTGCAAATAGCACTTGACAGTTCACCACTAACAACTGATGGGTTTTACGGCATTTCACTATTTTACACCAAAGGGGCACAATCGTTGTATTGTCCAAATCATGTCAAGCAGAGGGGAAACATGTTCTTTCCTCCTGTTGTGATTGGATAAAACCAGACAGTATGGTTCACTGAAAATGGGGAAAAGATTATGCTGAAAACTGATGGATCGTGAGCTCAGTAGATGAAGAGGACTCGGGTGCGGGGCAGGGTGGAGAAGGTGTCAGCCATCTTGCGGATTCTGGCATAGTTGATGAATCCTCGCATGAAGAGCAAAAAGCCTGGAAAGCAGCACACACAAAAAGGAAAGTGAGACAACTGGAAATGCCATAAAGGGTGACCACTCCCCTGTAATTAGTCATTTAATCTATTGCTAATATAAAAATATTGATCATGATTATGAAAATGGAAATTTATGTTTGGGGAACAACTTGTTCTCCTCCCACTTTGCACCTCTATGTTCTGTAGTCAATAACAGGATAATAATTAGGGCAGACTATCATGCTGTAACTATTCTGTAACATGTTTGACACCTCAACGCTGCTCCAGTGGAGCTCCACTGAGCACAAATGTGTCACAAGCAGGACAAAAACACTCAATTCCCTATTTGAATCATTAAAATTCAGAGGTTGGCTACTTACCCAACACCAGGAACACCCACCACAGCCAGTACTGTCCATCAAAGTAGCCAGGGAAGTATGTGGAAAACTACAAACCGAACAGAGAGACAGAGGCGACTGTTTACAATAAATATGGCCTGCCATGGTTTCAAAGCAGCGCTCTTCTCAAGGGAACTTTGAGGAAATAGTGCAGAGCTAACAAGCCAACCACTACAGCAACAACATGAAAACATACCAGAGTTGTTTGTGCGTACAAAAAAAAACACATTCTGTGTGTCGTACCCTGACTATGAGTATCCATTTGATTAGGGAGAGGCCAAAGCCTGAGATAGCTCCATAGCGGCCGGCTGCTGAGGTGGTCAGACAGAAAGACAGGAAGAAACCGATCCAGTTGAACAGGAATGCCACTGGACAGAGGATGGGAGAGAAAAGAGTGTTAGACATGTCAGCAGATACAAAAACTGTGAGAAGATGGGAAATCCACTCATTTGCATGAAAAAGAAGAAGAGAAGAGGTAATTTCTGCACAAATCTAAGAAGACAAGAGCTGAAGACAAAAGACGATGGGTGGAGAGATAAGTGCCAAACGGCCGAGTACGTTGAGTAACTAACTGAAAAAGGTGAGCATGAAGATGCCATCGTTTCCTATCCTCAGCTGATCAGCGTCTTCGAAGTCGTCTCTGGTCACAAAGTCTTCATCCTGCAGAGGGGCAAAAAGAGTTATTTAAGCATTCAAACAACTTCACCACAGCCAAGCAGTAGCAGAGCTTTCAAGGACTTTACTCTGGTTATTTGAAACTATTTCCAGTCTACAAACCAATCGTTTGGGGTTTTATTTGAACCAAATTCACAATGCTGTATTCAAAACTTGACAAGTACAAAGCAGAGGCTGAGATCAAAGTGAAATGCGACTAAGCACGGGCAAGCACATGAGTGGAGACCAAGCTTGGCTCAAAACAGAGTAAACACAACACAAACAACCAAGAGACCAATGAAACCACCACAACACCGCAAGCCCATTTAATTACCATCAGTGTCACATTATCGAAAAGGTCTGGAGTCAGTTAAATTCAATGTAGGACATCAGAGGACCAGTGGATGTTGTATATCTATCAACTAAGCACCAGCTAGCACTCTAAATACACAGACACACAAGAAGGGTGAGGAAGTGAGTACATCCAACACTGTAGGTGCATCTGCGGTCTCACACAACAAATACTCTTCCTCTCCTCCCAGTTACCTCCAGTGAACTGCGAATTACTTCGTCAAAAGTCTCCAGGCGTTCCCTGTGCTGAGGCTGCTGCTGCTGCTGCTGCTGAGCGCAAGGCAGCGTGTGGCAGAGAAACACAACACTGGCAAATCAAAACAGGATGGCCCCACACACAGTCAAGTGCAAAGCATCACAGTGACCTCTAGAGGTCAGAAATGAGCCGACGGAAATGTCTTCTTTTTTTTTTTTTCACTCGCCAGATATTTTCTAACAAAGTAATTTTGTATAGTTTCTGATGGATAAGACGGAGAGACTCAAGAGACCTTTGTGGCAAAGCCTGCACATGGGAGGTTAGATTACCGGTGTTCTTTCAAACGCCCCATCGGGCATTAGATGCAAGTTAATGGCATCCTGTAGAAGATGAGGTGTGTGTTGACTTTTGTAAATGAAAAAGACAGCTACACAAAACTGGAAAAGAATTTTTTTCCCACAAACCAATGCATTACTAATTCCCAATGCAATCATATCAGTGAAGATCTAGAAACTCTTAATGCGCTGGATATCAAAAAGACTATACTACCGAAAATTAATAACTTGATTTTAAAGATGCAATCAGTAATACAAGGATTTTGGCTTTGTTTTTTAATAACATGTGGTTGCAGCCATGGAAAACTACACCTTCAAAACAACAACGGCTTGAAAGCCAATTGAAAATGGAGATTTCACTGCTTATTTCAACCGTATCCCCTGTGAGGTAACGAATACAGAGATAAATCTCAAGTCTGCGTATCATAACAATGTTGCGTACCGCTGGAAACATAAGCCTTTGTGGCTAAATGTAGCTCACAGGTTCAATACCTGTCCTAACATGTAACAGCAACCCTGCATGAACCCTTTGCGTTTCCAATGCTGCGCCAATATTTACTCAGATTTTACTTGGAACAAACCCGTGTGCAAAGTGCACAGAGGGAGGTAGTTCAGAGGGAACGTGAGATTGAGGCATTAACAGAAAAGGGTTACCAGCTGTGACCACTTGAGGCATAGACTGTTGTCATTATGTGCAAAAGTATTGCTGAACAGCATTTAATCGGAGTGATAATAAATGTTTTTCTTCATTTTTAATCAAACTCCTACTGTTCAAACCAGCAACAATTGTTCCCGTCGGAACAAGACAAAACAGACACAATCAGTACCGAGGACGGAAGCTTTTCATTGCAGGGTGCGAAACACTTCCTGTCTTGCTGACAACACAGGAAGTGTTTGGGCACAAGGCGCGTCTGTGTGTGTCTGTGTGTCTGTCTGTGTGTGTGTCTGTCTCTGTGTCTCTCTGTGTGTGTGTGTGTGTGTGTGTGTGTGTGTGTGTGTGTGTGTGTGTGTGTGTGTGTGTGTGTGTGTGTGTGTGTGTGTGTGTGTGTGTGTGTGTGTGTGTTTTCTTCGCCTGTGGTCACATAGAGAATGTGACCACAGGCAAAGAAAAATTAAGAAAAAAAAAGTGAGATACTCACTCTCCCAGTTACCAGGGGAACAGTAGTCTCAGTCTTGGTTCTTTCTGCTTCATCATAGGAAGGCAGCGTGGTCGCTACATTGTATGAAGGAGGCTTGGGGAAAGCCCCGTCTTCCTTGTAGTCAAAGTAGGCTGGAAGAAGAAACGGCACAGTTTCACAAACAAAGGAAGCTTTTACGAATGCAAAGTATGTCGAACTGCATCGTGCGTTTACAAGCAGCTCTGAAAGGCCAAAAAAGGCTCAAGACTCGGAAGGGATCTCTGAACTACAATTTCCTACTAATCCTCACTGACTTTTTAGATTACAATAAAAGTGATGCTTATGCGATCAAGACAGATCTCGACTGTGTTGGACTGCCCGATAGTGGTAAAATAAGTGGGATGGTATGGGTAATGAAAGAGGGTTAAACATGTCCGAGTCTACTATTACATCCCACAAAGAGGCCTACTGAAAGGTCAATATCAGGCGTCACGTTCTCCCAGTTAAACTTTTATTCGTATCATATCAATAATTTAAGCCCGTCAACTTCCTAGCTTTGAATAAAGACCTTCAGTATTTGGATCAAGAAAAGTTTGTGAAAAATTAAACGGGCCAATGTTAGAGGGCTACAGCTGTTATATTTACTTAAATGTTGATTAAATGGTTATCTGACACACTGAAGTAGTAGAGGATCGGGCTCAGTATCAGCAGACACCAAATATTAAAAGACAGACTAAAATAAAAACTTGATCGGAACATCCCTGAAGGAATGATTTATTTCTGACCTGTGTTTACCTTTCAATGTATTTATCCTTTTGGTGTGGTATACTGCAGTTATAAATATATCAATATTAATACCCCATACAATGCCCTTGTGTTTTTTCTTGAATAGTCCACAGCTATTTATTATCCACTGGCTCAAGATATCTTTAAAAGGTCCGTGTTTCCTATGTGCCACCACTGCAAAGTTCCCTTAGCACCAGGGAAACATCTGGATGAGTCACGGCCTTACCGGCATTGTCCACTGTGATGCTGCTGTATGGGGGTGGAACATCAGCTGCTACCTCTGGACTCTCTTCTGGGTCCACCTCGTTGGTCAGCTGCGAGAGGAGGAATAACCACATCCTGGTTTATTTAAGGCTCACATGAATGTTAGTGCAGGCAAACACCGGAAGCTCTGTCACTGTCGCCGTTGTTTGCACAGTTCGTGCTACGAACTAATGATCAGAGGAGAAGAATGGAAACTGGGTCCACATCAAAAAAAGTTTTTTCAAGCACGTAGAACGTTAAAAAGCAATACAACGTTGCTCATTTCTCCTTATTTATCTCTCTTATTAAAAGTAGGACACACGTGATGACCACACTCAGCCCGTTCTGATTTTAAAACCAAACCAAATTTGATCATCAGACCGGAAAGACCACGGAAATAGTGCTGAATACCAAGAAGTCAAGTCAGCAACACTGGTTTAGCAGACCAAAGAAATTCTTAGTCGACTAACACTCTTTGTCTCTCGTGGTCCCATAGTTTCCTATCATTAAGGAACTGTAATCCCACCATACATGTATAAAATCAGAGGGAAAATGGGGACACAGGCAATTTGTAACTGGCAACTGGTGCATTTCCAAATGCCTATTTCCAATTAATTAACTCCAATCACCCTCTTAGTCAATAAGATCACCTGCACATATAACACATTTGTCTCCAGACGCGCTTCAACATATGGAGGACAAATAACATGAATGACTATTGATGGAATATTTATTTTTGATGTAAATGTTGCAATCATTTCAAGAAACTGACTATATAGAAACAAATCTCTACTTAACGTTAACTGTCACTCTGAGCACATTAAGGCAATGTATTTCTTTAATATGTAGGCTACCGATTAAATCCTTTAATTACAGCCTGCAAAAACTGATCACTGCCATCGATCCCACGAGCAGACATATCATAACAATGAGGACTGTCTGCCCCACCAACATCTCGCGCAGCAGATTACCCAGCAGACTTAGCGGTTAAATTTGACCACCACCAAACACACCCACCTGGTGCGCTGCGGGTCACGTGCCAGATCCCAAACACTAACACAAGCTAGACGTCTAGATTGGAAGTCATACCTCGCATCACAATGCAAACTAACAAGAACATTACTCAAAACACAATCCGAGGCAAAAAAAAAATAAAAACACAGGCGTTCGTGTCGCGTTGGCTTTAACGAAGGCGGAAACGTGAAGCGTTGCGTTCACGCGCACTGCCATCTTCCCCCCGACTGGAAATAACGAAATTAAATCTTTTTTTGACCTAATCGACGACACTCGCAATGAGCTCTCCCCTTTCGGGAAGGTGTCACCGTCGACACACCTGGGACAGTGTGCCGACGCCACCATGTTTAACAGTGTAAAGCTGACGTTAATACGTGATGTTTAAATCTTTAACGCGTTAGCTATTTGTAACCGATAAAGTGGTTCCGTACCTGCTGATATCTGCCGCTCGGTTCGGCCATTCCGGTTTGAACGGCTGGGAAACGGCAACGGAAAGAGGGATGAGCCGCCGAGACACCAAACAACACAATTATATAACAGTATAAACTGTAAACTCAATCTTCGCGACAACGAAAAACCTGTTTCTCCTTCGACAGCTCGGTGGAAAAACCAACGTCAAGTTCCAGTGTTGTGGCATAAAACACGGGGCTTCCGGTTGTCTTTTATTTTTTAAATAAAGTCCAGATTGAAAACGATAAATAGTATTTTTTTGTACCAGGTAGCCTATATCAGTACTAATATGTGTATTAAGTCAATATTTATCATGAAGAAATGTTGGCATTGTTGGTGTAGTGTGGGTATGTTTTTATTTTGAAATCACAACCTTCTTCGACATTCTTGCTGACTTGATAAAGGTCTTGCTCGCCAATCGATTGACGTCATTGGCCACAACAAACCCTTTACCGCCCCCATTGGGAACAAAGTGAAACAACCATATCATTAACAAGTTACTGACAGGATTAGCTCGGAAAATGTTAATGCTGAGTAAAAGTCATCCATCATCTGTGGATGTAATCAGTCCTGCATTCAAAAGTGTACTGAAGTAAAAGTACATGAATATTACCATCAAAATACACAAAGTATCAAAAGATAAAACACTCACTTTGCAAAATGCTAAATAATTCTAATTATTGTCGCATTTATGTGTTCATCCCTTTAATATTGCAGCTGGTAATTGTGAGGCTTATTTATATATACATGTATCATTTGAATATAGACACATATAGAGAAAGAGAGCGAGAGTTGATAACATATACTCTATATATAATTTATTTGGTTAGTTTGAGCAACTAGCATGTGACTTATATAATGTATATCTTACACTCTCTATTCTGAGAGGACACTCTCGGAATAGTTATCCCTGTACAATGAAAACAAAATGCAGCTTAGTCTTGTAAGGTTTTATTGTTTCTTTATCGCAAATAAAAAGACAACAACAATACCTGTGACACTTTGTATGCAGGCTCAAGTGTTATATCTCAGATTGATTTCTAGTCAAGTTACTAGGTAGGTTTCCGGTACTTGAGGAGCACAGGGTAAGTGGTGCCAATGTGCTTTTGGTTGTAGTGGTGGCAAACAATCTCCACGTCGTAGAAACTGAACTGGACCTTGACGCGCTCGTTGGGCGAGGTGAGGAAACACAGGGTGTAGAGGGCGAACTCAAACTCGGGACTGACGCCGATGAAGATGCTGCCCTTTGGCTTTATACCTTCCTTCCAGCTGAACTGTAGGGCCAGGATGTGTTTGTTCTCGTCGGGCTGCAGTGTGTGTGAGAGAGAGAGAGAGAGAGAGAGAGAGAGAGAAATGGCAGTTGAAGAGGATCGTGTCTCTTGGGTCCAGTGCCCATGCAAATACTTTGGCATGCAATGTGTTGAGTGATAATTGGAAACCGGGGAGGAGATTGGTGAAAAATAGGACAAGAAAACGAGGCACTGTTGGAATACTACAGGAGATTCCTTCCCATGTATAGTAATAGAAAATGGGCTAAAATCCCCCAAAATGCTCAGTAATTTGCATTAGGCTCAGGTTAGAAGAAGACGAAATACAGAGAGCTGAGCAGAACGAGAGAGGGTTAAACATGGTCGTAGCCGGATGTGAGGTTTCCATCACTGTGCAAGAACGATGATGTGAGCACGAGATTAGAGCAAGGCTACAAAGAGTGCAAGTCAACTTGGGGAAGGAGACAAGATGAGAAAGGACAGAAGAAAGATGAGCGATTCGTCAGATGTACGATACAATACAGATACTGTAGTAGCTAAAAATATATTCATTCCCCATTGATGTCCAACTTAAAAGTAACAATGAAACCCGTACCTGGGGTGAATTTGCATTGACGCTGTAG
Source organism: Taurulus bubalis (assembly GCF_910589615.1). Lineage (NCBI taxonomy): Eukaryota > Metazoa > Chordata > Actinopteri > Perciformes > Cottidae > Taurulus > Taurulus bubalis. Next base: position 29,799,894 of record NC_136590.1, on the reverse strand, counting down.
CCTTTGTAATCAATGTGTCCCAGCTTCTCTTGCAGGTAGAGCTGGATCCAGTTGTGAAAGCCGATGACGGTCCTCCCTCCTCTCGTCTCTCCGACAAACACGTGTTCGAATCCAGAGGAGTCGGGCCTGGTGGGAGACAGACAAGTATGCCGATGTAGTGGACGCTTTCCATGCAATATTGTCTAATGGGTCTTTCTCACTTGTTCCATGCAGAAGAACAGTTTTGAAAGGTTCCATCAGCTCATGGTTTTGCCGCAATCTCAACTTAATTTAAAGGCATATGGAGCCTTATAACTCTACATTTAGCAGCTTGGCATCTATTAAAACAAGTGAATGACATGTACTTTTGTGCCATTTGGACAAAATGTGGTTCTTAGTAGCTGTTTTCTTCCTGAACATGCAGCAGTTGTGCATTTTCAGTAGTTCGCAGCGATGCTGACTGGATGTGTGAGACAGAGACCGTTTCTCACAGTAAGAAGGGTTACCACCGTAGTGCCAGATTCCACAAGTGAAGTTATATTTAGGCACTGTGCCAGATTCCACCCACTTGCTGGATCCTCTCCTCGCGTAAAGTTCAAACCAGATCCTGTACAGCTGCTCCTTGAATTGGGTATCGTCCTTTGGAGAGAGTTGCTTCTCCACCAGGTATTTATGAGCTAACTGCAAACAAACAAGAATTTACTATGAAATATTTTAGCCACGCGAGCAGAGGGCTCAGTGTCACTCGCTCAGTCCACCACTTTGGTCCAGACTGAAATGTCTCAACAACTATTTGATGGATCACCAGTCAATTTTGTGCAGACATCCATGGTTCCCACAAAATCAAGCATGACCGTCCTGACTATAACAGTACACACTTAATAATCATTTTGATACTGTATTATATGAATATGAAAAAAGGGTGCAACTCTTAATTAGTTCTCTTTCATTTTGTAGTAGAAATGGGCCTTTATGAAGCACGGCAAGAGGGGAGAGTTTATTTCCAAATGTCCCCACAGGTACCTTCATAGTGGGAGTCTGAATGATGGAGTCCAGGAATTTGTGGTTCTCTGCCACCTCCTCAGGGGTTACAATCTCTGGCTCGCCGGTATCACTCACATAGTTATCCAACAGAGAGATAAAGGCTGTAGAGACAAAACACAGACACTCTTCAACATGGGATTTTGTTTAGACTGGGACATGGATATAATGGCACATATGGAAGCTGAATACAGAAACCACAAGCTCATTATAGTATAGACGGAAAATGTCTCAATACAGTGTTTCTACTTGGATACATTTGGCCTGAAAAAAACCTCCAGCTCAAGTAACCGGTGGAGGAGCAGGGACACAGGTTGCTAGAGACCATGGGAAATCCTGCAGCTGCCTCAGAGTGAACTCTGAAAACTAACTGTTACATAATTCTCCATTAAATCCCCATACGGCTCTGTGTGAGGGCAACATGATACACGGCACAAATCTGTGAAAACATCCCGAGAAAAGAATTGCCGGATTGAAGCATTCTTCAGCAGTTATCATGGGTAGCAAGATTTAAAGAAGCCAGTTGTTACAGAGGGAGAGTTTCTGCACCCAGTGGAAGTGAACTCTGCATGCGCTGTGGTTACACAACACTGTTCGTCATAAGGAGATTATGAGTAGATGAAGAAGCTTTACTCTGGAGGGAGGCGAGGAGGAGGAGGCTCGTATCAAACTGGTAAAGGTAAACGGTCCGGCGGAAAGGAATGTGTGTAGAGCAGTTGTGTAAGATGAAGAAAGACAATTCACTTTTAATGCCCCTTACCTAAAAAAGTCTCCTTTTTGAAAATGTTCTCGTCGACAAACGAAAACAGAGGATTCCCTGCTGCGTCATTGTTGTCGCTGAAGGGCATGCTGTCAGCTTTGCCCTGCAACAGGAAGAGAAGCACTCAAACTTAATAATTGGACTCATACAAATAATTATGACACATCTCAGATGCTTTTTTTGTTTTTGCTTGCTTTCATACATTGTGCATGCTGTCAGAGCTACTTTTGCAACACAGATGCACTGCCACAGTGTAAAAACTACACTTAAAAGTAAAACAAATATATGGGTGATACAGAAAAGCTGCTACATCAAACTACAGAACCAAGATGTTCTGTTGTCTAATCTGAGCTGACAATTCAAAACCACATTCCCCACAATCCTCATTGGTCTGTTACATGTTCTTTACCTCTCGGGTAGGTCTTGGGTTTTCTATTTTCATATTGAAGTTGGAAAGCATATACAAAGTGAAATATCCCTTTATATAGCTTGGGGATAATATATATATATATATATATATATATATATATATATATATATATATATATATATAATATTAATGTCTAAGCTGTGAGCCATGATTAATGAAGGGAGCAGCCTCATGTCTGAGGGTGTGTGTTATGTGCGGTGCACCTGCAGAGAGATCCTGTAGTCTTTTCCAGGCTTGAGTCTGTTGGTGTCATTGTCCCACAGCTCCTGCACCATGGCCGACAGCTCTCTGTCACTCTCAATCATGATGGTCCCGCTCGGTTGTGTTCTTGGTCCGGCAGTGGATGAGTCGTGGATGGTCTGGTCCCAGTATCCTATACGGGAGAGTCAATAAAGTTGGGCATTAAGAATGGTGGACAATAACAAAAAGCACATTTTATTCATGAACTGAAGTACAATTTTGAGGTAACGGTACTTTAAATGTGAAATTGTTTTGTTACCAGTACTTTAAGAGGGAGATATTGCCCTTTTTAGTTACTCAAAACATTTGATGGGCTAGTAAAACATGATGCAGTGCTTTTGTATACTTTTTTGACAACTTTTTTTGTATCTATCCATCAATCTTTATTTCTGAAAGAGTTAAATTCAGTAGAAACATTTCAGTGTGTCATGGTAGTCTAAAACCATCTGTTAAGAAGTTTAATTATAGGCACTAATCAGCTGATGAAAGCTACTAAAGTCTGCAATTTAGGATCCAATATATATTTTAGTTAGTTCACTCACACATCCATTCCTTACTGGAATCAACTGAATTATTGAACAATTGCGGATTATAATAGAGATACATTGAAATCCCTTGAAACTGTGTTTTGGATTTGAAAAGTCAAAAAGGTCAGAAATGTCTAAACGCCAAAGTTATAGAAGTTGGCAGATTCCAGAAAATGTTCAGGAAGAATATTTGTGTGAGCTGTGGGATTTGAATGTTGAGAAAGATACTCTTTTTTTTTTTTTTTGGTACTGAACGTATAATGATTTACTATAAGAGGGATGATGTTCCACGACACTCAACAAAACCCTAAAATATTCTGGTGCCTCAGCAATATATCAAATAATTGGAATTGCTGTTTAATTTTGACGTTTTTAAGCAACTTTGTCTCTCAGGCTTGGAAAAGAAGGCAAGGTACAATATTGAATTAGTATTTCTGTTTTAACCAATATTATGCTGGCCGATCATAGTTGATTTGCATGAGACAATAATACAACTTAATTTATTCAGTCATATTAAACTATCCCTTGCTAAAGATGGCTTTGTTGGCACTTCATGGGGATCTTCATTTCAGAATTTGAATCTAATGATAGAAAGCCATCGTATCAAAAATGTAGCTTCTTAGATAGACAAATTCATCAATAAGTAAAGTTTTAAACATAATCACAGCATATTTCAAAATGCCATCATTAGGTGAATGTGTAGTCCCCAGCCAGAAACAGCTCAACATCACCACTGCATTCCACAAAAACATGTCCGACAATGGAACACTCATCCACAACATCGAGCTCTGGGACCTTCATCACCGCCGCCCGTGTCCCATCAGCCTCCACACATCAGAGATCCACTGACCTTTTTTTCCCCTTTGAGTCTCGTCCTGCTTTTTCTGGTTCAGAAAGGAAGGAAAGTGATTAGAGGGTTCCTCGGTGTTGGGCAGGTGCTGCTGCTGCTTGTGGTTTCCTGAGAGCAGGTGTCTTTATGAGCATAGTAACAGTTCAGTCAGTCAGTGTATGGTGAAAGACAAGCAGGGGCTGGAGGGGGGGGGGGGCATTTAAAAAGGTTGTCCCCTGTCAGCAACTCTAGCCAAAGCGATTATACCATGTTGTCGTCTCTTTTCAATCTCAGGCTAAAACGTGGGCTCTTTGTTTCTTTAGTGTTTCATTGTTCCTCTTGCTGTCCCAGTGTAACCTCTGGATTACAGGCTAAATGTGGGTCATGTTTCAGGTAACAAGGTGTGTAAAACGCTTACTAAAAGCACAACACGGGGCTAATTTAGTAATCGAACAGAAAATACTCAATCGTGTTAACATTTCTGATGCGGTTTCATTATCAAGCTTCACTCTGAATACTAAAAAGAAACTCGGATCAATTCGTTGAAACGTCTGGGTGGCTTTTCTGAACTAAACCACATTTTAGAAAAGCCTCGCATCTGGTTTGAAATGTTCTCATCAGTATTTGCTTCTTAAAACTTAAAGGTTTTGGAAACAGTCTTGCTGAATAATAATATAAAACATTAAAATGTTCATATTCATATATTTAATTACCATTTCAATTATTTCTAACGTTTTTTTCCCCTTGACTATAAACAATCATATTCAAAAGAAAGAGAGTGAAAAAACTGTCTCCTCTTGTCCTACATTCGGTTTTATCTCACTTACGAATCATCTGTTTACAACAGCTGAGAGGAAATTGGACTGGAAGCCTAAATGTGGTCCATATTGTTTTGTAGTTTAGAACTTAGCTATGATCAAGCTTACTGATAACCAACTCAATTATACACATTTGGCCTAACTTCTGTCTGTCTTTCAGTCTCAGGTGGAATAAGTTTCATAAACAAACTGTAAAGTGGGAACATTTATTTGGACAAAATTTATGCCGAATTCATTTTAATAGGCATCTGCAGGTCCCGTTGTCGAATGCTTCTTACATGAGACATGAAGTGACACCGACACTGACGGGAAAGTGAATCCATGTGCATTTCAAGACCGAGCAAGAGATTGTCTTTTCAACAGTCCACACCTGCATCAACTCTAAAGGCAGCCGGCCCTTTTGGAGCAAATCACTTCAAGGGTTTAACCCGTTAACAGAACAACCTCCATGAGACAGACTCCTTTTTTGATCAAATGCAAAAGAATGCATAACAAAATAAAGGAAAATAAATTAACATTATACAAAATATGTTTGTATCTCTAGACATGATCAACATCACATGGCCTCTCTTTGACACTTAACTTTGGCAACATTCAAGTAACAAGTTGTGCAAAGGAGGGTATGAATACATCTAGTCAAATATCATTATTCCTCAAGGTATATTCCTTTCTCCCATCACAGTCCCTGAATGACTTCACACACAAACCATAATCACAATCCCAGTAACCCCATCAGAGGATTGACATTAATAATTACCGCAGTGTCCTCCGTTGTTCTGTATGGAAAAATACAGGCGACTCAAACTCATTATGAAACCCATTCCCCAAAACCTATGTCATAAAAATGTATCTTTCCAACCTGCCTGATTGCAATCGTATAATGTGCAAAGATGCTTTTCTGTAAATTAATTCTTATCGAGAAAAAGCAAATCCAAACCTTTTTCTAGAAAATAGAATTAAAAAAACATTTACATCCCGACAAAAGATGAAATATATGTCAAGGGTTTCCCATTATTGTAGTCAACCCAAATCCAACAAGAAAAATCTAGGTATTTCTGTAATTATGTCTTGGATATTAAAACGCCAGGTTTGCCTATATTTACGTTAATCCTGTATCAATGGGTGTGTCTTGGTTAGATTTTGAAAAATCACTAAATCATCTGGAAGTTTGTTGATAAAAGTTAGCAGTTAGTGTCATAGTTTTGACAAACGACAGACAGCCAGCGGGTAGATACTGAACATGACGAAGAAGAACAAACGCAGACCTTTTCCATGTAACACTCAGTTGCTCGCCAATTGTAAGCGAACACATCGACTTTGTCAGTATCACCTGTTGACCAATACAAGCCTGTGAATGTCAAAACTCATCATGAAAAAGTCAAATTAAGGAGAGAGGAGATATTTAGACATAATCTAGAATATAAGAGAGAGACTTACATTGATTTGTTTTTTTCATTTGAGTTTTGAATTAACAGTCCAGTCCTATGACATTGTCATATCAAAAAGATTCACTACCACTAACAATGTATTCTTGATGTTTTTAAGAACATTTCTGCTTTTACCAAAATGACCACAAGTGTTTCTCTATTACTCTCTTACATAAAAGCTCAAACTGTTCCTGCCATTCCTGAATACGTTATATACATGAATTCTGTCACATATTAAGTATGAACAACTTACACACAAGACATTGAATGTTTCATACCCAAGACACCTGATCATATTCAAAACATGTTGTCGTGGCGCTGTTGTGCTGATGCAGGCATAGTTAGTGTCACAGGTGAAGTGATGGTTATGGGAGATAAAGTGCATTCAAATGGAGCATACAGCAGTGAGGTACTGCACGGGTGTCAGTCTTCCTCATCACTCCAGAAGGCATCGTCTTCATCAAGATCTACACCTTGGAAGAGTCTGCAAGATGAAAAGAAAGGTCAAACGTAATAGATGTACAGTAACTGTGTCAGTGACTACTTGGCTGGAGTGGTGAACCAAAGATAAATAAAATGGAAACAAGATCACTCACTGGTTATAACAGGGCGAATTGGGGTTGTTAAAGTGACTATACGGGTTGACTTTGCTGAGGAGGCCCAGGCACAGCCAACAGAAGTATTGTTTACAGGAGGTACAGGTCATCTTATTACAGCCGTCAGCTTTCTAGAAAGATACAGGAGACAATGCATTAGCTGGAGAGGACTCAGCAAACATCAATGGATATTAGTAACTGAGTAAGTTGAACATGAGGATCTTAAGGGACAGTATGGAATACATAGTGTTTACTTTGAATACTTAATCCTCTGTACATTTAAACTCAATGGCTTAAAGTCCGTTTTTACCAGATCTGTGACCTGACTAAATTCCCTCAGCTCTTAAAACAAAAACACACCCCTATCGCTATATATATATATATATATATATATATATATATATATATATATATATATAGTGACAGCAGTGACCCCTGGGGATGAAGTCAAAGCCGGTTCTAACTGAGCTGTGGCCAGCAGGGGGCGCCCAACCTGTATATTGGTTCCACAGCGTGGGCAGCATTTGCAGTTCTCATTGAGCCAGTCTCTGCTAAAGGACTCTTCCACTGCTTTCTGGATCACCCTCTTCCCAAAGCGTTGCTCCATGAACTTTTTCCCCACAGCCGTGGCTGACAGGTACTCGTCTCTAAGGTTGCGCAATTCCTCTGTCGAACAAGGCAGAAAACGGGGACAGAAAGTCAGAGTTGACATTTGGCTCCAATTGATCCTCCTCCAAAAATGTATCTCTGCAACCATCTTTTTGTAATATTTCACCATTGCAGCACCTGAACGAAAATTTAATATTTACAATTTATTGACCCACAAGGACTTTATGTGCATTTAGCTTCCAAAATTGAACATCACAACTATACATTTTAGTTTTAGTTAGTAGACGTTAACAAAGTCAAACAACAGCCACAATGATATCTAAAATACACAATCCAATAAATATCACAAATAAGTTAATTTCATGAGTGTCTTTACTCTATTTACCCAAAGATATTATGTCAAAAACGTAACTATAGTATAACTTAGGGCTGTGCGGTATGGGCAAAAATTCCTATCACGGTATTTTGTAAGATTCTGGCGGTTTCACGGTATATATTTTTTTAAACAAGTAAACACATTGATTCCATTAACAGCACTAGACAATTAGACAGCAGTACTGTCAGTGAGCCATCCATAGCACAACAACAGCAGGCAGCAACATTGACTGTTAACAGTTTAATACTGGGAGCGCAGTGGAGCTACTTACCTGTCAGTGTAACTGGGCTCAGTCATGGTTCACACTTGTTATAAAATTACAGCGCCGAATTGCATGCTGGGTAGAGTTCGCGCACAAAAAAAACAGGAAGCAACAGCCTGGAAGACAAACCACACAAACAGCTGTTCGCCGCCCAACTTCCCAGCATGCACTTTGGCCGTGTAATTTTGAACCATGAGTGAACCAAGTTACCCTGACAGCTACGTAGCTCTACTGCGCTCCCGGTATTAAACTGTAAAAAATAAACGTTGTCGCCTGCTGTTCTTGCAGATATGCATGGCTTGTTGACGGCGCTGGTCGCTGACAGCACCACTGTCTAGTTGACCGCTGTAGCGCAACAACAGTTGTTACGTGTAATCAACGGTATGACGGTATATGAAAAATTCATACCGTGTTTGGTGTTTGAACTGGTATACTGCACAGCCCTGGTATAACTAATTGTATACTGTATAATAACTGTAGAGCATTTGCATGGCTGTTGGGATTCGTCCAACATCAAGTGCTAAAAAGAACGAGCCATGACAAAACAGGACTTTGTCTCACATTTATACAGACATGCAGCAGATGAGAAGGTGAACATCGAGATAACTTGACACTGAATTTAGAATTTTGTTATAACAACAAAATAAACTGGCAACAATATGAAGAAACAATTAAGTAAATGTGTTAGAACCAGATCCAGAACAGAAATGGCACTCAGCTCTATTCTGGGGCACAAGCCCACACCTTTCAGTTTGAGGGGAAGTGTGTATATATATCAATAAAATTATTTTTTCTCTTCCAGTTACATTACCTGCAGGGATTTTGCAGTGGGAGAGGCCATGATAGCCCAGCTTGCACAGTGTGCAAAAGGCATACTGGCAAGCCGAGCAAATCCCCATGGTCGAGTCCGGCTCCACCATCACAGCGGTGGCACAGGACAGGCGGGGACAGTAGACCACGTCGGCCATAAGGTCCAGACTGGACTGGAGCAGCAAGCGGTCATAACGGGCAAACAGCTCCTCATCCACCAGCTGCTTCACCTGAGAGACGAAGACGGTTCAATACAAGCGACAAGGTAAACTTAGTCAATGACATGTTGCAGATGTGGAATTTAGCTAAACCCTCCTCTGAAAAGCACTTCTTCAACTGTGAAGTGATTTTAGATCCGCAAACATGCTCATACACGTATACTTTACTATTCTTTTACCTGCGATGGTGTGGCTATGGAGGTACATTTGGGCTCAGGGCAATTAAGGCACTGAACGTTGCCGTCCCGTATTTGGATCTGGAAGTATTCCGTCATGCAGGCCTTGCAGTAGACGTGCTGGCATTCCTTAAAGCAAAGGCAGTTTGAGCCCAGCTTCTCCACAAAGCAGATCCCACAGCCGAACACCTTGCTATCAAACACCTTCTGACGCTGCTCCTCGTCAAAGTCCAGGAGCTGAGGTAGGAGGTCGGCACGCGGGTCCATCACCAAAACGGCTCGCGGATCCATTTGAGAAGATAACAAAAACTGTGGTTGAGACTTTTCCTTCTTTGCTTCTCTTTGCTTCTCCTCAGCGTTTTCACAATGACTCCCACACTGCGTCAGAGCTGAACAAAAATGTATCAAACATATTAAATAAAACAAATATTCAGGTTTACAAAACTATTGTGAGGGTCTTATAGTTACTTCATTATAATAATCTAATTTTCTAATGGAAGAAAAATGCTTGTCCTGTGGTGATTTTACTTAACATGTAAATTGACTGAGGACTCTTACACAATGTGTACTTTATTCAAATAGTGCACTTGTTGTCCAGACTTAATCCTTCTTTAATCTTAACTTCAAATGGCTGGTATGAGATGTATTTAAGCTTATGCATAAAGCATCAACACAAGCAAAATGACAAACAAAGAAACATTCATTGTAAAATAAAACACATACTGTACCTGTGGCTGCTAGGTCGGTTTTCCGGCGCTCAACACCTGCTTTATTTCCTGCCTTGATGACTTCAAGAGGAGACTGGATGCCCAGAAAACCCAGAGCCTCCTCTTTGAGGAACTGGATCCATGTGAAAAGAATCACACAGCCATGGTTCTCCTCGCAAAGCTCATCCAGACGTCTGCACAGAGAGCTCATCTGAGGAGGGAGATTGATGAATGGTGAGGAGACTTTCCTTACCAACAATAACTATTTTTCAAGATGAATGAGTCGACTCCCGATTTTAAATACTTAGCCAAACCTCTGCGGGTCAACTTTTATTTGCCGATGTCGCAAAGAATTATTTAAGCAACCATGATTCTCACCTGTGCTTTGGTCATCCATTTAGAGCTGAGAGTGAACACTGGAAAAGATGTAGATGGGTAGTCTGCAGGAAGCTCAAAGTTAAGCACCAAAGGAGGTAAGAAGCAGACATTATATTCAGTTTGCTTCTCTCCTGCAACACACAGAGAAGATTTAGTTACGTTCCTCGTGGCGGTGAGACCAATAACAAGTGCCTGAATAAGAGTGGCAGAGGAGGACAGAAGCAAAGTCTGGAAAGTGTCACACCACATTTAACTTGCAAATGAGTTGTGCTTAACTTGCTCACTGACAGCTGTACCTTTGACCACCACTTTGAAGTCAGGAGGGAGCTCCAGACAGAGTTGGATCTCGCCTCCCTGAGCAGACTCCGCCTGGTGGAACTCCTCTTCATCATAGATGCTCGCTAAAGCAAGCAGCTCATCCTCCTGGGCTTCCTTGTCCTCAGACATTTACATTCCTGAGAAACCAAAAAAACAATAGCAATGCCTGACAAATGGATGATTATTATGACAATCTAGTAAAAAGTGTAAACGATAAAGCATCACATGGATGTTAGCGAGGGCCAAACTACAACACTGGCCAGTTTATCACGAGCTACCATCACTACAAAACCAGCATTTATACCTTTACACATGTCTACCCCGTCATATGCTTATTATTTAACTTAAAGTTGGTTCATGACTATTGACAAAGAAGCGCTCTCATACGCAGAGAAGTGGACCATGACGTGCGTTTACACGGCTAACGCAACTTTGTTGACAGATAACGTCAGAGTGCCTGTGGCCTCAGAGTTAGCAATGCCGAGCTAGCAAAAGTACAACTTTATTCATTTAAAACGTGAGCGATATTATTCATGAATATGCATCTGGACAGAATAAAACGCGTGTTGGGGTAAAGTGGCAAACTTCACGCCGGCACACAGTTAAACTAGCGAACTAGGAAACTAAGTTAGCAGCATGGGGAAGGGGGGAGCATTTAAGCTAGCTAGCAATGTTAGCTGATGTAAACAGTGACTGTGGCTACAGTCTGTAACTTTTCCTCTGTAGCAGACATGAAGACATGGCAACAGTTCCTCTGTACGACTAAGCGAATCTACATCACGCCGACAGAAGTGCAGCAACACAGCAGTAATGTGGGGGAAACAGCGCGGTTCTTACCTTTTCAGAGCAAATACTAGCGACTCCTGCTCTCTGACTGGTTCATGACTGGAAGCAGGGTGGGTGCGACAGTGCGGCCTGCTGGACGGCTAAGGTACTACATGCGTAGTTCATTCAGACATCCATTCATATTTATTTACCAAAGATATTTTGTATTTGACTATTTATTATTTTTACACCGTCATAGAAGTTGAATAATTTTACACCAATTTTATTTAATTGGTTTTCTTATATTCTACGGAAGCGCATTGTACGGAAGCGCATTGCATTCACTGGATAAAAAAAAAAATAGACCCCTTTTCTCGTAATTAAGAGATCCTGATCTCGTAATTACGAGATCTTTTCTCATAATTACGAGATCCTGATCTCGTAATTACGACATCCTGATCTCGTAATTAATTACGAGAAAAGATAAAGAAAAAGGAAACGTCTGTAAATCCTCTCTCAGTGGCAATGATGGCGCTATCGCAGTTAATCTGCTATTATTACCTTCTCGGTTTGAGACACTGGGAAATACTGATGTTTCTAAAAAATGAGGATGGTATTAAATTGAGTATGTCAACACAGCGCAGGCATCTCAAGGCGTTAGGATTGTTCAGGCGGAAAGCCCAGTCTGACGTGCTGGATGTCGCTCTGTTTCTGCAGGAGCAGTTGAACCAACACGGGATGCTTCATGGATACAAATTCATGCATTTGAAATGCATCCAATCTGGTTTGGTAGTGACTGTAACGGACCTCTGAGAGTTTAAAGTATTGTAATAGTTTGTTCCTTCTTTGTTGTCCTTTATTTTAGTCCGTTTTGTTACTGCAGTCGGTGCATTTCCGGTTGCGCTCTTATTTTGAAGGTACAAAAAACAGAAGTTGAAGTAAGAAACGGGCAGAAAGGAAAAGTTGCCATCATAACGGAAAACAGTGATAAAAAGGTTACGGATGTATTAGTTTAGCACCTGGCTGATATGGGCACAAGGTTTGCACCTGTTCAAGTTCATTTTTTGAGAAAATATTGTTTTAGATTGTTACGTTTTTTGTCTGTGTCAGAGCTTAAGCTAACCAACTGCTATTTCCGTTTTTCTTCATAGTTCTTACGGTGACTACAATACACCTTTACGAACCGTCACTTAAAGACTCCAGACTATAATTCTGCCGGGGATGCTACAGTGACTCAAATAACTGTGCGGCACCTGTTAAAAATCCTAGATCCCCAAGGAGTAGCTAAGGCAACGGAACCGTCTAAGAAGACGCCTGTACACATACATGCCATACAGTGGCCAGTATGGCACCTTTCGTAATCAGGTCAGGATGTCGTAATTACGAGATCAGGATGTCGTAATTCTGAGAAAAGGGGTCTATTTTTTTTTATCCAGTGAATGCAATGCGCTTCCGTAAGCAAGAGATCTTTTGCACACAAAAAAAAACAACTTTAGGGATTACCAATGAAAGGCATTTGAAGGTCACAGGGTGTTGTGCGGTGTCCACTAATAGCAGCAAATGTCTATTCCTTTTTTGTTCAAGATTTATTTTTGCTTTTTTTTGGTGATGCAGCAACAACATCAGAACCCAGGAGGTGAATTGTTGGACCAACGTTCACACTGTTAAGTAGAAAAGAAAAGAAACACTACAAGGCTACCAGAGAACCAACAGACCATTGCTTTTGAATGAGAAGCCAAACAATGAAATACTGCATGACAGTAACTTATAGTACCTAGATTCAACATACATACAATACAAGTTAACTCAATAAAACGCCTTCCTTAACGTTAAACTAAATACATCATAAACCAGCAGTTACAATTATTTGAAGTCAAGTACAACTTGGAACAATCCATGTTCTTTTACACATGCCTGTGTACCTATACCGTATTTAGACATACTGCAATATTTTACATTATCAAGAATCCTGTGTATTACTAGTTTTCTTCTGCGCAGCCACTTTGCTTACAGTTCTTAAAATCTGACATTCTTAGCGTAGATGTGCTAAGGAGATGCTGAACAAAACAATCTTTAACAATATTGGCCATAAAAGCAACACGGAGAAAGCAGTTCCCACCCGACACCAACAACTTTCATGTCATAAAGTAGTCTATTCAATATTAATAGTATGCAATATCTTTGTATTCATCAAAGAAAAAGAGAAATGACATGCCGATGAGGCTGGCGAATGAATAATATTGATTTTAGATGCTGTCTGTGTTTTCTGTGTTGTCAATGAAAACCTCAGAAGAACGACAGTTGGTGGCGAGTAACAGGACAAACAGGGTGAAACGTAGGTCGCAGCTGCAACAGTTAGTCAATGTCCATCTCGGGAAGCTTGCTCTCCGCCGCCCCTTGTTCCATGCCCGCGGACGTGGCTTTGTCCGAGTCGCCGGGCTGGCTCTCTGTTCCCTCCTGCTCGTTGACCGGCCCGTTCTCCGTCTTCTCCTCCTTGGGAGGCTCCACCTTGGGCTTGGGTTTGGATACCACAGGGTTACAGGCTGAATAAAGCTCCTGTAAGAAGAAAGAAGGGTTAAATAAAGCAATGTTTTGCTCACTTGATCAGTTTCTTTTTTTACTAAATTAAATTGATTTCTACAACCAATCACTAATCTACAAGGAGTGTATTTGGTGAAGCCTCTGGTAGTAAGCTACCTTCACATTTGTACAACCTCCACTAATTGTGTGTGTGTGTGTGTGTGTGTGTGTGTGTGTGTGTGTGTGTGTGTGTGTGTGTGTGTGTGTGTGTGTGTGTGTGTGTGTGTGTGTGTGTGTGTGTGTGTGTGAGAGTGAGAGAGTGTGCCTTGAATGCACACTCAGTACCTTTATCTTGGCCTGGATCTCTCCAACTTTGACCACTGGTTCCAGAGTGAGATCCTGGTTATTCTGCTGGTTCATCTTGCCGTTCAGCCAGATCATGGCGTCCTTCACCTCCTTTTCCACCCGAGTCACTTCTAGTTCATCCAGATGGTCGTACAGCTCATCCTGTTGGGAGAAGTACAGATAAATTATAACATCTGTCTGGGGATTGTTCATAAATAATCTCACATAGAACCACAATAACTGTGATTAAAATGTATAATATAACACCAACTGAATCAAACTAAACAAGCCTTTGGTTAGTCAACAAACATGCTCTGTGTCAGGTTACCTTTGCCTTGTAGGCTTCAATGATCTTCATGTACATCTGGATCAGTCTGCCAAGCTCCTCGAATGCTTTTGGTCTCTGCTCCGCTTCCATGAATCTCTCATAAATTGGCTGGCCCATTGTCTGCAGAAAAAGAACACCATGTTTAGTCAGAAGACAAAATATAAAAGCAACTAGGCTTATTTATCATGACAAAATAAAACAATAATCTACAACTATGAATATCAGCTTTCTATTACAATCACAGAATACGGTTGATATATCAATATTGTAAACCAGTCATCTTAACAAGCGGGGGGGCCTGATCAAGTTACTGTACAGTCAACCATCTTCTTAAAATGTTTGAGTTCACTTTTGAATGAGAGTATTACTATTTTCCTTAGAAACATCTGTCCAGTTCCACACCGCCTGTCTGGTTACCTTTAGTTCAGTCAGTCTGTCAATGTAAACTTGTTTCTGTTGGTCCTCTCCATCTTCATACAGCCAGTTTTCTGTGTCCTCCAGCTTTATGGAGAACGTGTCACGATCCTACATGTCATACAAGAAGCAGGATGAAATTTACAAAGTGCAAAAACAACCACAGAACAAAACTTGAAGTACATGTAGTATATCTGCATTTCTGTGAAGATTAATGTCTGCTGACATGAGTCTCAAGTGTACTCACAGCCTCATTCACAAACTTCTCCAGGACCCCGTGCAGTTTGTCCCTCATGTCGTACACATACTCTTCCACGTTATTTTTTGCGTCATTCCTCTCCTTCTCAAGCTTATCCTGCATGATCATCTTCCCCTGGAAAAACCACAAGGTAGGTAGGCGTCAGCGGAAGTGCACACAAATAAAACACTTGAGGATGGACCAAATGGACAATACATATTACATTATATTTGCTGGATGCCGACATCTAAATAATCTAATTTGAATGTAACTTTATCATATTTGATTCCGCATAATACAATTTAATAACAACAATCAAACCCTTGGTGAAATGTTACATGTTGTGGCATCTAAATGTAAGCATGTGAAGTATATAAGTAGGAAAGTTAAAAAGCTCTATGGTGGGTAAAAAAATTAATCCACCCGTGATGAATCTTAAATAACAATGTGAAAATACATATTAGAGTATTATGTTGTTACCGTCTTCAGATAAAGCACAGCTATTATATCGTGAACATAAATTATAAAAAGTGACCAGCAGCCTTTTCTCTTTATAAAAAAAAAAAAAAAAAAAAAAAAAAAATCAAATGAAGCTGGACCAGTGAGTTTCACCAGCACATGACTTAGACAAATACTGTGAGTATATGCAAGACATTCATGGTGATTTTTAGAACATTACCTCATTCTCCACAAACATATTTAGGACGTCATCTGAGAGCTGCCCATGCAAATGGTTCTCTACGGGCAGCTCCACTGTCTTCGTCTTCACCTTGGGCTTCTTTGCCTGAGGCGGCTGGTCGTTCTTCTTCGCCTGCTTGGCGTCTTCTGTTGTCTGAAAAAGGAGATGAAAATCATTTTAATCTGTGCAAATAAAAACGGTCAACTATGACATACCTATAGGCTATGTTAAATATTGAAGATGTGTTTCAGCGGTTTCCCTTTCTCCATGCTTTATTCCTTTCTTGTTTACTTCCTCCTTTCCTTCGTTCTTAGCACGGAAATAGGGAAAAAAGGAAGTAAAAAAAGGCAGTGCGATTCTGCCATATATAGTATCGAAAATGTATTAGCATAATGGTGATAGCCTTAAAGCCAAGCACAAGTTTACCTCCATCTCCTCGGCCTCTGATTTGTTGTCTCCGTTGTCTCCATCCTGGAGTTTATGATCCTCCTGGTCCACGTGCATTTTGTTCTAACGCAAAATTAAAAATATACCACAGCAATTGTATTAAAGATACGAAATTGCATTTTGCGACTGGTTTAATCCAAATTGTGGGTTCAGACCATTTCAAAGAGTGTCAGCAGTGTGACACACACACACACACACACACACACACACACACACACACACACACACACACACACACACACACACACACACACACACACACACACACACACACACACACACACACACACACACACGTGTTAAGGCAAGACATCTAAATTCCATTGTGATGACTTTCCTGACTTCAAAGACCAAGGCGTGGCCAGACTGACTATGTGAAGGGGATCTCTGAGGTGAAACAAAGACAAACACACACACCTTCCACTCAGTGCAAATACAAGAAGTACACACCTCCTCTTCTTTTACTGGCTGGTCCGTCTCTATCGGCTCTTCCCCCTCAGCTATTTTCAAGACCTCTATGAGCGAGGCGCTCGATACGCTGAACATGCCGTGAACGTTGACCCGAACTTTCACCTTTACTTTAGAACTCTCCCCAGACGCCTGGGGAACCACGTTGTGGATCAGGAACTGGCCTATAGGGTGGAGAAAGTTGCAACAGTTTAGAATAGGAGAGAAGCCATTTTAATATCAATGCGTTTCTGTGGCTTTCACGGCGAGCACAAAGGCTCCACAAGCTCCACACGCTAGCTGCGTGCACGCTCTGAGCTTATCAGACATGACAGTCACAAACTGTTTGCTGATGGATCCATTTGGATTTTTACAAAGATGACCAATACATTTTTTCAGCTGTGGATGTCTGCACCACGTTGCCTTGTGAAAGTATAAGCTGAGCTTTAGTTGAGTCACAGGAAAATGTATTGCATATTTATAGTTTCCAGGAAATTAAACTATTTAGATGAAACCACATGTTTAAGCAGTCAGCATGATGTCAAACATCTTGTGACTGGCTAGATAGAGATGGTTGATTAATGGATACACGCTCACCACTCAAAAATAGCCGCAAACAAATAAAAAAAAAACTCAAAGTAAATATAGTGTCTCCAAGTTACTGATAACCGGTACACTTTGGAATTAAGAAACACCTTTTTAAGTTAGAACCGCTTTTTAATTACAAGCACTTATGTTCTTCTGAAGTTGAACTTGCAGTACCTATAGTGATGTTGGGGTAGGGCAGCTCCTTGGGGTTGTTGTAGTAACCGTCAAGGGTGAAGGGCTCTTTCCGGAAGAAGGTCAAAACTTTGGAAAAGGGAGCTGCATGGTTCTTTTGGAAGACCTCACAATCACTGCAAAAAACAGCAGCGATTAATGAGAAAACAAATGTAAACCATCTCAGCAAATATTTCACAGTGCAAAATGTGAATGAAACTGAGAGAAATTTCAAAAAGACCCAAACATAAATACAACAATTTGATCATTACTATAGAGTACTTTCAGCTGTGAGACTATCAGTGAGTACTATGACATGAAACAAAAGCCATAATAGAGGAAAACCGTAAACTAATTTTAAGGCATTCTAAAATCAATAAAGTCCAATAATATCAACACTGAAGTAGGGTATTAGCTTTGCAGAATCTTGTAACGTGTGATGTCCAAAGTAACAGGTGTGATTGACTCTCCTATTCACACAGTGAGTAAAACAACTCCGTATTTGATGTACTCAGGGGACAGAGATCATACCTCAGTCCCTCCTCTGCGGCTGAATTCCATTTTAGAGAGATGGAGTAGGGGACAACATCTGTAATGGAGAACTCTCGGACTTTGAATGCTGGTGACAAGATAGCACACTGGGGAAGAGAGGAAAATAAGAACGGTCAAACTTTGGCCTTTTGCGCTTTCTTTTTCTGACCAACAACAAGAAATTAAGTATCCGACCCAAACATTCAATTTCAAAGAGAAAACGAAAAACTTGATTTTAAATACATTTGTGAAGTTGATACCATCATGCCTGGTATTTTTTACTAAATAATATACATATAAATGGCAAAAACAATTGACCAAATCCTGCATTAACAACGAATAAATTGAGTCACCTAAACATTATGCATGTGCACATGCATATCATATTTCTCGCACGCTACTTTCACAGTTGTCAGCACTTAAGTATGCAAAGTGTTGGGCGTGACAGGTGAGCTGTACCTGCAGCGCACAGCCTCTGGCCACGGCCTCGTCTGCGTTCAGGGTGGTGCTCAGCTCTTTGCCAAAGAATTTGCTGATTCGCTCTTTGATTGATGGGATTCTGGAGGCAGCGCCCACAATCTCCACTGCATAGATATCTTCCCTTTTCAGCTCTGGATTAACAGGAAGCTTGTTAAATGTACACAGAATTGCAGCTTCATTATCCAATACTCTGATCAAAACACTGTGACAAAGCGTAGAAAGAAATGTGTGTTTGCAGAAAGTTTACGGATACATTTTCTTCAAAGTTATATCTTTTGGTGAAAGCACATTACTCAACAACACTTAATACAACTACTCTGGCACACCAAAGTATAGATTTTTATTATTCTAAGGCTTTGTTGAATACTTCCTGGTCAATCACGACATTCAACAGTTCGGTTATTTCTTTCTCACTATGAAAAACAAACAGTTGCTACGGACGTAGTTATGATTTCTATACACAGCGAGAGGACTATTCTTTTTAGCTAAAGCAATTAAATACCTTTAACAAAATGTTGTGTAAAATTCAGGATTTATTTTGAAGCAGCCATGTAATAAGAGTGATAATGTACAGCAAGCCAATCATTGTTGAACAGATGGGGATTTAAGACCACCCTGTCGAGGTCGATTTCACAATAATGACCGGTTCACTATGTATTATCCATTACTTATTTATTTGCCATATGACAAATCGGAATAGACGAGCAAGAGCAAGCAGAGACAGAGAGACAGCAAGGAATGATTAAAAGTAGGCAGTGTCTGGGCGGAAGGCAGCACTCTATGCGAGGGTGCACGTGCTGACGGGGATAGTCCAGTTGCTTATAAAGTCAGATACACTCACTGGCTTGTTCCATGACGCTGCGCAGGGGACCCTCTACTTTGGCCAGCGGCGCCGCACACATCTCCTCAAATTGACCTCTGGGGACACATGGTCAAATATTATTAATAGATTAGCACACACCGAGTGCTACGAGTCACTTCTAATTATAGCAACACTTCTTTTTTTTGCTCATCTATAGCAGCTCTCTATAATATTCAGACACAAAAAAAAGTTAACTCAGAGACTGTAAAGGCTCCACATAATCAATAAACAGAGCAGACAAGTTGCTTTATTTTCACTGGCATCGACGGCACAAACGCCATAAATTATAGCGTTTATCAAGCCCTCATTGATGATTTTTGTTAATCCTATTCAATAACAGATTTTGTCCTCTTAATTACTAGAGTAAAGTTGCATCTCACCTGTTAAGTTTACCGGAAACGTCAATGTCATTCATGAAGCACTCGATGTTGAGAGGCAGGTCGGAGGAGTTGGCGCTCATCAGCTTCTTGAGTTTCTCACACTCTTGGTGCAGTCGGACCAGCGCCCGGGGCTTGGACTTCACGTCCAGCTTGTACTTTTTCCCAAACTCCTCGCAAAAGTGCTGGACCAGGATGTCGTCAAAGGCCTTCCCACCAAGCTCTGAATCAAACGCTGTGGCCAGGATCTGACGGTGGACAAGGCATTGGATGAATATCATATATCACTGCATAGCTGTATGTCTAGGATGGCTGCATGTGAGGATAGACTTTTAAGTAGTGTTTGTTACCCATCTTTTGAATACATATATTTCAATGAAACAACCTTCATTAGGTATGACGGTATCTAAAATGTTTTATCGATTGAGTAAATTGCGATGAAGATAAAGTGTGTTTTTCTTAAATCTATAAAATTGACTGGGTTAAATTTCCTTTTCTGCTGAAAGAATGTTTCCAACTAATACGTTTCATCTTTCTCTACACTAAAGCAAAATTCCCATTAACAAATTATTAAAAAGCACTGTGAGGTAGCACTGCTTACCATCCTGCTTCATCTATGCCCACATGAGAAAAGAAATGACCAACCTTTTGGCAAAATCTGGCAAGAGCATAGGGCTGCATCATCACAACCACCCCTGAAAATCTTTTCCTAGTATTGCTTTTCAAAATGGGAACAAATTATTCATTACTCACCTTGAGCTTTCCCTTGTTGAAGGCACAAACTGAAACCTGGTAACCTGAGTGGCCCACATCCACAAACACTACTATCCTGGGCTTCTCCTCTGGGGCTGGCAGGTCCTGCTTGTAAATGCCGTACGCCAGAGTCACTGCAACAAACAGGCATAATCTGGTGTTAGTTTGTGCACACAACTATGCTAACTACAGCTGACCTATAGAAAACAACCAGAATGCAAATACATACAAATAAAATGTAGGCTCAGCTTTCTGACGTGCATTTGTTTCACTGCATATGATAGGAAAGTCACAAAAAAAAAGTTTCAGTACGTTTATGAATATATGCTATTATTTATTCTGTATTTATACATGTCACAATATTAGTGTTACCGGGGGCCTCCAGTTGGACGTGCCTGGAAAACCTCTAACGGGAGGCATCCTGATTAGATGCCCGAACCACCTCAGCTGACTCCTTTTCGATACGAAGGATATCTATATATAGCCGGTTCGATCCCCAGTCCTCCCATAGTTTACATGTCGAAGTGTCCCTGAGCAAGACACTTAACCCCCCCCATCACAATCACATACATACATACATACATACATACATACAAACACATACATCTAGGGGACTAATATTGTGACATATTTACATAGTTTTAGAACTATGACATGGCTCAAACCAGGGTACCTTTACTCAGCAATGACTTTGGCCATATACTTAGCTAGAAATGGACAACCCTATACTTTCACATACTTTTCTTAATCAACATACGTATCTCACACAAAATAGCATCTACTGTAATTTCACGGTACAAAATTATAATTGTCTGAAACCACGATGACTGGTAGCAATGATTGAGATGATGCTTCTCCAGCAGAGAGAATAGTGTGCTTCAATATACCTGCAGTGGTCTCATTCATTAGTCGCAGACAGTTGAGGCCTGCGATCTGTGCCGATTCCATGACAGACCTCCTATCTGAGTCAGTGAAATAGCTCGGGACCTGGGATGGGAAAAACAATGCAGATGAGGGATTTGACTGAAACCACTTCTAATAAAAAAAAATATATAAAAAAATGTATACACATGGTATTACTGTAAGGCATTGATAATGTGCCAGATATGTCAACAAAGTTCAAACATATCCTTTATTCCTTCTGTGAGAATGATCACTTTGAACACTATTGATGAATAAATCGTCATCATCTGGAGACCGTTGCAGTGTTGGTCACTCCGGGTGCCAAAACATCTCCTTGTAGAAACGGTCTAAAATTAGCTATTGGCCACAGTAATAATAACAACATCTTATCCATCTCTAGGGCTGATGCAAACTGTAGATTTAGGACCAGTGGAAGTAACAGCCTCCCTGTGAGAGATCTGTAACATTACATAACAGATGCTGTTTGCTGAATTTGTATACGGAGCACAGCGAGAAACACAGCCCGCTATACACCAACAAGGTGCAAGACAGGAAATCAAGCGTTCAGACAAGACATCTGGTGAAGTGCTTAGAGCTCAAAATGTCACATTTATACACCTTGGGAGACAGCTTTCAAAGCATAAAGTGCAGTAAGTAAAGTGAGTCACATGTCTTTTAAAAACCTCGTCAGTCCATTGCCACATCTTTAAATAAGCAATGTGGAGTGATCCAACAAGTAAATTAACACCCATTAGACATTTAAAGCCAATTAGATAAGATGTGTTGGCACAAAAAAAAAGCCAAAGAACATCCAATTGGACATTGAGAAGAAGATTTTCACAAGAAAATTAATGCACCGTACTGACAAGTCTATTTCAGAAGTTTTATAGATTTTCATACACCTTGCTAAAGCTGAGAAATCGCTGCGCAAAGGTTTACCGAGATGACACAGTCTGCAACTGGTTTCTTCAGTGCACTTTCAGCAGTCTCCTTCAGTTTGGTCAGCAGCATGCCAGTGACCTGCTCGATGCTGAACACTCTCTCCTCCTCCATGTACATTACCTAGATTGGAGGAAAATGTGGAAGATGATTACTCTTGAAGATAATTGTTTTAATGAGTTATAACTGTAAATATAGCTATAAGTAATAATGAAAAAAGGCCACCAGTTTCATCTTAACAGATTGAAAGCTCATAAAAACAGGCCACACAAGACCCTAAGAACGTATGTGTGTATAATGTGTTACTATGCAATCTGAGAACTCATAATACAAAAGGACTGATTTTGCAGGCAACAACAGGTTGTTGCAATCTCCTCTGATTTGTCATTTCTTCTGAGAATTCACATTAATTATCTCCACAGGGACACAAAAACATGCCGGGCTTTGTGTTTTCAGTGTGCTTGTCTTATGTGTAGTTTGCAAGACCTTATACATTTAATCTGATGGCACCATTGGGTTAGCTAACTTCATATTTATGCAATCATCAAATTGAAAGGTTCACAGACACAATGATAACTTCTTAGCACAGAATAATGTTATAAGAGACAAAATGCCAACGAAATATATAAACAGCGTAACACAGAGGTAAGGGAAACTGTTTTAAGGATACGAGCATAGAGGACTGGATAGATGGGGAAAGCCAAAATAGAACAATTTTGATTTCGAAGAAAGCGCAATATGTTAAGTTACTTTTTGGAAAAGAAAGAAGAAATTATCCTTTATTAATAATCCCCTTGGGGAAATTCTTCTCTACATTTGACCCATCTTTGGTTAAGGAGCAGTGGGCTGCCCTGAGGGGCGCTAGGGGTTGGGCATCTTGCTCAGGGACACTTCGACATGTAAACTATGAGGGACTGGGGATTGAGCCGGCTACCTTGTGGTTATGGGACGACCACTCATCCCCCTGAGCTACAGCCGCCCTTAAACATCATGCTTTACAAAACATCTGGTAAGAGAGGGGTAAGCAATAAAGTCAGGAATGAGCCGTTATGATTTCTGTCTGTTAAATTTCTTACATCTGTCCCTTTTTATTTGGACCTAGTTCAGGATACAGTACCACTGATGAATACAGCTCCCGGTTGTTGAATGCGCTAACCCATATATTACTTTGATATTTTGTTATAACTAATTGCATCCTTTTCTCCCACTAGTGGTGGTTATGTATGTTATATTGAATACAGCAGAGACACCGTGATGTTCTTAATCTTACTTTTATACCGGTGGCTCCTGATGGCATCTTTGCCAGGTCGTACACCAAGTTAGACTTGGCTGCCTGGACATAAGGGTCTGAAAATGCCCTGCTATGGAATCGCTTGAAGACCTGCACTGTGTTCTGACAGTTGGTCACCACCTGGACATGATCGGAGAAAGAAAATAAAAGAATTAAAAGTTACAAGTTCTTTGCATTTAATTACAAGGAACACCAAAGACTTCAACGGGGCAACTGAACTGATCTTACCTGGCTCTTTGCAGCTGCTCCTACTGATCGATTTCGTGGCCCAAATGATACAACTGAGCTGGAGGACAACAAATAAAAATGTTACGCTACAAGATACACGCTTCGACAAGCAAGCGGTTTGTATTGGCCACCTATTTGTGAATACACCCAAGTCAAAACAGATTCACTTGCCAGTTAAGTTATGCCTCTACATGACATGACATTTCTGAGCCCAACCCCATATCTGCAGCAGCAACACTTGCCATTTGTTTTGTTCTTGCTTTTTTTTTTAAAGCGCAATTTAATGGGTAGTATGACCTTTCTTAATACATTTGCTTAAAAACAGTAGCTAATGTAAAAGTAAAATCGTCCATACACCCAAGACAGAGCATACTATTCTTTCAAAGAAAGCTTTAATAAAACCATGATTGTGGCTGCATGTAGGCTTGGTACAATCCATCTCTCACAGTACTGTATAAACAGTCTGAAGTGATGTGGTCAGTCCACTCATTTCCCAGCAGGGTGGTGGTCTCAACATGCCCATCATCGTCACTCCGATCACAGATGTCAGAGCTACATTCGCTGGGCACACACAAAGGAGTCTGGCTCTTCAGATACATCTTGTATTGAGTAAGTATTATGGTGTGCTGTTTTTTGCTCATTTCTATTGATGCAAAGGGAAAAAAATAGGGAGGGAAGAACATGTTGTTCATTTTTAAATAAATACATATATCTTCAATGGCTTAAATGTTGTTTTCAATATGAAATACTTTCTATGATTGCAATCAAGTGCATCATTAGTCTAAAGAGCACCCCATTTTCCTGACAGTTTTAGCTAGATTTAATATGAGATATGGTATGTACTGAAAAAGTATATAAATACAATACTTTAAGTACAATTTGGCACAGGGTATGTGTCTAAAATGTAATAAAACATATTCAAAACATAACGTTATTTATGTTTATTTTTTTCCTCAAATTCAATAAATCACCCTACACAAATTTGTGTTTATTAATTACTATTCGGAAACAATCAGGGTCATATTTGATAATTAACGGCCTGAATGGGTTTCGTGGATTTGAATATCTCCCATCAAAACCTCAAGACTAACTCAAATCAATGAAACTAACGCTGATGAAACACCACAACACCCCAGGGGGGGTTTAAATAGAGGATACGGTCTACTAGATGCGTTATAGCGGTCATATTCTACAACTCATGAACATAGTCTCCTTAACACCTTACGCAGACATAGAAACACCGTGCAAATGACGCTAAAGGTCCTCTTGAAATAAATGATGATCATATAAAGAAATGTAACATTGTAAGAACAAAGTGTACCATGTCAGCCAAATGAGATGAACTTAGACGATTTAAAAACAAAAAGCTTAATGACAACACTCTTTTAAAAAGGGCTTATTTTGTATGCAATACAAACAGTAGGTATACATCTTTTGTGCAAGACAACTTGCTAGAAGATTCTAACAAGCCTTGGGAAGCTGACGTCATCGTTGAGAACACAACGCGAGATGCACGATTTACCACACGGCGCACACCGGTTGGTCGGGACTTTTGCCTTTGAGACATGAACAACGGTGATTAGAGCGGGTGGGAGCACCGCCCGCTCGTGTTCGCCGGGCTACGACAAACCGTTTTCAAACCATGCAGTAACGGTACTGCAACTGTACGCTTAGCTAACTAGCCGCTAGCTCGCGGGGGATCCATGGTGGATAGGAGCACGGGCTATGTACGCGGAGGATTAAGCTAGCTGGCGTTCATTTTAGACAGTTCCACGTTGAAAACATTTACAAACGTTCAATTAACATAATCATTCTAAAAGTATATCTTAGCCGTACAGATGCAAGTGAAGCTAACGGCAGCTATTAAGTAGGTTAGGTTAAAGCTGCATTCGCGTGTAACATTATCCACTTAACCTAAATAACCGTTAGAAAATACCCACCCGTTCTCTCTTCTATCCACTCATAACTCCAATAAATAATACCTGTATTTAGATACTTACGGCGTGCATCTGTCGCTATATTCATTAGCGACTGTCTCGATCCCTCCGGCTCGGGCTACAGCTACATAGCAGCTTTGAAAGCCCAAGTCAAATCCCACCACTGACATCTTCAGCGATAAGATCGTCTTCTAGCTATAACGTTATCTACAGTTGGACTGACACAAATAGTGCCGCTTTAAAAGTGAGGTAAAAGCCAGGTGAAGTAGCGTGCTGCTCTGCGTTAGGTGTAGCTACTTCCAGTCATAATCCACACGGCTGGCTATTACCGGTGTCTCTGCAGCATATAATATATACACAGTACAGCAGCAAGGTGGTTGAACTGACTTCTCGACCAGAGTTATCGCGAGATTTACGTTGTTCTAGATATCTCTAGACGTTTCTATGGCCATGTGGAAGACGGTTCTCTAATATTCGAAATGTAGGGGGAAATATCCTGTGATTCCTGCCCGTTCAGAGATAATTTCAGGGCACGAGCTTTACTGTGAATGCAAACTGCTGAAATAAATCAACGACTGATTGTTTTGATGATGCCTTTGATGGTGGGCAAACAAAAATAGACTGTTCTGCATGCGGGTGTTGAAATTAAATCATATTTTACAAACCCACCACACAGTTTAAATCTTTGAGTAAACAATCCGCAACCAACATTACACACTTTGTTTTTACAAATGCAATCCAACTTGGACAAAATATAAGAAAGGTTAATGAAATAAATGAATTTTAAATGTAATTTAACATTTTGTAAAAGGATGATAGTATTGTGTGCAAAGGGTTTATTCTAACTTGTACATTTGATCTTTATATTTAATAAACCTAAATGTCAAGGATATACAACATTTGAGTAGCTTACTTGTTAATTATTTTTGTTAATCACAAAAACAATACTTACATGTTTTATTGGTGGGATTAAAATACTGTTTGAAGAACCCATGAAATATAAATGAGAGACGGTTATATGTACATGCAACTCTGACAAAAAGTGAATATGTGTTGGTGCCACAGATAACCAAATGCTTGCTTTTGATTTAGTTAAAAACGTTTTGTGAATTCCTTGTTAGATTTGTATTGTTTACATTGTAATGACAATAAATAAATAAGATCCAATAGGGACAAAAACTATATTGTACCTCATCAAAACTGAATCTGCTGCACTATATTATGTACATTGTACAGGTGTTTCTATTTTTTTTAATTATTACATGTGCTGAAGCCCTCACCGTTTGACTGTGTCAAATTAAAATCTTAAAAATAAATATAAATATAAAAATGCAGTGATGGGACTTCTAAAAATTCTTTTTTTTTGGGCCTGGATGAACCAAGAGATGTTAATAAAATACATAGAGTAGACTATCATTGCCAATGGAGAACACTGCACGCAATAAGGCCGCTGGTTTTGTGGTAAATAATGTTTACCCATTGATATATGTGTTTACTTACTGGCGTTAGGTCTTAAATGGTTTCGAGTGGGAAAGCCTGAAAGGGCTTGAAATGGTATACATCATGTTACATTGAAAACATCATAACATGTTATGTATATTGTGAACATTATTTTATATTTTTTACTCCCTGATTTGAATCTCTTCCAGGCTCCTGAATTACGAGATGATAGGTCAATATCAAATAATGTATTTACTCATTTTTGTCAAAACAGCTTCTACAACAGAATGAAATGTTAGATGAAATATTCTTTCCTGGCATTCCTCTGTTTTTTAATGTGTTTTTATGTACCAGTACCTTAGTGAGCATGGACCCCTGGCCAATCATGGTGCTTGAATGCAATACAGGGCCATAAAGAGTAGCCATAGGAGCAGTGGGATTTATGATGCCGAATGCCGATGCACTGGTAAAAGCTAAGCCGTTCAAAGTATGTTTTATATTATCAGCACAACTGATTAAAATTGAAATGTGCATTAAAGCATGTTTGTAGTTTCCCCCCAACTAAATTATAGATTTATAGAATGTTAACAGATAACAAATTAAGATAATGGAGAATACCAGATAAAGTTAGCAACACATTACGGTAACTAAGCACAACAGCCTATAAAATGTTCCATTCTCTTAATAGCATTTAATAAAACTTGTGATAAGAGGGGAAAGACTTCTAGACGGGAATATTTGCAGGATGGGGGAGCTACATATTGGGATTAAACATGTATTATTAGTTAAATCTTAGATTGAGGCATGTGATTTCAGAGTTGTGGGTGTAGGTGGTGAATGAGCATATCCATTTTGGAGTACGAGCTATTATAATAAGGTTAACATTACACAACAATAAGAGAGATATAGAGAGAGATATATATATAGAGAGAGAGAGAGAGAGAGAGAGAGAGAGAGAGAGAGAGAGAGAGAGAGAGAGATGTGTGATACATCTGTTGATATGGATTTAGAGTGAATATGTGAAACTACTAAACATTAAACAAAAACATAACGAGTTGAGTTATTTTTTGGCCTTGTGAATATGTTGTAGGTTACAGCTGATTTTTGATCAATGGATATGGGAGAGGGAAGTTGGAGGACCTATAAGAGATGGAAAACACAAGGTAAATTTACAATAAGCCAGCAATTTTGAAACATGTATCATACAGGACCAATTGGGGAATATGAAAACTAGTGTACTACTGTATTATATGAAATCAAACTATACAAACCAATCCTGTGGATATCAACGCCTTTTTCCTCTGTCTTTTTCTCCCTCTCTCCCTGTCTCTCTCGTTCAGCACAATAATCACAGGAGTATTCAAAGGAGACAACTCCCTCACCCTGCACACTGAGTCTCAACTCCCTGGGTTTTGCAAACCTTTCCCTGTTACTTAAAAAAAACAGTAGTAATCATCCTAATGTTGTTGCTAGTTAGTGGAGAAGAGCGAAACCACTTTCAGTTAATGGGAGCCTTATGGCTCGCCTGAATCTGTCCAAGGCAGCTCCATGAGGTCACTGTGCCGAGCCAAGGAATAGTCCAGCACTTAATCCCCCGTAAAACTTCACACGGCTCTTCCCCCACCCAACAATCCTGATCCCTAAACTGTCCCGAACCGATCAACCATATCCTAACTACCGAAAGGGGCGCTATCATTTTACAGGAGGGGAAACAGATTTCGACAGAACACCGGAAATGGGTACTTCATGATACCAACGAAGAAGAAAAAAGTAAACTGCAACATGGCGACTCCCATGCACAGGATAATAGCCAGGAGGCAAGCGTGAGTATACTCCAGATAAGCGGTTAAAATGCATATTTTTTTGTCGTTGTGTGAACGTTGTTCTCTTTTAAAGGCCAGTGACATTGAGCTCGCCGAGCTTCGTGTGAGATACAGGAGGTAAAACACGATCCCTGCAGGGCTTACTGGAGCACAAATGCGCCACGGTCTTTCTTACCAAATACATCGTCTTTATTCAACCGTCTGACGGTTTTCTGTGCTCAAACTTTTTTTCTTCTTATTTCTTTGAACTCGTTACTGATATGTTTCGATAAACTAATAACCGGGATGAGTTCTGTTTATTCGGGATATATTGTTGGATATGTCAGGTAACGTTATCTGTCGTTCACCGTGTGTTTTCCCAGTCCGTTGAATTAACCTAGCGTTAGTTATGTTTCGTGTAATGTGGAACATCTGATAATGGATGTAATCAGGATTATCTTGTTTCTAACATATATACTTTTATAATATCAGTTATGGTCAGGTAAGCCACATGCGTGATGCTCATAACATTCCCGTGCTGGAAGAAGAGCTTGACATGTAACTTTAGATAATGTTAATTTGAAATAATGTTAGTGAGTTCTGAAATGTATGACTTTCTCATCCAACAATATATATTTTTAATCTATCCGAAGAGATTCATCATCACCAGATGATAATCTGCATCATTTCCATAATTCTGAAGACGCATCCTAGCTCTTGCCTTCATTTGGATATTGAATGATTATTTCTACTCTGGAAAATCCTGCTGACTAAAACTTCTGAGTTGATTCGACTGCTTTTACAATAGAAGTTCATTCATTCATTTTATTTGATTACATTTTGTAGCCAGGTCACAATGGCTCAGATTATGTATATTTTAAGGCAAAAAGAGAAGAAAATCTGTAAAATTGCATACCACTCTAAAACAGTGCACAGTTTAGATTCATCTTTCCCAGTAGGTGGAAAATGACAGGACAAGTTAGTGGACGTTGGGGTGGTGAATTTGATTTTACTCAACATTTCAGTTTGCAACTCTTTTTTTCTGTTGTTTCCAAAACTTTAACCATGACTGGTTTTACAGAGTAGTTTTAGATACTCAATCTTAGCCACAGAGATGGGAGATCAGACAGCATTATTATAGGTTTAGGAATTTATTGACAGACCATGTTCTCTGTTGTTTAGCTGTCAAGACTGGTTGGGGAAACATGTACATAATCCAGAAGATGTGAACATACAGACTTTAGAAACATTGATATAATTTAACCTTCCAACAGTTTCACAACGTATTTCTGGACAAATAAAGAACACTCGACTGACAACAAGTAAATGTGGCGTCTATCCTGATGTGTTTTTGTTTTGTTATGACATACAGGGAGGCCAACAAACAAAATGTGCGTTGCCAGAAGTGTTTGGAGGTTGGACACTGGACCTACGAATGCACAGGGAAGCGTAAATATGTGCACAGACCGTCAAGAACAGTTGAGATGAAAAAGAAACTCAAGGAGAATGAAAACAAACCCCTCAGCATTACTGGGTAAGGCGTCTCCACCACAGTGCACCACAAGTCAGGCTGATTCTATTGCCACTAATGCTGCAACTTCGGATAACAAGCAGTCTACAGATAATAAGTGGAGTTTACTTTTAAGGTCTACAGTTTCTGGCTTTTGATGGTAGTTTTTGAGGTCCGCTGAACTTTCTGGAATGAGGTTGGCGATCAGACTAAAATAATTTTCTTGCTTTGCCTCAGTCAGTTAGGAAATTTGACTCATCAGAGGAACATCGAGGATGTCAGATTGAGTTGAGATGTCGTCTTGTAAAACACTGTACCGTGGAGCAGCAACACAAAAAAAAACAGCGTTTTCTGGCCCACACTAAACAATTCATCTGTAGCTTAGATGGAGTCAGTGTTGTAGCAAAAAGCACACGATAGGTTAAGACTGTCGTGAAGCTGTGTGAATCTTTGAGGCTTTCTTTCTGAATTTGTGCCTTTTTTTAAATGAGTTGAAGCTTTGGTGTTCTACACACAGCCTTAAATGATCTTATTTTATAGCATTATTACTTGGTGATATGTAGGGCTGCAACTAACGATTATTTTAATAATCGGTTGATTATTTTTTCGATGAATCAGATAAAAAAACAAAAGCATTAATTTCCAACCCTTTATTCAAAAACAGAAGTGACGGTGCAAATTCACAGTGCAAAACATCTTCAGAAAGTGCACAAACAGGTTGCTCCTTGAACATCCCTGAGCTGTTAATTAAAAATGTTTAATTAAAATGGACTAACACTAAAAACATACACATGATACACGTGATTTGATTCATTCTACTTTGAGACCGGGGGGTTACGGCATGTTTCATCACGTTACGTTTTTTTTCAGGCAAGACTGAACTGTAACGGAACATAAAGTAACTTTAACGCCAATACACAACCCAAACAAGTTATCTAACGTGACGGCAAGCCGACTAGCTTCCATTAAAAACAAGTTTGAGGGAAATGAAGATGCTGGAGACATCTTAACGCTGATTGGCCAAGGTCACATCAAAGATATTTTATTTTTGCGAAGATCACGACCTCAGCTTTTCTCCGTGTCTTACTTCAATCTCAGAAACGCTGGCAGGCCAGTAGCTCTGCTCTGCTCTCTTTTTCTTCTTCTCCGCGACTTATTGCCTGGCGTAATAATCACGCGACACAACGAATCGATAATGAAAATCGTTGCCAACTCTTTTGATAATCGATTTTTAGCGATTTGATCGATTCGTTGTTGCAGCCCTAGTGATATCTGGAAATGTTATCATACTATGATAATGTATTTATTGTGTACATCACCATATTTCTCAAGTATTCTCTTCTCATCATAGCCAAAACTTTCTGAAGCAGGGGTGATGTTTAAAGCTTCGGCCATGTGGTATTCCTGATATGACACTAGCTCCGACACAATGTATAAGAAACAAGCTTCGTTATCATTCGCCCATCTCGAACATACTGTGAATTCTGTCACTGGACAAAAAGTGACCTGTCAGCACAATGATAATGGATTTGTATCGCCATCTAGAGGACAAAATGATGAATATAGCCTCAGAGTATCTTCTCATTTCTAAATGTTTTCTTTTCATGATCAGATATGGCACTTTAGACAAACCTGATCACTCTACACCAGAAACCTTTTTTTCTCAACAGGTCCTGCAACACATATTTGTACTTTATCACTTGTAAATACCGACAATATAATAATATGTCTCTAAGGTTGTTGATTTTATTCTTTTTACAGACCAGGAAGTGAAGGCCCTAATGAGAAGAAAACTAAAAAGAAGTAAGTAAGCTGTATATTATGTATACTTTGGCTCCACACAATATATGTTTAAATATAGCCTCTTTTTTGTAAATGTGTTTATTAGTGAGTAAATTGTTACTGTATTGTCATACAAAGTGTTACAAAACTAAAACACTAAACAAACACATTAAGACACGAAAAGGAGTTATAAAACCAGCAATAGGAATTAGTTTGGAAGCAACTCAATGAATGTTTTAGTCTTGGAGATGTTGCACCATTCACCCGAAAGGCTCCTTGAGAGTTTGGGTCATTCACACAAGTTAACAAGAGGGTCGAGAAGGTCCCATGTGAGAATTTAAGTTTGACTTGGTGTTAAATTCTACCTCAGAGGGGACGTCATCATGGCATCGTGATCAAGGGGTGTTTATGGAAGGTCGACGAGTCGAAGACCGTTGCAATGTTACTCTTCAACTCCGGATTCAAGTCCAAACTGTAGACTTCTATCTGAACATTGTTAACTGAAGAGTGACACCACGGCTCCCTCTAGTGGAGACTGACCATGATGAGCCACCAGTTTGTTCAGAATTGTTGAAGCAGCTATCTTCTTGACCAGCAGTAAAACAATTCTGCTATTTTCTAATCCACCACTTTCAATGCCTTCTTCTCGCAGCAAGGTGTTTGTACAAAAAGGGTAATGTGTCGATCTTAATCAATTTAATTATACGTTTAACATTTTCTTGGTTATCTTTAACTTTACTTTGTTTTTTGTTCATGTGTTTTGCTATTTATAAATTCTCTTTTTACAGCAGACATTTTGACTATTCATTTTAGTATTTGTTTCAATTGATCTGTTTTTTGTTTTTACTACTTCTGGAAAAAGGCCTGTACTTTGACACACTTAAGCCCTATTGTTTCTTTATTATTCCCAAATGAATCAGTGTTGTAGACCTTTTACACAGCACACATTTGACTCGTAGCAGGGAGAGCACAGGCGGAACTAACACTGTAAACAACGGCTTAGGTCCAGCATTTATTGCTGTGCTTTGCAGCAATTAATGTTATTAACTACACTTGTGTTTGCCGGTCTTTTCAACTAATTCCGGTCATGTGTGCTATCAACGTGCCCATCCCTCCCCCAGACCACTAACATGCGTCATCACAGGTGGAACGTTGACATGTGGCACTTAACTTAAAAAATGTCATCAAACAGGTATTACAGTGTGTAATTTAGCAGTGGGCTTTAGCAACTCGACAGACAGTTTGGCTCCATCATAAATAATGGTGGTGCTGTGTCATTTGTAATTGCTTTATTTGTTTTGGAGTGGCAGGCCATGATCGTCTGTTGGTGGGAGGGGCCGATACAATCAGTCAGGAGATATCAGAGGCTGGTGGCTCTGGGGAACCGATGTGTGAGACATCGCATCAATGACTGCTTAGCACTAAAGGTGTCGCCCCCCCTCCCTCATAAAAGACAAAAAAGGGGGAGGAAGCCCTGATGGGTAAAACACTGGTTTATACAGCATCCAAAAAACAACATGTATAGAACTTGTGCAGGTATTTTCCCCAGGTTACACCTGTTTTCTCAGTTTAAGTAGCAGAACTAAACTAAAACCTTCCAGATTGGCACTTGTTACGTCATAGACATGAATCCCTATATGTACCTTCACGTTCTGCCATTTTCTCTCAGGGCTAAAGACGGTAGCGACAGCAGCAGTGATTCAGACAGCTCCTCAAGTGACTCATCGTCAGACAGCAGCGACTCCTCTAGCTCCTCTTCAGATGACAGCGACGGCAGCAGTGACAGCGACGATGACAGCACTTCCTCATCTTCCTCCTCCTCTTCGTCCTCAGACAGCTCAGACTCGGGAAGCAACAGCGCTTCAGATCAAGGACCTCCAAAGAAGAAGAAAAAGAAGAAATGAATAAATATGTTGCATTTAGTGGGTGTTCTTGTTGTTTGTTACCTTAAGTAGATTTTAGCTGTTTTTCTCTCCCTGTAATTC
Source organism: Taurulus bubalis (assembly GCF_910589615.1). NCBI lineage: Eukaryota > Metazoa > Chordata > Actinopteri > Perciformes > Cottidae > Taurulus > Taurulus bubalis. Next base: position 29,765,631 of record NC_136590.1, on the reverse strand, counting down.
ATTGTTGGATCTGATTGTACAGGACACCTTTAGGGCTGCTCTGAACATTTGAGCGAAAATGGAAACTAGAGAGAAGATATTATTTTGGGTTGATCAATGTGTCATGTTCTGTTTTCAAAACACATTTTTCCCTGTTACTTTTATTAATGCGATATTTTCTCAAGTTTGTAGGTCTACTGAGGATATGCATTTTAATTATCTGAAGAAACTATTCATGTTGAATTTGTGATTTTTGTATTGAAGAATATTTTTAGTCAAATAATGCAACAACATGACTGCTACTCAAAAGACCTGTGAGACCTATTAAAAGACAAGGCATACAAGTTTGTTAAATTTTACATTAGTTTGAAATTGGAGGTTCTGTTTGCTATAAAATTGCAGTTTGTTTCACTGTAAAATAAACTTGGCTTCTGTTTTGTTTTTAAGGCTCTTGTAATTTTCCATTCTAATAGGTTTTATTTAGCTAAAGAGAGAATTAATTTACATATGCATTTGAGAATGAAATGGTAAAAAAATGACTTATTTACAAAAAGGATATTAAAAAAAATAAACAGCATCTCACTTTCTGTATATGTTGGTAGAAATTATGCTATTTCCTATGTTAATATTAAAATAAAATTGTATTTGCAATACAATCTGACTACAAGACCCTGAATGATGATGAATTTGGGTGTGGCAGACCACAAAATCATCAGAATACATACGAGCAGTTTAAGTAACTTTTAAATACATTTCTAATGGGCTGGCTTTTTTTAGAAAGAGTCTATTGATTTATTCTATTGAAGAAATCGGATCATAAGTATCCAAAATAGAATAATCTAATCAGTGTACTATGTACAAATGAGTTGTTGAATATTAAGGCTCAAAAGACTGAAGTTGATGGCATAAATTAAGCACCACAAAGTTAATGGTTGTGAGAAAAATTAATGAACGTGTGCAACTTCATTTACAGTATGTTTGTACTAGCCAAGAGATATGTGACAACTACATTTAGCAGTCCAGTTGTATATTTAAAAATAGATGGAGAACAATGAAAGGCTCTCCATGATTTCCGTCTTGACCGTCAAGTCTGTGGCACAATCGTGTACAACCTGTGCGTCACACAAACGTTGCATTCAAAACATCGGAATTATTACAATCAGCGGCTGTGCTGTGAAACTGCACAGTTCCAGATATATAATGGCCCTTTTATATTTGACTCGACTACATTTGACTTATTAGCGACTTTTTAATCCGGAGAGCTGACTGTATGCCGTTCTCAAAAAAGTAATTGATCTCAAATTGAAATTAAGATAACTTTCGTGCCCATGTTTCCTCGGTTAGGTGGTCGGCTCTAGACATGTCCCACGGTAAGTGAAGGCAGCACCGCTTGCTGCCATCCATGCATCCAGTCCTGTCTGTGGTACCTGCTGGCTACTTAACTTAGCAGCCTTTACCTATCAGTCACTTATGTTTCAGGAATAATACAATGAACGACAGACAAAATGAATTTATTTAGTTTTCTACTCGATGCGCAGCTGCGTTTCAAGGAAAAGATGGACACCGACCATTCGGTCTTAGTGGTTTAGCTGTTATAGCGTTTTGCTGAGTCCATTTTGCGTGTAACTGGAAAAGACAAAGAGAAAAGAGCTTTCCAATAGCTAAAATGGTTTGGGCCTAAAAAGAAGACAAGAGGTAAGGATGGCGACTATCATAAAAGACGGCATTTGGTTATCAGCAATACCCAGTGGTTATCTGACATTTTGGGAGACTGTTCATTTAGATTTCCGCAGGAAAATTCAATGGTTTCACAGCTAACTAGCTAGCCGCTAGCCTCCACACATTATGCTAGAGAAAATATACAGGTAGTCTCGTCGGTGGCGTGTTAGCTTCCTGCTAAACGGACAGACACTGTGGCTACTTCTTTAGTTTTTAATTACGACGAAACGTTGATTGTTAAAATGGCGATATCGCTCAATGTTACTTTAATTCGTGCGGTGGCTTCCCATCTCTCGGAAAAGTAAGAAAGAGATTGTGGCGATAGTGTTTTTGTTCGTGTGATGTTGGCTAACGGGGTCGTGACGTCTGGTGTTTGTTTTTTTACTGTTACGCCGTCCTTGACATACCGTAGTTTGTCAAGTATTAGTGTTTTTTTACATCGTCGCGGAGATAATTACTCTGTATCTGCTGTTTGTTGAGTGTAAGGAGTCAACAAAAGCTGCTCGCAGTTGGTTCATCGAGTTTAATCAAACTGTTCTCCACGTCAGCTTTGTGAACTCTCAAAGCTTGACAATTCACATTCGAGAAACAACTAACTTACTTCACTTGCTTGCGGTTTCGCTGCACCCCCTAATACGGGACAATCTTAAATAATCCGAGGCCCATAACAATCGTCGGCTTTTCCTCTCACAGTGACGAGCGAAAACTTTTGGTTTGTTGTCCTGTGGCCTCCGCACATTGATCCTGCGTTTATTACAGCAGATTGCTCCCGGTGTCAGTCCTCGCCGGGTTTGGTCGAAATCGCAATCACTCAAAATTACTGTTGAATGTGAAGGCAACATAACAGCTTATGCGTCTAGCTTTTGGTCTAGCAAAAGGACAGCTGATATGCTTTTCTAGGAAGCCATTTTACGTGCCTCAGTTGGGGGAAGGGCCAGAAAATGCATCATAAGTCCACAATTCATTAAGTAAGTAACAATTAACAACACCACTGCTACATATCTGTGTCTAGCAGGGTGTTCTAGGCAAACGGAGACGAGGACATGTCGATCGACTTGTTTATCTTGGTTGACACATCATGGTGGGGTGGAGGCCTAGGGTCATGAACTTATTTATGGCAGGTAGCTGTGAGCTAGCACAACATCTGTAGTCAGGTGGATCGAGGTTAAGGTTGTTTGTTCATGAAGTGTACTTCTGCGTGGAAGTGTTTGTCTGATAATGTTTTATTTTAGCAGCTATCTTGCAATCTAATCTTGTGTTTAGCAGTAAAAAAAACCCTATAAGAAGTGTGTAATATGATGGCAATACATTATAAACTTTAATTGAAACAGTTATTGATGTGATGGGGGGGTGATTCAGGTTATGCTCAAGGCCTGGATGACGTGACCCCAAATCAACATTAACATTTGAGAATGTTCACCATGATATTGAATAACAAAAGAGACGGTTCAGATAAATCATATGTACAGCAAAGTAAAGGCTCACATCAATCACTCACTGCCCCCTTTTTTTTTTTGTATCTTTTCAATGAAAATGTTGATAACTGAGATGAGTTGGAAGTCTTTCTGTGAACTGTCTTTTTTATGTAGGGTAAGCCAAGAGGTACCTCGGGAAATCTTAAGCAGACGTTTTAGAGATTTATCGGCCTAAAAATTAAGTTACTCCCAATATCTATGCTGTCAAATTATGAGAATATTAATAATAATAAAACAGTCCTGTAAGCCAGTAAATGTGGTCAGTGGGGGATAACAATTTATTTTCTGTCATCTTGTGCTCCCTGTGATGCAGCTCACTGTGAAATCCTCTTCACTTCCTGTTTAGGTTTTGCTCTGTGGCTTCAGTATAACTGTTTCCTCTGTCGCCAAGCAAGGCCACACCATGCACATGTTCGGTTGAGATGTTATGGTGACTTGTTGGTCCATTCCAGACAGAGGAGTGGGTGCATGTTTCTTTGGCTTTGACACATCTATTGTACATTGCGGAGGGTGCACAGTGAGGTTTTCCCGGCTGGATATTTGAAAAATGAGCAATACCTAGTTCCAGACTGTTCAACAAAAATAAGTACGTGTACAAGATTGTCGAGCTCCCCTCTCAGAACTGAGTATTCCTTGTCTGAATAAACCGCCTGCTTTACAATGCTCCTCTATCCAGTTTGTATCACCTTCATCTCTCTTTGATTAATTCATATGTTAAATCATCTGGTTCGTTCATTGTACAGATGCTATTCTTTTGGTGAACCCCACCAAACGTAAGAGCCAATTGTGTCTTCAGCTAAGGCCTGTGAGGTTTATAATCAAATCGTATCTCCTTTAAAGTGAAGCTTGTGAAAAGTAGGTTGTTTGAAGGCTTTTCTGGAGTCTGCTCGTTTTAATAAGCCCAAATCTAATCGGACATCAGCAGCTCTTTTTTTATCCCTCAGTAGTGTTGCTCACGCAGCAGAAAAATGTGCTACTCACTGTGTCCTGACCTCATGCATCTGTTCTTCAGCTTTTGTTCTCTAGGATGTGAGTTAAGCTCTCATGTGGCTAGCTATATAGTCCAGTGGAGGTGAAGTTCATTATGGACATTATTTCATTTTACAGATCTGGCAAACATCTGTTCTGTTAGATACTGTACTATAATATTGGTCAAAAACAATTATACATCAGTCTAAGTCTAGTGTAACTGTAATACCTCTAATAAAGGGAAATCAAAAAATAAATAATTTCACAGCAGGGTAAGTGCTTTGCAGGCAACAAATGGATCAGTATCATAAACAGTCAAAATCCCACTTAGATCCAGACGGGTATAATAAGAAGTACAGCGAGTATTTATTAATTTAATACAAAGGTAAATTATTTGTAATAGGCGGGTCAATAGTAACCAATATTGCTAATCTTCTGCACAAGAACCTGCATAGAAAAAACAACAATCTATTAATGATGCAATTTAATTTTTCATCAACTGGTCTCTTCATTCACGTTTGGCCACAACTCGTATCAAAACACATGTTCTGGTGGGTGTGAAGGTTTATTTAGAGGTTCAGAGTAGTAAGCTCTAGGTTAGCATGTTTCTATTTGTAGGCAGGCAGATATCCCAGTGTCAAATTTAGCCCAGACTCCTCCCTGAGGAATATGATTGTGACTGATACATGGAACACTACACAGTACAGACGTCTCTATGACTCTGCGATAGCAACTTTTTCTGTTACACCATGTGATTTAATAGGAATGACTGCATGTTGGTGTTGTTGCATGATGCCTTCAGTTTTATATAGTCATGTTTAATTTCATCTCAGTGCTTTAAGCTTTTCCGAACAACGATTCATTCAGCTTTGGGATGAGTAGTGGACTATCAAGGGGCGTGTTTCATGTAGGTACGCATTTCTGGTTTAGGCTAAAAGTAGACGTGATATAACAGGGTTGGTCTGTTTGACCAAGGCAATATAGGTTTCACATGCCAAGTGCTTCTTGACATTTACATTAATGAGCAATGATGAGGGAATTCAAAGTATATTATGCATAGGAAGGCTTTGTTTATACGGTTTATACGTTATTTATCTTATATTTATTCTCAGTTAAGTTATCACTGACATCACTCGTCACTTTTTTTCTTCTTCGTTTTGTTGAATTTATTGCATTTCAGTGTTCCCTATCTGCTCGTAAGGCTAGGCTACTTGTACTCCATCAAATCTGGATATTTCCACTATTAATCCTAAGAATTCTAACCGGACATAAACATTTTCATAATTTTAGAATGAGGGAGCTATCTAAGATTTAAAGCCTCATTTGATCAAAGTGCAACAAACGTGCAGGAACATGTCACGTTTAAATGGTTGCATCACAGTATGTTGAATCAACAGTGATTTAAAGCCAAAGGAGTGGTTTATGCATTGTTAAAAATTCGTACTATAGTTCAGATACGAGGGTCATGCAAAAAACGTAAAAGCCTCCCGACTGTCTTGGTTTGAACATTGAAGAGCTTGAATGACGCAGGTTCTTTTTAAAAACGTTGCCAAGATAATGGAGGGTTGTGTGTCATGTTTCACAAACAATGTGGCAGAAAAAAGTACCCTGAGCATTGTGCTATCTTTGTCAAAACTGCAAGCGACAGCATTTTCTTCCCGAGCTTGTCTGACTTTTTTCCCAATTCAAAATCCATATGAACTTTCTACTCGCTATGCTATTTACTTAACCACGGATTATCACACGGTTTTGATGGGTCACAAGGCAAGACGAGAACAATTTAGTGATGGAAATGAATATACATGGGGGAAAAAAACAGTGTAACTGCTAGTAAATATGTGGTGTCCGCCTAAAAGCTTGGGAAAGTTGCTGCTCAAATTTTTTTTTTTTCAGTTGGATTTTATGATCTTGGCATGAAGGCTGGCCTCAAGGCACATTTGGATCTTATCATCCGAGTGTGTTGTGTTCATTGTTAATAATAGTCCTCAGTTAAGAGCTTTGCTGGATGTTAAATATAAAAATGCTCCTGAATTAATCTATTATTAATAATTTTTGAAGAATGCAGAACAGTCACAGCAGAGGGCTCGTATTGGTAAATGCTACCAGCTCCCTCTGACTCAGATAATGCATGCCTGCTGAGTGGAGGCATTCCAGGCAGTGAGTCAGTTCAAATGCATCAAACCTGCCTGAATGAAAGGATATAAGCAGTTGTTTAGAGAACATGCCAATCAAGACTGAGTCTTGTTTTGATATTTTAATTAAAGCTAATCTGAGGCCACATGGAAATATTGAAGGGCTTTTACTAAAGCAGTAACTAAAGAAATCTGAATACTAAGACTTAATCCTAATGTCTTCCTCAAACATCATCATCTAAATACTTTAACAACAACAGAAATTAAAGGCAAATGAATTACCCCTACTGTGTGAACATGTCCTTGCGCTCGCTACCTAATGTATACAGCCGTTGGTGTTTCCTAAAATAAATCATGATTTTGAATGAGTGCTGGTTTACAGTAACTGCGTTTTCAAATATTGCGTTTTTGGGGGCAAATTCTGATGGAAACCCTGTCCTTGCGGCTTGTGGTCTTGATGTCATCGGTCCTAAAACAGCTGCTTATATGAGGCAGGTTTGCAGCATTTGAATGGACACTCCCTCTGGAATGCCTGCTGTCAGCAGGTTTGCTTCAAAAGCACCACAGGAGGGGGCTCTGAATGCCCATCGGTACACATTAGTGGGAACTTGTTGTTGATGCATTAAAAAAATACTCTTTGTAAACACCATTTGAATGAATGCAGCAAACTGGTAATGCCAGATGACAATTTTAGGGGAGGGTGGGGGTTGTTTTATCAACATTAATGACAAAATTCACGTGAAAACGGTGGTTTTTAGACTACACAATAGTTCAGTGGTATCGCATCACATTTTAGGTGTTCGGTTAATTTTTTTACGGGAGATTTGTTATAGATTATAGCCTGCCTCAATTTATCAAAATAAATGGCATACATAATTGATGTGCTGAAAATAACTGAGCACTCCATGCAAGTATGAACTTAAAAATAGGGGAAAAGTAATCAGAAAAGTGTGTTTTCGATTAGATAGTATTTACTAACAAATATTCAAAAACACTTCAGTATTTCCAAAAACATGAGCCCTAATCAAAATTACATGGAGCCATTCTCAGTTCTCTGTAATTGTAAAGTTTCCATTGACGTGCTCGTCGACAGATGAGCTCAGCATTTCTAAATGTCACAATAAAGTGATCGTAAACTGAGTCAACGGGAGTTTCACAAATTTGGATTCCACAAATTTGGCAGGTCTTTGTTTTCAAGATTTGTTTTTCTCTTTTACATAATCTCTGAAGTGACACGATAAATAAATAGCACATCATAAAGATTATAAAATTATCCCAAAAAGTAATTTACGTGTATACCCCAACGTGGAATCTTTTCGGATGTCTTGGGAAATTTAGATACTATTTGTGTATAGAGTGGATATCTACAATATACCAAGGAACCAGACCGGCATAGGCTCTGTGTGGACGTCCACGTATTGGCTATTTGATGTGGCTGTGCGAATAGGTCTGGACAGGACTACGCGAGACGTTTTCAGCGATCTACTGCACATGGGTGGGACAGGTCTTCCCAAGCGCACAGTAAAAATAAAACTTCTACGCATCCATTATGTCTGCAGCAGTCTGTCTATGCGTCTGTTTGGAAGTAAAACGGAAGCTTTAGAAGTGATCAGATCTTAACAACAACCCTAAACCTAATGGGAAACCTACAGAGAGAGACCAGAAGTAAATTGGCATGATGTTGCCAGTTTGTGTACGAATAACAAAATAAAATCCCAGTGGCATGTGCTAACACATTTGTAACTATGTCATCATCATGTATAGTGGATGACAATGTCTCCCGTTTGTTACAACCTGCATGCCGGAAACTGCACACTGTCTCTTTAACAGGCTGCAAGGGTGCTTTGCCCTGTGCTCAGGCGTAGTGGGGGAGGGAGGGAGGTTGTTGACGGAAAGATGGGCCCTTATTGGCTGGGCCTTACTAAGAGCACTGACATCACATGGAGGAGAGGCCCTGTGGTGTAAAATAACATCTCCTTTTATGGGACGAGGTGGATCATTCCATTCTCGGAGAGAGGTGAGGTTCTGTTCGCCTCTCGCTGCTCCCTTTTTAATGTCTTTCTTCCGGTAAAATGTCTTCCTAGTTGGCATGTGAGGCTGTTTTGTCAATGAGTATAGCTGTAAGTCTTGTTTTTTTTTTTCAGTGTTACTCCTGTCTCCTCAAACCTCCTATTTTGTCTCCTTTTGTTTTACTGCTCTTATTTTTGAGTTTGAACATGTATTAAACTGCTGTTAGACTTCTTCCCTCTCTCTAGTCTGGCTGCCTCTCTTCTTTGATCTAATTCAAATGGATGTAATTAGTCAGACCCATTTTTTTATTTTGACTTAGAGATGCATTACTATGTTTCAGCAGTCTCTACAAACGCCTCATCACTATGCTTTCTGTAAGTGCCTCCTTTACATAACCCTTATGCTCAATTTACTGTGATTAAATCATGGCACTGTTAGCATTTAACAGTGGCCCCGCCAGGACTGTCTCACACTCCTGTGGACAGGAGACATGCCAGATCTCTCTTTTTAGTATTCCATCTCTCTGTCTCAGTCACTCTAAACATTTACACACTTACCCACCCCCGGCCTCTTTTCACCTCTCTTGTTCTCCACACATGCCTTAACCTCAAAACACTACACATACAGAAACAAAAGCTGCAGCTCTCCCCTTTGGCTTCACCTAGCATGCGACTACCCCCGCTGTTTGCCGACGTGGTATCTACCGCGAATGAGCAGTCCCCTCCCCTCTCTAAGTCAGATTTGTCACCACTCCAAGGAAATGCACTGTACCTTCGAGTCGAGTAAAGAAACTGTAGTTGCATTCTTCCAGCTGGACGCCCACAGATACATTTAAAAAGGAAAAAAAGGGGCCAGGTTGTCTTCACTGGAGGAGGTTGGCGTAGAAATTTAGGCTGACAAGTTATAACGAGAATACTTTTGAATCCTTGGGAGATCCTTTGAATCCTCCTCCCTCCTCCTTCCAATGTTTCAGTGGTTGGGGCCATGGCCTCTCAGTCAGGGTAAGAAATGCATGGCTAGTTGGCTGCTTTACTTATTTCTCTTGGTGTCTGGAAAGAATAAAGCACATAACTTCATTTTCACTACGTTGTACAAGTCATGCTAAAATGTTTTTAGACAACAAAAAATCGTACTATAATGGCGGTCTCTCAGAATCCCAGTCCTTTTATTCATGGTGCTCAGATGGCCATGAGTTCTTCCCTTTCTTTTCCTTTTTCTTTTTTGGATTGTGTAGAAGTCGTGCCCTGGCTGTTATGTTGTGAGTGAGAAAGAAACGGATGAGCTGATTAATTTAGGTTCAGAGTGAACTAACTGCCTTTTCAACTCAGACTTTGACCTTTTCAGTTTGGCGCACTGTTGAATGATTACAATAAACACACATGGCCACCACTGTTTGATATTAATACATATAATTTTAACTCATGTTGTGTAAGGATTGGCTGAGGCATGCTCTGTCCTCGTTTTGAAATTATCTGAATTGCCTTCCTTACTATATTGGCAACTGATCAATTCTGTAGGGCTTGGGCCTTGGCTGAAGTCTTGGGCCAACATTTAAAACCAAGGCTCATTCATGATTTGTGCCTCTTAAGGTTTGCTATTGAAACAAGTAAAATATATATTTAACTGCTTGTCCTGGGTATTTCTCAGACTGGGCTGGTATTTGATAAGTGCCTTATCCTTCATAAAATAGACTCAATTCAAATAAGGAAATAAAAGATTGTAATTTAAACGATTAAAACATATCTTGTCGTTGGTAGTTTTAATGATGATTTTTTTAAAGCCGTTTATAGTTATTTTAAACCGGTCATTATTGATCTCTATCTATTTATGTCGTTCATAAATGTCTCCTTCAAACAACGGAATTTATTTAAGTTTCTCACCAACCGTGGCCGCTACGCTAATGGCCAATGAACGAAGGAGTAAAGTCACAAAATAGAGTTCTTGTTTGGAAGAAATCGTGTGATCTATTTAATGTGAACTCGCCCTGATAATGTTATAATTAATAATTTACCTTCGCCCAATTCTCATTTTCACTGAACGGAGCCTGAACGCATCATGATGTAACCATCCAAATCAGGGGTGTCAAACTCATTTTAGTGAAGGGGCCACATACTGCCCATTTTGATATCAAGTGGGCCGGACCAGTAAAATCACAGCATAATAACGCATACATAACGACAATATTTCTCTGTTTTAAATTATTGGTGAAGGTTTTTGGATGTTAAACCCTATTTTAAGGTCTTTCTTCAATAAACTAGAAACATAAAGACCCAAAAGTCAGACATCAGCCCACTGTTTACCTGCCTGGGCTCTCCTCTGATTCCCTCGCAGTTGAGCAATATCTGTAGTAATGTCAGTGCTTCAATCCATTGCGACTTTGGCCTAATGGTTAGCGTGCCCATCTTTCAATCAGAGGATCAGTGGTTCGCACCTCGGCTCTGCTAGTTTTTTTCTTTTTACAATTTTAACAATTATCCCGCGGGCTGGACTGGACCCCATGGAGTTCCGGATCCGGCCCGCGGGCCGTATGTTTGACACCTTGATCCTTCGTTCTTTGGCCATTTGCGGTGCTGCCACATTTACCAGCTTTCTTGAACACAGATTGGTTGTTTACAATATTACATACAGTACATTATCAGAGATCGGGGACTAGAAAAGCATAAATGCAGATGTCCTGATCGCATGTTTTACTGAATATTGGCAGATAACAATAGTCAGTAAAACTTAATTTTTATAATGTGATGATGAATGTTAAACTGTGTCATTAATGTTCACATGCATGCCGAACCGCGAGGGGAGATCTGTGGATAATGGATCGACAGTTACACCACTATTATTGAGTCATGTCTTATTTGTACACTTCCCAGTCTTTGTTGATGCACCCAAATAGAAATGAGAAATATTCTCAACCAGGCTCCCCTTAACTAGGAAGGGAAATCCTCCAACTCTTGCCTAAAAAAAGTAGACTCAAGATTTAAAAGTAAGTTGGAGATGCTGTTTGGCATCTAGCATGAACTGATTCTGGAGCATTATGAATATGACTGGGGATATCCCCTTCACCACGCCGTAGTAGTTGCTCTGTCATGTTAGACGAAAGATTATTTTAGCGCAGTGGTTACATTTTTCTCCATCCTGCCTGAAGTTTGTTATGCTAAGCCACACTTTGCACACAGTAGCTTCCATCTATCATGTTGTAAATGTGCAATGCAGACAGAAGTGCGGTTGGTTCAAACCTTTTCAGGAATCTATGAGATGAATTGGAAACTGTTTCTCAACATCTCTTGATTCTTATACATAAGTTTGTCCACACATCTTGTTATTCAGAAAAGTTTGCTTTTTATAGGACTCTTCATATTTATCTATCAAGGGCTCACAATTTCTTCCAAACAAGAACTCTTTTTTTTGTGCCTTTACTCCTAAATGATAGAAAAATGTTCTTATGACACTTATGATCTGTAAATATTTACAGAATGCCTATCGGTTCAGTTTTTATCAGTCATATGAAGGCAGTGCATTGTTGAACTGGGTTTTGGTTTACTTCCATAGAACGTAGTTTGAATTTCTAGGCTGGTCTACGGCCAACTTAAAAAACAGGTTGTGCTCAGATGTGTGATCCATAGTCGCATCATGTTGCCAAGTTGTTCACATTCTTTTTTGCCATTTGGGCACTTGGTTTATTTATTACAAAACAAAAGCACACTGACTTTTATTTTTCTTAAAAAGACTGGAGTTATCTTTTGAAAAACAACCCAGGAAATGGATGATATATTTATCCTATAATTTTACCCAAGAAAGATTCCCGGATGTCAATTGACTTATTCGCATGTTGCAAAGGCACAAAAGTAAAGCGGACTGCTGGCTGGTATCGGCCTAAATACGAACATTATTGTTGAACCCAAAAGCAGACGATTGAGCCTCTAGTGGGATCAAGTACTGTGCTACAGTATGCAATGGTGTAACCCCCTGTTCTGCTAATACAAAAACAATAGTTTGGGTCAAATAGTTGGGCAGAATGGACAGGAGCACTGTTTACAAAGGATTCTGCGCCTGGGGCTTTTAATTATTTAATAATAATAATGCATTTAATTGATATCGTACTTTTCATGGTACTCAAAGGCACTTTACAAAACATTTTAAAATCGTCCTAAAAGCTATACAGTAAAAATACATATAAATAAGAACATAGAGCACACAATCACACATAAACATTTAACACTGTTCTAACAGTTGCCCATTCACAGATTCAGCCCGACTCCAAAACTGAGGTCAGCAGGCTAACTTACATGTGTGTATATTATACCAGCATACTAAATGCACCCATGGAATATAAGCATTTTGTTTGGTTATTTGTAATCTGTGGAGATGTAGAAACAGTTATGTCGAGGGCATGAAACTGGCTTTTTCTCAAACCACAGACTACATTTACAGCATGAAAGACCATTACATGATGTTGGTACTTGGAAAAATAACTAACGTCAAGCAGAATAAACTAGGATGTGGCAGTAAATCTTCAGCTCTGTTAGCTGTAGTATATACTCAAGGAGACCAGTTGTCCATTCAGTCGTTGCACATTCGGTATTGTGCAATTTACCATCAACAGTGTTTTTTTTTTTTTTTAGTTTGAGATAATGTGTAGTCTAAACTTCCAGCACAACTGAGAAGTACGTTTAGAGAGAAACCGTGGGGTGTTGATGAATGTTTGGATGGTGGATTACCAAAACAATGTTTTCTTCTTTTCTTGACACACCTGCTGATAACACTGGTGCTAATGGTGTGTCTCAAACAGTTCACAGTGGCCTTGGTCGCCTCCTGAGCTTTGGCTTGATGTAGCCTACTGAGCTATACTCAAGTTGCCTGTAAGGAGTGATGACTCATAGTTGGGTGTTGTTGATGACGTAAAACAGGCAGAGGCGTTGTGAAGGCGTCGGTTGGGAAATTACAATTTAGACTTACTGATAAGCTTACTGATAACAAGTCTGAATTTGTAAAAATGTGGAACAAGTGTTTGCATGACTAGGTCTGCAATAGATTGCTGCAGGAATCAGTTTTGAAAACCCGGAGAATGATTTGGACTTCTGGTTCCCTCGTCTCAAAGTCTGTTTTTTTTTTAATGGCCTTTTAGTCAGATGCCTGAAATAAGGACTGTGGTCAACAAAAGCTTTAGAGATTTTAACGATTTGTTCTACGAATATCCCACGTTTTTAATTTTGAAGTTTTTGTGTGTCTTTTAAAGAAGGTGGCCGCTAACAAGTGGCTAAATGAGACTACAAATCGTCATTGTGCAGACTCGTCCAGCTTTAAAGCCCTGTTGTCTGTACTCTTAACTCATTCGACTGCCACGTGGATAGCTTTTTACTTCTGCTGATTTGCATTTACCCCATGCGTCAAAAAATCATAAAGGGTTGTGTTCATTTGTGAAGACTGAACAAAACATGTCAGTATTATTAACATATGTTTGCCATAGAGCCTATTTTCTGTAATTATTTATAATCCCCTCTAAAAATCTCATTGGCTTTTGGTACGAGGGAACCAGATGCTAACTTCTGGGTTTGGCCTAAAAATAATACGTCATCCCTGCAGCTCTTGATATTACCATGTGATCGCTTGTTCTGATCTGTTTTCATGTAAAAGCAGTGTGAATTCTTTCAAGAAACTGTAGCCTAGTTTGACTGCCCTCTCATCTCATTCTTTTTCTTCCTGGTTTTGAAATCTGTTTCCTATCTGCTTCTTTTAATCTAGTAAAGTAATCTTAGTAAAGATTGATAACACCCCTGTGTGTTGTGTTTATAGTTGAGGAGGAGGCAGGGTGGCTTCTGTATAATCACACTCTGTCAACCGCTTTAAAATCATTGTTGTCGTTGGAAGAGCCCAAAGCTGTCGACTTAAACAGAGAGGTGACACACCTCGCTAATAATTTGCTCGTTTCTGGTTTTAAAAGCGCAGTCGTTGCTTTCTGTTACAGACAGAAGTCTTGTTTGTGGCGTTTGATCTTTTTTAAATACACATACTTGTTCGGTCCAAATGGCCCAGCAGAAGTTTTACAACTTGTAAAAAGACGTTAACAGCCGTGTGTTTTATCCCCTGGTAGTGTACACGGCTTTATTACATGTTTTTGGTGTTGTTTTGTCTCTCTGGTGTTAATCCATACGTTTACGAAGTTTACAAGGTTTCTTTCCTCAAATGGCTCTGTAATTTCATGTTTGCGCTCCACACATAATGCTCAGTGAGGGCAGCGATCTGTGTTCTGTAGTTATGGAGTCGATGGCTTCAAGCTAAAGTTTAATGGCAGCAGGTTGTTTAATCTTAATTGCAGGCGGATTTACCTCCATGCTATTCTTGAAAAGATTTACATATTATTTTCATGTCGAGTGAATGACGCTCTACTCCAAAAATCCTAAACTTGTCTATTTGAATTATTTATTTTATGAGCAAACAACCATTCAAATTGTAGTTGCCAAACTTCTCAATGTATGACGATGTTGAAAAAGTCCGTTAGCAGTTTCAGATGGGGGACAAATTTACATTGACCATCTGTACAAGCAGATCATTTGCAGGAGAAGTAGACGTCTGCGTATTGTCTAGACCAGCCTATTAGAGACTACTTTCTCCACTGGACATCTCTGTGCTCCCCTCTGTTCATGAGGTGTGGGGTAACACTAATGAATGTCCTTTTTGGGGTTTACCAAAAAAAACTGACTCAAAGTAGAGGACAGTTGATGGTTGACTAACTGTATGATTTGTGGTGAACAGTTGGAAACTTGAACTAGTTGGTGTTCATTTCAGAACCGAGGAATCGTAGCAGCAGAGAGAACTGAAGGTCTTATGTTGTTTAGTTATGTTACTTCACTGTTTAGGAGCAACTTTTAGGGAAATTCTGAGAGACTCGCCAGGTGTTTTTTTCACGATACTGCGTCGTTTACAGCCGTCCTTGTAAAAACCACAAGATAAGGAGTCTGCTTACAGTCCTTCCTCGGCGTGTTCTTATGTTGACTTGTTGTTGTTCTGTTTGCGTTATTAGCAACATGAACCGTGAGGACCGGAATGTGCTCCGAATGAAAGAAAGAGAAAGGCGAAATCAAGAAATCCAGCAGGGAGGAGGAGAGGCCTTTCCAGCAAATTCACCTCTCTTCCCTGAACCCTACAAAGTGGTAAGTTTGTTTACCTCTCCCTTCAGTTTTGACATGAAATTGATTTGTCAGTTCAGAGGAGTTTTGTAACAGCGGCAGGAAGTGAGAACTGCACAAACGTACAGGAACATTAATGTTGATACAGTTTTGTCATCACCTACACCTTTTAAAAAAAAATATATATATATATATTTTTTTTTTGTTTGCCTCTTTAGTCAAACTGCTGTTTAGCTTTAGGCTTCGATGGCAAAGGTGGGAGCCTTTGTTTTTTTGGTGTCTTTGTACACATGCGTGTTTGCACGCTTTATGTAACATTTGTTTGACTTTATTCCTACATTGCTTCAGTCTGGAAAGAAAAAAAAGTTGATTTAGTTTTTAACTCTAAGTTGTTTTCAAGAAAATCCTGTTTGTTGAAGACTTGAACTCATTTTGAGGCTGCCTTTTTAATAATGGAAAAAAGATTTGTTCTTTTGTCTCTTTCACAATGACCTTCAGGATCCTGCAGTTTATGGGATGAAAAGTTAAATAGGGCAAACTCATAAAATGCTTACTTCATATGCGAACACTTCATATGTGAACAAGCTCTTTTGTCAATGACGATCCTTCTTTTAATCAAGATGATTTCAGCACAAATTTCCAGCTGTAATTGGCTGATCTGTTTGCAACATAGTATGTGGTTACGTTAATCATGGGTATTAAAAACAGTGTTTTTCCAAGCTTTTGGCTTGATGATTGGCTGTCAGATAATCAGCTATTGACTAACTCGGCACAAGATACAAAAGAGTCGGTTGAATTGTCAACACCTGTCTTTGGTTAGCTGTTTTGTTGTGCAGCTGAAGAAGGTAAACAGACTATCATGCCCCCCTACATCTTCCTCCTGTGCTCAGATACATATAGATGTAAGCCAGCCAGCTCCCTGCTCCTGGTCGGCCAGTATAATTGTAAAGAGGATATGAGTTCTCTGAACTGGTCTAATCTTTGCCACTAACCAGATTTGAGCAGAGGTAAGTGGCGACTCTCCTGAGCCAGAGTTGGCCATCAAAGAGGCAGAGAGGAATGTGTCCTGACAGGTTGGGAATAGAAAGGGGACCAGAGGTGAGGGAGGAGTGCGGACACGTGTGTTTTGGACCACAACAAAATGGAAGATAAAAAGCTGACTTTGAAGAAGGGGAAAGTACTTGACCTTTTGCACAAGAGAAGAAAAGGCAGTTGCAGCAAATATTGTTGTTGTGCATGTTATTGTTTTTCTGTCTTTAGAAACAATAGGGCAAATAAATGCAGAAATGGCCAACTGTTTAAGTCACTGGCTTTACTACACTTTGTATCTTGTCTTATGTAAGTTTCAGTCTCCCCCCCTCCCGCACCACCCCTCTGCACCCACCCAACCCAACCCATTCTGTCATGCTCCACTAAGTGGAAGTTTACTGTGTTGAGCATTAAAGGCCATGTGTGCACGCAGCTGCAGCTGGGGCCTCCCAGATGTAGACCAGCAAAGCAGTAACATTTTTACGGTGCTGAGCTCACATACTTTTAACTCGGCTGCACAGAGTGATGAGCACACAATTATCTGTTAAATATTGATATTGGTATATTTGAGGATACGTACACGCACTGTATAAAAATGCATATCATCTTTTTTGAATTTGATTGAAGTTGTCCTTTTTTAATTGTGCCGAGATCCAACTAGCCCCAGGAACTAAGAAAAGGACATAACAAATCCAATAATCACATTCATGTTTGCCTTTTTTCACGGCATTTTAACCACAAAGATTTGGCAAATTAGACGGGTAACAGATTCAAAACTAATGCCGTAGTTTGTCGTTTTTGCAGGCGAAAAGGTCAACATGGAAGTAAAGTTCCTAAAAAGGTTTGTGAGAGCGTTTCTGCAGACGGACAAGGCGGTCTAATGCAATATGTACGTGTTCTGTTTAGACAATATTTTCAGAACAATGAACCAACTGTGTAATGATTCAGGTGTTTATAATTTACTTTTACACCAACATATGTGCCAGTATGTGTGATAAACCAGAGTATTACCCTTTTTGAAGAACTTGTATTGAGTACTTGTATTCACAAAAAGCTGCAGTGTTTTTGTTCCACTGGGTGTTTTTAATACAATCATAATAAAACGCACCATTTATGTTCGTACCATGACGCGCCACTTCACCAACTACACACGTGTGAGCCAGGCCGTGCTAGCAGGAGGTAGTGGTTGTGCATGTTATGACCAAGCTAGTTAACGTTTCCTGCAACAGATAACGGCTTGTGTTTCCTCACCCCGTGTGCGAATCTGTCAAACATAATAGAGGTCCAACGCTTCATGTGAAACTGGATATTTTGCACAGACTGTCACGGGCTGATTGCGAGCAGGTCGGCTGGAACCTGTGGCTTTAAAGTGATTGATTAACCTTTTGTGGTGGAATTATGGGTGGACTTATCTGTGTTAACAGATGGGTGTGGACTGACCAGGGGGGCCCCCATTTTGAATGCGCTAACTGAATGATTGACAGATCTCCATGTTCAATCGATTATGTTCTCAAAGTCAATTATTTTAAATGTAAAACTGATGACACATGGTTCAGGATATAATTAGTTTCTTACTTTTTTGTCAGATGTAAATCTGCATTTGAATTATGCTCTTTTTGCATATTTTTGTGATTTTTAAGTTTTTCTTTGTTGGAGTAATACATTTTCTCCATTTTTGATAGAAAGCAAAGCAATTAACCCAAGTGTTGAACTTGTGCCCATAATGACTGTTTTCTCTGCCCCTCTTTTCTCCTCCCTGCTTTCCCTCTGTTCGTTTCTCTCTCACTTATTTTCCTCTCAACCAATTTTCTGTCTCCTTTCTCTATGGCTGTGTTTTTCTATATTTCTTTCTTTCATCATCACTCTGTCCTCTTCCCCACCTCTCCCTCCCCCCTTCTCTGCTTCTCTCTTCAGTCCAGCAAGGAAGATAAACTGTCAAGCCGTATTCAGAGCATGCTGGGCAATTACGACGAGATGAAAGAGCCGATTGGTGACACACTTCCTAAGCTTGGCGGTAAACCATCTAACAGCTCGTCTTCCTCCGAGGAGAAATCGGGCCCACCTTTGTTTGGCGGGGACCAGCGCGGCGTCGGTAGCGGTGGCAGCAGCCAGAGCAGCAAGTGGACTCCTGTTGGCCCCGCAGCAGGTGGATCTTCGTCCCAGTCCCAGAAACGCTCAGGACTCCAGGGCGGGCACGGTAGCCAGAGGAGTAGTGGCAGTAGCGGCAGCAGCAGCAGCAGTAGCCAAAGACACGGAGGGGAGGTGCGGGAAAAGAAGTCGAGTAAACACAGCGGAGGGTCAGAGCACTCAAAGCCGCACACATCGAGTCCGGCCAAGGGCTCGCTGAGTTCCTCCAGCAGCAACAGCCACTTGCGGAGTTCCTTGTCTGCCGAGCAGCATCACAGCAAGGAGCGTTACCGCTCCAAGTCCCCACGAGACAGAGAGGCCAACTGGGACTCTCCCTCACGGGTTCACACCACCTTCCCCACTGGACAGCACTCGAGTCAGGCTTTTCCCCCCTCTCTCATGTCCAAGCATCCAAGCTCCATGCTGCAGAAGCCCACAGCGTATGTGCGGCCTATGGACGGCCAGGAAACAGCAGAACCCAAGAGTTCACAAGCAGAAGGCTACAGTGGACAGTCGCACAGCAGCACCATGGGAGAGATGAAGTCCAACAGCAAGGCCTCACTTTCCAAACTCAAGATCCCCTCACAGCCTGTAGAGGTAAGGCTTGTCAACGGGCTTTCCATAAATTCTATGTTAATGTGTGGCATTTAAGGGAGAAATCTATAGTAGCAGTCATTGTATATCGAATGTATGGTCTAAGAATGGCAGAGCGGTGTTAATGTTTGGAGCATATATTCATAATGATGATGTAATAACTGGAAGAGATTACCTCGCAGCATGTTGCACTTGGTCTGAATGAACTTGTAGGTCTAATAAAATGTCTTAAGAATGACTCCTCCTCCTCTCACCTGCAGCACTGACCATCATGTTGATTATGAAAACGTGTTAAACAAGATGTTTCTGTCTTTTAGGGATCTGGTGACGCCAACTGTGTCGATGAGATTCTGAAGGTAATTGTATTTTGTTAAAACGTTTCATCAAAAGTATTTGGAGAGGAAAAAAAAACAACCTATTGCTCGAGTCAGTGAAAGAGCACTTTGCATTACTCACACCTTACCACTAATGTTCACATTTTTCCGTGTGTGTTTATTCTTTCTTTCTTTCAGGAAATGACTCAGTCGTGGCCCCCTCCGCTGACAGCCATCCACACTCCATGCAAAACAGAGCCCTCCAAGTTTCCATTCCCCACCAAGGTCGGCATTGCACCGGTCCCTCTGTTTACTGTGTGACTCCAATTATGTGTCATGTGTTGTGATGTGTCTTGTTCGGTGCAAACAGACCGTACACAGCAATTGCAACCAAACCAGAGAAACCTTTTTGTGGCCGTCTAATTGGAACTATAAAGTGCTGGAACTATATGGATTGATATTTGATTAATATCTGATAGTGAAACTAACACAGAAACTAAATGAAAGTTGTTTTAACCTTCTAAGTGTCAATAACGTGCTAATGAACATCATAAACTCAAGGAGTTCCATTTAAAATTGATTTATGTTTTTGTCATTGATTGTTAAAATGGGCAAATCTTTTGGGTTTGTGAAAATAATTCGGAATGTGTTTGTGTTTTTTTACCTCAGGACTCTCACCCTTTTCCAAGTGGGCACAGTGAGTACCACACTTATTTCTGATTCAAACCCAATATACAATAAATATGTATATATCTATATTTGTTATGCTAATTGCTCATGAGTTTTGTTTGTGTTTTTTAGAGCGAGGTAGTTCGTCCAAGAGCTCTAGCAGCCACCAGTCCAAAGCTTGCGATGACCAGCCCACGTAAGTGCTCAATCTTTTCCTACTTTTCTCACTAAAGCCCATGTTTAAGTCTTCCAAGTATTGATTTAGACAACAAAGAGTTATGACAAGGTAAGAAACATTAAGTAACCAGACGTCCATAGATGACCTCACTAAGTTATGTAGACGCAGCCACCATTTACACTACTGAAGCACAAATATTTAATTTAGTGTCATTCCTCTATTTCAGTGTACTAGAAGATGACCTGAAGCTCAGCAGCAGTGAGGACAGTGATGGAGAACAGGACTCTGCAAAGAATGCCTCAAGGAACACTTCCGCAAGGTAAACCATAACACGTGTACATTTACGGGGAGCCTCAACCTTTGCACACATTACATCCACACCTTTACACAAAATCAACAGTGCGTGTTAGCAGTGACAATAACTGCATTGTGAGGAAAATTCTGAATACAGCTGAAAAATCAAATATGGAACCGTTAAAAAAAATATCTAATCTATATGTAGTGGTTCAGGAAAATCCTCAACTATAAAAGTGTTGCCATCAATTTTCCAGAGATCATCAGCATATTGAACACTTCAAATATTCGCATGGAGCAAAGAAATGTGTCCATGGGATTTAGCAAGATCTTAAACGCAACACAATTTTGTTTATTTGTATTCATCCTTCAGTATGTACAACATGACTGAAAGTGTTCTGCACTCCTTTTGCACACAGTATAATGCCGTTTTACACTTTTTCCTGTGACAACAGCAATAACAGTGAAGGAGCGGAGCAATCAAGGGATGATTCCAGCAGCCACAGCGGCTCAGAGAGCAGCTCGGGCTCCGACAGCGAGAGTGAAAGCAGCACGACCGACAGTGAAGCCAATGAGCACCCGCGGCCCGCCTCTCCTGAGGTAACGACTTACCAGTAGCTTTGTGCAAAGCTCAAGTGCTACTTAGTGATGATTTGGTACTCCGCCATCGTTTTAAATTGAACTGCTCTCTGTCCACCCTCATTTTTGGTTGTAATAGTTACATGGCATCAATTGTTCTTTCTTCTGCCATCTTTTATGTTTGACTGGGTTTCATACTTGTGTTCAATAATTTTCTCTCGCAAATACAAAGTCTTACGTCGGTGTATTCTCTTGCTCCCCTTCAGCCTGAACAACCCATGGCCAACAAGTGGCAGCTGGACAACTGGTTCAAGAAGGCCAAGCAGTTCTCTCCAGCCTCTCCAGTGGACAATGTTCCAACCAAGTGCAAAAAAGAGGGCAGGGATAATGGCTCAGGACGCGGCTATAGTAGCCAGGGAGGGGGTTCAAAAGACTCAGCTGCGCCTACCCCAAGCAGGGACCTACGGGCGGCACAAAAGGGTGCGGAGGGTGGCCGCGGTCGGCAAAAATCCCCCGCCCAAAGTGAGGGTGGCACAAATCCGCGAAGGAGTGTGGGTAAAAAACAGCCCAAAAAGTCTGAGAAGCCTCCGGTGGTGGAGGAACCCAAGGGAGGACTGAGGGTGGAGAGTGAGCCGGCACCAGAGATGCCTCCTCATCGACCTAAAGCTGCTACTAAGGGTTCTCGCAAACCAAGCATTAAAAAAGAAACTAAATCCTCTCCGAGACCCACTGCGGCTGCTGTCACTACGGCAGATAAACGCAAGGCCAAGGCACCCACCAAGACTTCACAGAAGTCTCGTGAGTTTGTCGACACAGACTCTTCATCGTCAGACTCTGAGGGGAATGACAGCATCCCGTCCTCGTCGCAAACGCCCAAGTACACAGAGAGTATCAGGACCCCCGTGTGTGTGTTTTCTCCAATGGAAGAAAAAGAGCTGTTGTCTCCTCTCAGTGACCCTGAGGAGCGCTACCCTACAAGGCAGCCCCAGCACCAGGTTTTACTAGTGAAGATAGGTTAGTCAAAGCTGCACAAATTCTCTCTGCATTCTGTGCACTTGTTTCACATTTGTCTAACTGGAGTGCACACTGCTGAAGCTTTTCTTTTCTTAGGAACAAATTAAACCGTACCCTTCCCTTCCTTTTCCTCCCCATTTCCTATAGATCTTAGCTTGCTTTCTAGGATCCCTGGGCGGCCCTACAAGGAGCCTGCAGAGATAAAAGTGGAGAGGGACGACTCTCTAGACAGGGACAGCAAAGACTTCAGCAAACAGACCTCTGAGAAGAGCTCTAGTAAGGCCAAGAGGAAACACAAGGTATGAGACTGGATAGAGCAAATTCCTGTCTGTATTATCTGCTGTTTTGATCAATCTTAAAATGTTTTTCTCGCTTTGAAAAGTGTAAGGGTGGTGTTATTCAAACCTAGCTCACTAGTTGGTTCAACCTGGAATGTTTCGCCCCCACGGTTCTATTGGTTTGAGCCAATGTGGACATGAGCAGGCGGAGATTGTCTAGAGACAAAATGACTATCCTTATTAAGATAATTTAATCAAGTTGGCATGATGCGAAGAAGCCTTTAGAGGCACATCTTCCCAGGTCACATTCCTGACCAATGAGAGAAAAACTTGCTTGGGATGGCTTTTTTTTTATTTACAGATTTTGGACTGCTCTTCAATATTGTCTTATGAACACAAGCAAATTGACCTAAATAATAGTTAAATGACTAAACAACGTCACAAAAAGATTAAACTGCTTTTTATTTGGATCTTTTTTTCATTATTACTTTCCTCTGGGACGTAATAATTGTTTCATTTTGGTTTCATAATGTGTCATCATAGCTGTGAAACTACCAAATAAAGACTTTGAATCTAAGTGCTATGTTTGGGTGTAACAGTGAGTTAGGGAACCATTAAGCATTGGCAGAAGGTTGTACTGCACTTCATATGAGTTCAAGTGCTGGGTTGCACATTTCTTTGTCATCAAATCCCTTCCTACAGAGGCCTGTACACACGCCAATAAATCCTTGAATGTGTCTTTTAATTTCCTGTGACCTTTCTGTCTTTTAGAATGATGAAGATGGCACAAAGCCAGAGATCAAGCGTTGCAAGCTAGAGGAGAAGTCCCTATCTCATCATAAAAACAGCAGTAAAGAGTGGGTATCCTTCCTTTTCCTTCTGATTATCCTTAACTCTAAAACACTGAACAGTAGTACTTCATTTCTTTACAGGTAACCTGAAGCTTGCCAGATTTAATTTTCACTATTCTTACAATTCACAAAAAAAACCCTGTAAACTCTAGTTATAACATCAAAGTATAAAGACTCAGAGAAATAGCTTAATTACATTATAGGCTCTTTAAGCCGCACGTATTAATCTTCATAATAATGACATCTCGGCTACGATCTTAATATTGATCTGTAGTGTAAATACTTTGCGATGGTCCGTTATTTAAATAGCGTTACAATGCCGATTCATATCCCACCAGGCCGAAGAGGTCTATGGAGAAGAAAGAGGAGCCAGTCCCCTCGCCTTCAATGTCAGGTCTTCAGCGGACGCCCAAGGCAGAGCATCCGAGTCGAAAAAGGACAGTCAGCCAGTCCTCCACCTCGTTGTCTAGCGGGACAGGAAGTGGAAAAGAGGGAAGCTACAGCACCAAGGGCAACTCCACCTCCAAACACAGAAAAGGAGAGGACAAGGGGCGCAGCACACGCGACGGCAAGGTGAGTCCGTGTAACCTTATCCCCGGCCATTTGCTGTCGCGTGAATACCTGGCATTGTGGATACTGGGAAGTGCAAGTACAGTCTTTCATCAAATTTGCCAACTGTTAAATTCCCCCCCCAGAGGAACTTAAATATTGAAGCATGTTTTAAAGGACAAGAACATAGCTGCTATATATTGTATATGCCCAACATCCATTGAGCGCAAAACATTTTTGTATCAATTTGTATCCTCCACTTCAAACACCAGGCCCCTTTTTTTTTTTTTCTTCCTGAAACTTTATTCCCTCTCGCTTGCTGTCTCTGCAGGAGAAATCCTCAAAGGGCTGCGATAACCAGCTGGCTGTGCCTCCACTCTCCACAGACGGCTCCAAGTCTCAGAGATCCAAGCTGGTGTTTGAGGACAGGTAAGAGGAGCTCTTTCCACTGTGGATAACCCCTCAGCAGGGTATGCAGAAAGAACTGGGGATCTAGGGTTGCCTTTGATGCATAAAGCTGCAGGAGGTTGGGAAGGTCATGCATAGATGTGCCTGCATGCAGGAGAGATGACGTACATTTCCATTTTAAAAGGCTCTCTGTGGGGAATCTGTGTCCTTTTCATGCAGAGGTAAAGAAAGAACAGTCTTTCCTCTTATGTTTTTGTCTATTGTTTTGTGGTTTGATTTAATGGGAGAATACCTATGTTGTTTTCATGTATATCTGTGCCCAGTGGAAATGTATGCTGGTTCAGAGAAGTAATTAAATCAGTTTGACCTGTTAATAATGTTGTTTCAGGGTCCATTCGGCAGATCACTACTTGCAAGAGGCCAAGAAACTGAAACACAATGCAGATGCACTGGTAAGAGCGTGAGCTTCATGCCTATTTACATGTGTAATTGAGAAGATGCAGTGTCAGATGCCGCATGCAAAGCAGAGGAGAGGTTGTTAAACGAGGTCCGGACATTTTAATGTCAAACAACATCCTGGCAAGGTTTTCATGGACATTAATGCTTGACATAGCAACACTGTTACATTTTTAAACAATTTCCTTTTTATTGCTCACATTTATATGATTGTTTATAATTTATTGTCAAAAGTCCTTCTTTCTCTGTGCTCTGTTATTGAGCAGTATGTTTAAAAATATATTTTGTTTTAAACTGTTTGTTAACGGCTTGCTGAATGTGACTATATTTAAGTGCCGCACTGGTATTAATGACTTACCATAGATTTGACCTGAGATACCCGACCTGGTTGCATGCTAACATAACAAATAAACACACACAATATTGATGAAAACAATAAGCAATAATATTTGTATTTTCTTTAAAATAATATTGTACATTATGGATACACTTTCAATGTATCTAATATAACTGGAATATGTGGAAAATCAATTAAACCTCACTACGGTTCATTAGTCCACATCGATGATGTTATACATTCCATTTAAAGGCCAACGCATACTTAAGTGAGTTGTTGCTGCTGTTATTAAAAGAGTTTATTGTATTCCACACCTAACCATGTGAGTTATGCAACATGGCCATGCCAAAACCATGTCAAATTATGTGAACAGCATTTAGGTGTGCACTGCTGTGCCAGGTTCAGAAAGAAAAGCCCCATTAGACCAGTAAATGCTCACTAACTCGGGATACACCGCCATCAGTGATTTCATGGTTGTGTCCCTGTTACTTCTCTTACAGTTGGACCGTTTTGAGAAGGCGGTGTACTACCTGGACGCTGTAGTGTCTTTCATTGAATGTGGTAACGCTCTGGAGAAGAGCGCTCAAGAAGCAAAGTCTCCCTTCCCCATGTATGCAGAAACGGTGGAGCTCATCAAGTAAGGACAAATATACTTTTCTTTTCATTGTAACAATTTAGAGGGGGCCTCCACCATTTTGTTCACATCAAAGTCTGTCCACCGGTCCTGTGTGGTACCACTGCGTAATCCGAATTGCCTTTAGTGATGTCACTCGAGTCAGCGTCAGTTGTGGCTGAAGACTAGAAGTTTGAATATGAAAACTAACCTCAGGATGTGGAGTTAGAAAGAAGTGAGCTTACTCGACCTCTGTAGCCGGATCCTCATCTCTGCTTGTGGCTAGCGGTGTGAGGCTACTTTACCTGATGCTAACATAACACACGCGATATCCAAATGAACTGACGGTGGTCAAGTTGGACTGTGGGTAATGTAGGCAGCAGGTTTTGACAAGAAAGACGAATGTTTGGAATTAAAAAAGATGATATTCCTGGTTCTGCCATTGTAGGTTCATGTTATAGAAGTGCAGAGTACTATTTTAAACAGAAAGTCAGTGTATTACATGTAACTTTTATTTAAATAAATGTCTGTAATGACCTAAGCAGTTGGTTCTCCAAGAAACAAAAAAAATAATGTCTGTCTCTGTCTTCAGATACACTATGAAGTTAAAAAGCTACCTGGCCCCAGATGCTACTTCCGCAGACAAGAGGCTTGCTGTGCTTTGGTAAGTACGCTGTCTGACAGCAGCGGATGTATTTCATTTAAAGAGGCGTCGTCCTGTCCTTAGCCTTCAACCAACAGTCCTCAAAACCCTCGCTATTTGATTGGAAGGAAGGTCGTCTATTCAAGCAATCCCCCGATCTCTGGTCATTGCTGTTTTCTTTGCATGTTTTAGATCAAAATTAACCTCTTTTTTTCTCTTTCCAGCCTCCGATGCCAGTCGCTCCTCTACCTGCGGTTATTCAAGCTGAGGAAAGACAGCGCACTAAAATACTCCAAAACACTCACTGAACACTTAAAGGTACATTTTGTTTCCTGGAAGCTGAAATCAAGTTTGGTGAAACTTCAAACGCAATATGAATTCCATTCATGTAGTTTACTATTTATGTGAATGTGTAACCTGCTTTGTACATAATGTTCTTCCCCTTCATTTTGTTTGACAGAATTCTCTGAGTAACACCCAGGCTCCCTCTCCTGGAATTGGAAAGTAAGTCATCTCCTTCCTCGCTGTTTTGGAGATTAAACATAATCGTAAAGAAGACATCTGTTTCCTGCACATGTTGAGAGGGAATAAGTTTGACATTTTGCCAATTGTTAAAAGTTTAAGAATTTCACAGAATGTTATTTTACAGTGCAGTAGATTTCTTAACTTTCTGTTATGAAGAACAGTTGGATGCTCTTGCATCATTCTGGGCTGCAATTACATAAATATTACTATCAGGGCCGATATTCAGTTGGTTAACGGTCATTTTTGACAAAAAAAAAACTTCAGCCAGCACTGTCATGACCAGGCTCTTTTCTGTTTCCGACATCAGTAAGGCAGGTATGCCCTCTCCAGTGTCTCCCAAACTGTCGCCGGGCCCGGCCGGTGGCTACTCGTCAGTCAGCAGCAGCAGCAGCAGCAGCAGTGCCAGCTCGTCTGTGACCATACCTCAGCGTATCCACCAGATGGCTGCCAGCTACGTCCAGGTCACCTCCAACTTCCTGTACGCCACTGAGGTCTGGGACCAGGCGGAGCAACTATCCAAGGAGCAGAAAGGTAAACTACCTTTTTTAACATCGAACCATGTTTTGGGACAAATCAATACTTGGGACTGTCGTTGACTGTCGGACCCAAATGAAAAGGGGCATTCCTGACAGATCCCAAGACTGAAAAGTATACTTATCCGTGTTACACCCACCAAAGTCTCAATCCAAATTCTGTAATATTATAGCATCGGCCTTTTGCTTTTATGACTTCAGTACGAGGTTTATTTTAGAACATTGATGTGTCGCAACTGGTAATGCTAATATTCTGTAAGTTTCCTACAATTCCAGCACTTTTAGTTTCAAAATGAAATATACAGTCTGACTGTTTAATGGAGACCTCAGTTGTGTGTCGACTTTCCTTTCCCTTTTACGTCTCTACTGTCTGGCAGAAATACCCTGAACAATTTGCTTTTGTACTATGGGGATCAGCTAGAACTCCTTATGAATATTAACAATTTAATGGTGCTGAAACAATTACTTGATCAGCATTAAATTAAATATCAGAATATGTGAAATCTGAATATCTTTGGGTTGAACTGTTGGTTGGTTATAATGAGCAATTTTAAGACATCCATCTTCAGCTTTTAGAAAATAGTATTTCACTATTTTCTGACATTATATAGACTAATCATTTAGTTGATTATTAAGAAATAGTGAACAGAAAACAAGGCTTTCAAACTGGCACTGACGCCTCTTGCTTTGTCTTTTTGTTTTCCCAGAATTCTTTTTAGAGTTGGACAAGGTGATGGGTCCTCTGATCTTCAACACCAGCAGCATGACAGAACTGCTGCGTTACACGCGGCAGGGCCTCCACTGGCTGCGTCTGGACGCTAAGCTTATTCCCTAGCAAGGACTCGTTCCCGCTCGCTGCTCACACACACACACACACACACACACACACACACACACACACACACACACACACCTTCAGTTAAGGAACATGTGCTCAAAGACAGTCACGCATGCGCCCACAGACACACATACAATGATGTACTGTATACACACACACAGTCCACCTCTGCTTCTCCATACGCACACACGTGATGAACTTCTCAGACATATCTCCAACACTGTGTCCCTTTTCTACACCAGCTTGCCAAAAACACTGAGCAATCTAGAGCATCTCACACCGTCGGAAGGACCACACAGGGAGAAACATCGGAAACTGCAGCACAGGAGAGAGAAAAAAGCTTATTGCCATGCTTCATATATCGGCATTCTTACAATCTTTGCAATGTTTCTATCTAATTGGCATGGAAGCGCTGGGTGAACAATTTGCTATGAAAAACGCTTAACAATGGGGTTTGGTTTTTAGGCTACTTTGACTTTTAACTTTTTATTTGACTTTGTTTCACCAAAGTACCTCCCATGAACACCAAAGGTGCTTTAAAATGAAGGTTTCTCTTTATCATTTTTGTGCCTTGTATGTGAGTGACAGGAAAACAAACAGCCACCCGTCATATCTAAATATTTTTTCTCCCCTTTTTTTTTTTTTTTTTCTTTTACAAATGTTATGCTTTTTAAAAAAATATATTTAACAGTTAACAGAAGCTGGCAACATTCATGTTTTTTATTGCAGTCTTTCAGTTTTAAGTCGAGTCCTGTTAACACACTTTAGAGCAAAGATGGCGTTGGCCACAAATTAAGCGACATCACACCATCTGGATTCATCTTTCCTGCAGAGTCTCCAGGCGCTAGAGCTTAATCTTGGAGCATGCCCACAAGATTGAAGAACGGACTGTAGGAAGGGCTACTGTGCACAGCAGATTAATACTTCTGACACACATATTTATAAATGTTCTCTTTATCAATCAGCGTATTGGTTTTAAATGGTGTAGTTTTTTTTTCCAGAATCACCAACTTAATTTTAGCCCTGCTAGAAAATTGAATGTTGGTCAGTTTGCTCAAACCATTGTGGTCCGGTTTATTGCAAGGAGCAGCATGGCCTCTAGGTGCCGCTAGCAGGGGCTTTTAAACTCTTGGCCTTAATCAAATTGATCTCGTCAATGTTCTCTCTAAGAGATTTGCTGTCTTTGACGCTCCAGAATACGAGCCTCTTCCTATAAAATGTTTTTACACTTGTAGCGACATTTGTTCATTGAGAAATTTCCTCGAGGAAGAGTGACTTCCAGATAGTGTTGTTCATTGTTTTTGATCCCTTATTTGCTCAGAGTGTATTTTTCTAAGGAACAGCAGGGAGTGTCTTAAGTATTGAAGATCATTTCCACACACAATGCAGTTATTTACAGTGCAATTTATAAAACCGGAGCCTGAGTGACCACTAATTTGGCACACAACAAAAGCAAGTTCATCTGTAAGGAAATATTTAGAGGCAAACTCATCAGTGTTGCATTTATAGAACAAAGAGTTTTAAAACTATCATTATATATTTCGAAAAAAAAGAAGTATAACGGCCAATATAGATTTTATTTATATACCAAGCAGTTGTTTTTTTGCTTCCTCTGGCCATACAGAAGTATAACTTTTAAAATGCATTCTTTTAAAACAGGGTTGAACCAAGGGTTATGAGATGCAAAGTATTTGTTTGTGTATGTATTTTTTTTTTCCTATTTAAATTTGAATCATGCTTGTATTACAAGACGGTAGATAAGAAACGTGTCATCTAGTTGCAAGGCGGGTAAAGTCGACTGAGTTGCAGTGTATGCCAGCTGTCCCAGTAATGAACATTTCTCTTATTTAACATTACTGGTTGTCATCGAGGGAAATGGGGATGGCAGTGGTTTTTGAATGAAGATGTTAGCGTTGCACCCAAGAGTTCAGTTGCCATTTGGGTGTTTGTTAATGGTCAATGGCATGAAGGACTGTGCTTTTTCTCTGTGTTTCTTTCAAGCTTACTTCCTCCTAAAACATGCTGGAAACATTTAAGCCTGGGTCAAATGGGATTCATGGAAACTATTATTGCCTGGTTTTGGACTAGTTTGGAAAAGAAGAAAGTGTCAGAAAGTTTCAGGCTGTAATGGTCTGTTACTTTCTGAATCTTTTCTTCCGTTTTCAAAACATAAGTTTGGTGTTTTGTCACTTCATCTTACACCTTTTTTCATCTCGAGGTAAAACAAACCATAAGAATGTTACCATTTGACCCAGGTTTGACCTTTTTGTTGTGTTTTGTATTTTCTTTCATTCACTGGCTCCCTGGCCTTAATTGTAGGAGGGGATACTGTTATTTCTTCTGGCACTTGAAAAAGAGAAAGCCAGAGGGGGTATTATTTTAATCTATGCAGGATTTTTACAAAAAAAAGGATCTGTTTTTGTGGAAAGACTTTTTGGCTTGGGATTTGTTCCCCTGCTTTTTTTTTTTTTTGCCTCAGTGAGAAACCTGTTGAACTCAAGTGTCCAATGCCTTTAGCTTTTGCAATTTTGTGTACTAGTTTAGTATATATGTGTATATAGATCTGTTTTTATAACCAAACACAGATGGCTTGAGCCATTTTGTACTTAAAAGCTGGAGGCCACTTTTCTCATGGGGATTCCTCTGTGGGTTTTGCCAGCCCAGTCAACGTCTTCATACACTGGTACACTTTGTAAGTACAGGTCCGCGCCTTGTGTTCCCTACACTATCATGTAGTCAAATGTATAAAATTTAGCATTAGATCAATTTTTAACAGTTTGCTACTCACACTTATTTATTTTTCTGCCCCTTTGCTTAATATTTTTTTCTTTCTATTTTGCCATTTTAAGGAGTTCCATTTTATGAAATGAGGAAGATGTAAATGTATTGGGGTTGTTCATGAGATTTCCTTGTAAGTAGTAATTAATATTAATTCTAACTTGAAAGAATCCAGGGTAAGATGAGTTTTCTTTTCTTCTTTTTTTACATTCAGTAGGAAGATGTTAACACTTGCATGTTTCTATTTAAATACAAATGTATAAATTGTAAATATAACATTTCTTTAAGGGTGAATTTCTACTACAGGTTGACATTTTTATTGAAATTAAAAAATGCTGTAAATACATTTGTGAGATACTTTATGCACATTTCCCCCCCCCCCCCCCCCCCCCCCCCCACCCCCCATCCCCACCCCTCTGTGGGCTTTTATGTTCTCTTCTTCCAAGCTGTTACAGAGTACATCCCAGTCTCTTAACGCAGTATATCAACTTTATTTCTCAGTCCTTTTCTTACAGTGCTCGTATTCTTTGTCTTCTGCTTCACTGTCTCCCAGTATCATCGTCGCCACATAATCATTGTCTCTAGATCCAAGTGTGAATATTTTGTCTTCTCTGTATTTGATATGGAGGCGTGTACTTTTCATGAAATGTATATTGTTGATCTCATGGATGGATGGATGGATGGATGGATGGATGGTCTGTACAGTCCGTTATGTAAAACCACGTCTGCTTCCTCCTCACGAGAGAGCGAGAGAGAGATGTATTTACTATGTGTCCCTTTTTGAACAATTGGTCCAACATGTTTTTTGAAACAGAGGTATTTCTCTACAGGTCAAAACAGTTGTAGCAGTTTATACAGTATGTTGTATAACATCTTTTTTCTAAAAGTCGTCTCTAAAGTGAGACCAGCAGCATACACTATGTACAATAGTCTAAATTGGATTAGTTTTAAGAGAACTGATGATAGAGATACTATATATGATGGATGCAATATGATTAAAGGTACTCATTGAGTTTGATCTTCAAACTTAGGTTATGTAATTTAAAGCATTCTTGTGAAGTGAGTATTAATTGTGACTAATGAGAGTCTGTCCTGAATATTCTTTGTATTTTGCCGTATTGAGAATAAAATATATATGGATATGTTTAATCGAGTGTTGCTAATTTTATTGTCGCAGCACGAGAGTATTTAGTGTTGGAGTAAGCAAAAGAAGGCTTGAGGCACCTCACGTCTGAAGCTACGTCTGTTCACTAGATATTTGATTTAGCCAAGGGGATGTCACCGGTTATAACATTTATAAATAAGTGAAAGGTTCCTGACTGCCTAATTAAGACAGAAAAATATTTGTTGACATTGTTCATTGAACAATAAACGTAAAGATGCCCTGGAGTTATTTGTAAACAAATAAAAGTAATGTTTACAGTCACTATTACTTAACAAAACACACTGTCTGCATCCTTATGTACTCCATAGTGCTACTGGAGGCTACAAATGGGTTATTTTTCTCACAAAACTCATGGAAATGCAGTAACAAGTTTCATAAAGGCCAAACGAACGGCATACAGGCAACGCCATCTAAACATTATGCGGGCAGACTTCAGTTGGAAATAACTAAATAGCATTTTCTTTCATATTGGTTATAAGAAGCAGTAAATGTCAACTCATTTTAAGTTTTATGTAGCATTGTACATGGATTAACCTATTGCAATTCATCGTATTTCATAAATTCATAGGTTTTGTTTGTAATTACTTAATTTGCAAAGTAACTACAGTAGATTAAATGTAATTTAGTAAAAAAGTATCATATTCCCCTCTGCAATTGATAATATAAATCCTTATATTCTGCAGATATTCTCCATTACTCTTCATGCCTATTAAAGTTCAGGTCAGCGAGGTCAGTATAACACAGCTATGCAGCTGGAGTTGGTTGTGTCTATGAAAGGTCCAGTTCTCAAGGGAAGTCAGTCACACGCCTGCGCACTTCAACACTCACAACTGTTTATCAGTATGTTGACATTAGTGAAGCAGACGGGTCGTTGCACGGTCCAGTCTTGTGAGAAAAGATGAGAACATGGGATTCTCCTCCTCTTGACAGGATAGAGCCAATCAGATGTTAGAACGAGGCGAGACGAACCTGTGACGATAACCTGTGTATGAAAGGCCCCACTTCCGTTTGGGGGGCAGTTGTTCTTGACCCAACCTGCGTGTTGCTGTACCACTCACTGCTTTTGCAATTGCAGCGCTGACTACTTTGCTTGTGATCATTTAGTAAATAAATATAGAGAACGAGAGAAGTTGTTGAACTGAGTTCTTCTGGAGGCTACACCAGGCATCCAATAATTAGCACGCATTAACATAATGAAGTATAAAGTGGCACAACATAAAAATGCCCCAAGTAAAGTACAATAATTGAAGAACATGTACTTGTTACACAGGTACTGCTAATTGGAGTGTACAAACCTGCCTTTGCAGCCGTGTTTGAGCTGTATTCTAGTTTACTAAGTGGTCACACATTATTCTGCAGGGCCGGCCTGTGCTTCAGTTCTAGGTGAACAAATTGTCACCAAGTGGTCATGAGTTGCTACTGCCATTGCTGTCTCCCCACCTACTTCAGCCTTGCAATTCACTGGGTTGTCATTGCATTCACTGTTGTTGTTGTTGTTGATGGTTATGATTGCAGTAGCATCACTGACATTAAAATAATGACAGTTTGACAGGTAGGATGGTGATTTAAAAAAAGAGATATGTACTTCACAGTTCTTATTGTGATACGTTGAAAGGTTTTCTGGTTGTAATCTAAAGATGGGGAAAAGGTATAACGCTTAAAACCATCATTCATTTAAAGTTCACAAATAAAATAAATGGCTTAAGTCGGATTGATGGTTTTAAAAGGAAGAAAATGTACAATTTCTGATCATTTTAGTACAAGAAACTGAAACTGGATCCAAGTCATATCTATCTTTTGTTTATTTTGCCACTATTTTAAAAATGGTTCTCTCAAATTACATAATTTTGTACATGTTATGTGATTTTATGTAATTGGAACTAATTGTGAACCTGCCCTAAATACAATAGGTAAATATATGTTTTAGGCTTCCTGAAAGCATCCGTTCTAATATGTCTGACATTCAACAGCAATAACAAATATTTCCTGCCGGATCAAATAAAGTATACTGGTGGTGGAAGGGAAAGATGTTCATATTTAGTTCATATCCTGAACCCTGAGCCATCTAAACAATGGAGCCTCAGTTGTTTGTCTATTTTAACAATACATAGATGGTGCTTGGTTAATCTTTCTGTGCATGAAACAAAGGTATTCAAAGTAGTTTATATAGCTTTGCATTGCACAGCCTCTTAGGAATGATTAGCTCCTTTCAATCCACACTGCGCTGCCCACCAAAACAATACAGAGAAAGTCCCTTTATACTGCTCCGCCATTAACACAAACTGACCAATAGGGTGTCGTGTATTCCCAATGCGCCCGCCTCCCGCCGCATCCGATTGGTCAACATGGTCATCCATTACCTTTCATCCGATTCTCTCCCCCTCCAGGGAATAAGGTAAGCTAACTGCGAGCGATGGAAAAAGGAAAGCTCATTACCGGGGGGCGGAGAAGCACGTTATCGCCGACTACGAGAAGAAAATAAAAGTGAATTATGTCCTTTAGTTTATGTTTATTTTGTTTAACTGTTATTCGCTCGAGAAGAGGAAACACAACCGAGAGAAACAAGGACTACAAGTTGAAAGCGGCAAAGTGACCGGGAATCAGCAGGTACGTGAAGGGGACTTCGCAGCAGCAGGTGCATCCAGTATCACTGCGGCGCTGCAGTTTCGGTTGTCAACTGTCAACCCGTTGCATACTATTCACAGCCAAAACTGACTTATGGAAATCGGTTCTCTTTAATATTTCTTTTGGGGTGTAGTTTTTAAAAGTTGTAATGCTTGTTGGGAGTAAAATACACGTCCTTAAATGAGCTACAACTGATCTCAGCTCAGCTATGTCAGGAGCAAACGCAAACAGTCCTCGTTAGTGGTCGCTTCTTTATTTGACACATAGTAGTGTTGCTACTTTATTGTCCTGTAATATAATTATCTAACTTAGTCGGTATAATGTACGTTTTGTAATGTTTCCAAATATATTCAAATGTATTCTTCTAGGGCTGTAGTTTGGTTTCCTCATAGGGACATTTGTTTTATCTTTAGCTATAACGGGACACATTCAGATGTTCTAGATAGTTTATAATGGATGACATTTGAGTAAAACTAAAATTCTCTGTTTGCAACTTTTGACATATTTGTGGATGCTTGGACTGTTTTTTGTTTTCCAAGCAATTCAATGTCATCATGGAACTAACAGAGCAATTGATGATAAAGATGATGCTTAGTTGCAGGTTGCAGCCCTGTAATGGATATTGTGAACTGGATTAACACAGCAACCCAAATCACCCCATTTAATTGCCATTTTCGCAATTTCTACGTTGCACATCGTTGCAGATCTGTCGTTTGACAGTATTGTCCTTCCCTAACCTTATCTCCTCTCCTCAAATGGATACCTGGCCCTGAATTATGCACAGGAGGGCCTTTTTACCTAATGACTGGAGCATGTTTTATTTAAAGTGGGGAACAAAAGGTAGCGTTGCTTTGGGGGGGGGAGAGAAACCAGACACTGTTGTTTTGTGCTGTGGCTGAAACTGAAGCACTCATGCGGCGCATCGGTCAGATGGTGGGAGCAGGAGGAGCACACTGGCCCCTCTGTGCGCCGCCGCTGGAGGCCCTGCTCTGGCCCGCTGACCCGGCTCGACTCCACCGCACCCACGGAGTCTGACCCGGAGGCCGCAAAGAGACCCCGACTGAGACGTTTGTGCAGAGAAGGCGCACGCGCAGGTGTGATGCACATACGGACGACTCATGTGCATGGAGGCGCGCAAACCAAAAAGCACGCGTCCGCTTACGCGCACGCACACACACACACACACACACACACACACACACACACACACACACACACACACACACACACACACACACACACTGACACCTGTTGATCCGAAAGTCATCTATCTTGTCAGATGTGGTTCTGACTCAGAGACACATAATACTTAATAAGTTGACATGGAGACAAAACATTCAATCATGTAGCCGTGAATACTAGACTATTGGGCTATTGCTGCATCTTGGGTTGGTTGTATTGTATATGTGATGGCATGAGTTAGGGGCCTGAGTGTTTGCAGGAAGTTTAAAAGAGAAAGAAAGCCAGAAACCAAAAGATGGAAGCAAATAGAAAGGGCAAGGCTATAAAATGGAGTAGGGTCACAGAGCCATGGGCCCTACATGTAAACTTACCCTGGGTGTTGAAACATGACCTCTTGTCAAGTCGCTCTTATTCTTTTTCACTCTGAAGGAACTAAAACACGTTTGCAGGGTATTGATGGTGCAGTCATTGGAGGACATTTCAGACCCATAGCACTACTTTGGGGTTTGGAACTGCATGCAAAGTGCTGTTTTCTTTTTCTTTTTCTTTTTCACTTCGTAGGGCTAGTTGTTCTTTTAACCGCGGAAAAAACTACTCTTGGTGGGTGTTGGTTCTTACTCTGATGTTTACATTCTTTCAATGACCTTTCACACAGCCCACCTCTACAAGGATAAACTAACTAGTTTGGCTGCGGGCTTAAGATCAGGTTCAGATGGGTTCAACAGCAATAAGGACCCTCATCGAGGCATTAGCCAAAACTAAATATTACATTCTCAAAACTTGTGAAATTGTTGCTAAAAGTGATCCAAATTAATCAGTAAGATTACGCAAGGGATACTCTATGTCAGATTTGAAAACAATAATGAAATTCCCAAAATAAAGCCGATAAAATCCTTTATCAAATAGCCTAATGTTGCTGTATTAAATCATTATCACTCTTTGGAATCTATGAAAGGTGTTAGAGTGAGATAATGGACAAGGATTTAGCAGGAAGGCGTCACACTTGTAAATCAGTTCACAGGTCGTTGGTTTCAGGTATTTGTTTTTTACCTGAGATGTTTACACTTTCCCGTAATGGAATCGTCATCTTGCTGTAATTCCACCTCATCCTTTGTACTTGCATGATGTCAGACTTTCACCAGCATTGCTTGTTTCAGGGAAATACATGTGTTAATGTGATAGCTGTGAATGAGTCAGTCTGAGGGGGCGGCAAATTCAATTGTGTCTTTTAACAGTGAAATGATTGACTTATTCAGGTGCAAAGAGAGGATTTGTAATGAAACCACAAACATGATTTAGATAGAAATCAGCTGATGTAATCAAGTAAGCAGTTTTCTATGTAATATTTTAATAAGAACTGAAGATTTACTTAAAAGCAATAACAAGGGGGTGAGGAATACATTTTCGCCCAAAAAGCAGGCAATGTTGCTTGTAAAGTAGAGCGACAATGTGAGCTGACCAAAGTCCACCAGACACGTTATTATCAAGGGTTCAATGGGTAATAAAGTTAGACTATTCAGGGGAGGACATATCAGAGATAAGCTCAAGACATCACGTCATGTAGAAGTACCATTTTATATTTTAGAAGTGGGGCACATCATCGTTGTGCTATAACATTATCATTAAACTGTGGTTTAGGCTGGTTAACATAAGGTGTGGCATCCTGGTTTGTGAAAGTCATCATGATGCCACGCTCGGAAACGCTTAGATTGTATGACTTCATTGCAGGAAGTTCTCTTTCACCCTCATCCTACCAACATATTTAACATACCATAACCATAACCACTACCGCTTGGGTACCCTGAGAATGAACTAATGTAAGAAATAACCAATATCGCCAAATGTTTTTTATTCTATAATTTATGTCATCTGGAAAAAGAAGGAAAAAAAACAGGTGATTTATTATTTTAGAAAAGTCACAGTAAATGTGCATATTGTGTGAAACGAAAATAAACGTATGAGTGAATCCGTATCTGCTGCATCGGAGTCCGTCTCCTTCAAAATGACTTATAGAGGAAATAAGTATGGGACAAAAACCCGACTCGACTGAAGAAAGGGGCCGGCTCAAGATGCCATATAGAAGTAAAACAAAAGTTCCCACATTATTAATAAGTAATAGGAGGAAAATCTGAGGTTGTTTATTTTCTAAATTGGAAATAAAACCCTGTGACCAGGTTTTTTTGTGGTATAGTCATAGATATGAAGGTGATGCAGCTCTGTATAAGAACATTTGGCATGACCGACATCCATTAGATTAGATTAGATATTCCTTCATTAGTCCCGCAGTCGGGAAATTTGCAGGATTTCATTTAATAATCACTGTAAAGACTTTCCTCTAAAGTATTATGGCTTTTGAGAGGTCACTGTGGCATCATGGAGCTTTTATAGCAGCTAGAGAACCAGATGTTTCCCTCAGGAGTTTGTGAAGAGATAAAAGGAGAGTGAAAGTGAATATTGGCTTCTTCAGGTGTCCAGAAACACAACTCCAATTAAATACTCATAAAGCTCAATGACTGGCCGGATGTGTAAACTGTTTGCTAAAAATCATATCAACTTAAAAGGTTAAGGAAGTCAAGGGAGGTTTAAGTTACTAGTTCCTACCCTGTTACAAGTTGGTTTATGTTTTTTAAGTTATTGGCCTGCAGTTATTATTAATTGATTGACATTTTTTTTGTAAATGAAAAGAAGAAAAAAGGAGGCCTTTTTTATTTTTTTACTATGGGTTTGGCCACTGACTGGTCTGCAGCTGTGATGAAATATTGTCCGATCGTCCTTCTTTTGTCCGGGGGACAGAGAGGCCTCTTCAGGTCCCGTAGAGCAGACGGGCGAGAAGGAGACAAATGACTGACCGAGGTTTTTGTTGTACTAATACGAGACCCCCTAAAGGCAGGCTGGAAAGTGTGTACAGTTATGTGTCTGTCAGCCTGGTTATCTGGCAGCACCATAGTGTGTGTGTGTGTGTGTGTGTGTGTGTGTGTGTGTGTGTGTGTGTGTGTGTGTGTGTGTGTGTGTGTGTGTGTGTGTGTGTGTGTGTGTGTGTGTGTGTGTGTGTGTGTGTGTGTGTGTGTGTCCTTGTATGGTCCGCCGTGAAACATGTCTGACTCCTTTTTCTTTAACTTTTGGGGGGGAATGTAGACCAACAGGAAAAACAGCTGTGGCAGCAGCAACACTGACCACAAACACAACTCTCAAATGTAAATATAGTCATTGGGTCAGGAAAGGTGCCCTGTGTTTACATTCAGTGTTGCCTTGCCTTGTGTTCTTGAGCAAAAACTTTTTTTTTTTTTTTTTGGGTACCTGCACTTGTTTACATCCATGTTTGCTAGTCGCATAGAGTAGAAAGCTAAATCCAAATCCAAGCCACATCAAAAACATCACTACAATCACAAATTATGACTTTATAGGTTTAAAAATGGTTCGATCTATAGAAGGGGCCTATGAAAAGAGGAAGAGAGAGTTTTTTTTCTCATGCTGTAGCAGTTTATACCCCTCATCCTTTGTGTCTTGCTTGAGGGCTCATGTGAGCACTGTACCTCTATGACACGCTGTGTTAACAGGTCTGCCGGAGGGCCCTCTCACGTTCCATGGCCCCTGATGAAGAGGTGTGGGTGAGGGGTTGTCACCGAGACGTGAGCCGGCCACGGACGCAGTAATGCGGCCTTGATATTGCCGGATAAAAGAGTCATTTACAGCTGTCAGACATGGCAGGAAGTGGAGGCTTGATGTCTATTTTTATGCGTGTGCAGGGTTAGGGTGGCTTCGACACCTGGGTTTGTGACTCAGGTATGTTGCTGAAATAAGACGCCTTAGTAAATACAAAATAACTGATAAGTAGCGTGCCAGTTGATACGGTAAAGGACGCAATTTTTAAGTAGTTAGGTTGTGAACTGCATATCTTTGGGCTTTGGACAAAACAAGACATTTGAGGAGGTCAACTTGTGATGGGCATTTTTATAACAATTCATTTTTACATTTAATAGTTGATTAATCGAAGAAAAAAAATTGTCTGATCGATTTATAAATCATTAGTTCCAGTCCTTTATTATATATATATATATATATATATATATATATATATATATATATATATATATATATATATATATATATATATATTACATTTCGTCTGCCAATAATGGTGAAAAGAAAGGAAGAACTAAAACAAATGCATTCAGCCAAGCCATGAGTGTAGAAGGGAAACCCCCTCCCCTGATAGTCACATCAATACTTCCTCAAGTAGCACCACATCTGACTACCACACCAGTTCCCCCCCCCCCCACCCCCACCCCGGTTACAAAGTCCAGAGTGTGTGCAGAGTTTTCTGGTAAAGTTTAATCTGTGTGTAATTTATTTTACAGCCATGACCCCCCTCCCCGCCCCCTTCCTCCTCTAAACCCCCTCTCATCCCTCATGAGGTAGGAAACCTGCCCTGCCAACGTTAAAAGGAGCCCATTGTGATCAGGTCCCCCTAAATTAACCACGGTGGCAGACTCGGTGCTGGGAAGCACAATGGAGATTAGAAATCACTTGACTCCTGAGCGCAATGATCAGTACTATTAGGCTACTGTATGAGTTTCAAAAGCGGGACAATTAAAAAAGTTAACAGAGTTTTTAGTGTCTGCGGAGGCGCTGCTGTAATGGGAGATCTATAGTCTGCGGTCTATGTAGCCTGAGGGGCAGGTGGTGCTCTAATTATCAGCACATTACTCACTTTGTTCTTTCAATAGAGCACCACTGAGATGGAGGTAGGAGGACTGCAAAATAACAATCCACGTGGTAATAGCGCTAACAAAGAACAACTGTATTCCGGATAAAACAATAATTTTCTTTTTCATTGTCGCTTCATTTTCTTTATATAGCTTTCTGCAGCATAAAGCAAATGGTTGGCTGTGTTACATTAATCATCAGGTTGACGACACCGGCTAACTGTTAACTCAGTGTCCAGCTGGAAAAGATTAATTAACAAGGCTGTCAACTGGTGTGCTTTAAAAAAATGTAGCAGCACTAATTTGTACGGTATGTGGACATGGAAAAGCCATTTGACATGTTGAAATCATTTTACAAAAAAATCCCCTTTGCAAACTTTCCCTTTGTGTGTTTGTTTTGCCTTGTTTTTAGTTTTTTTTCGAATTGTGCCTCACAAGGTGGGAGGCAAAATGTTTGCTGTGGTCAGTTTAATGTTTGTAGGTGTTTGAGTCAGCACCTGTTTGCAGGGAGAAAAACGATGTCTCGGCACCCAAAGTTTATGGACAAAAGTCGCAGATCTTTTTCCCGAGGATTAAACTGAGCAGGAGACAGCGGGAGATTTGAAAGGCAAATAATTTACCGGATTTTGAAGAATGGTAATATGAGACAATATGTAGAGAATAAATGTCCACTTTCTTACTTGCTTTATTTCCTCCCCTCCCACCCCGACCCCACAGTCGTTCCACAAGTAGATGAAAAAATGCACTTTGTGTCGGCTCGGATATGTTGTTGACCTCAGCGGCAGCCTTGTTGGGGTCATTGGGGGGAAGTGAATTTGAACTCTTCGCCCTCGCACACTAGTTTGCAATTCAAATGTCCGGCGCAACACTGAGCAAACGCTTCCTTGTTGCCATGCCGCTGCCGCTCTGCAAGGCAGCGTGTCGTGTTTCTGGGCTGCCCTTTTCATGCCACTTAAAGCAGCCTGGCAGGTATAAAAGGAGAGCTTAGAGGCACGTCTGTTCACTTTCATCACGCCATATTAGATAGTTGACGGCGACCCCGGTATCTTACACCTTTATTCTTTTCATCCTCATATTACTTCCTTTTTTTTTTGGACCGTTTTTCCTTCATCACTAGACATGATGTCAGAGACGTGCCTGTGTAACAGCAGGAGCTCCATGCATGAATGGCTCCTGCTGTCCGTACGCCTTTCCCTCTGACATGCAGAATTTGTGTGCACAAGGACCACAAGGGTGTGGCCGAAATGTATTGGTTAAAAAATGTTCTGCGACGGATGACAGTTTTTTAATGTGTGTTTGTTAATCAACCAGAGTTGTTTTCAGAGATAGGATAAAGGAGCAAGAGAATATAACTCAATCGAGCTCAGAGTGTAAATGTGTTGTGGGTGAGAAGTGCTTTGTTCTGAAAGGACTTACTCAACATTTTGAGAAAGAGGGTATTTTGCTTTCTTACCAAGAGTACAGACTAAGAAAACACAACAAAACATATTCATTCGTCAAAATTACTTTGGACTGAGGGCTAGCGGTTTCCCCCTATTTCCAGTCTTTACGATAAGCTAAACTAATTAGTACAAAGTAGCAGACATTTTGACATGTCGTAACAGGTGTACTCAATAACATTAAGGATAGCTGCCTTCCACAGGGGAGGGCTGATATTCTGCACGCTATACTCCCCAGGTGATTTTACTCAGACTGATCAGACCTCTTCTCAGCACTGTGTGTGTACAGGCTGAGTTTGATTAAAGCAGCCAAATAGAATTTAGCCATAATTACTGTATCTGTCACAGCTGTGCTTTCCCCACTGCAACGTGTCAAACTGGCTTCCGCGAAATGAGGAAAATCCGGTGTGGCCACAGCATTATCGGTTCAAAGATCCACCCTCCTTCTCCTGGGCAGCAGTCTAATCAGCGAAGGTAATTGAAAACACCTGTTGGGGTGTGGAGGCCTTTAACGAGCACAGAATGGTTGCATGGATGGAATAACTGTCACTTTGCTTGATGCCTAAATCCAGCATTTCTTTTTTTTGCGGTAGCAATATGGGGGAGTTTATTTACTGTTGGAGACTGGAATGTGTTTTTTTTTCCCTTTAGCTTTCATTATATTCTGTGGTGTAAAATGTCCATTCATTGGCTGTAATTGCCTCATATTAGATGGGTCTTGGGGAGTAATGAGGCCAATACGAGGAATGCTGTTGTCTCTGAGCTCAGCAGGTCATTTAGTACTGTAACCTGACTGTGGCCTCTCCAGGAGGTTGGACGGTTTCATGAGGGGAAAACACACACTCCTAATTATGTAAAAATGATAGTCTGTTGATGTGGAGATTTATGATTTGTTTGACTGCAGAAAAATGGGGATAAAGTATCCCCATGAAAGATGTTGGTGTGCAGTGTCTAAATACCCCGGGGCTATAGACATAGCCCTTCTATCTGTTGGCGATGAAATGTCTGGAGAGGACTAAGTGAAGTCAGCTGAATAGAAAAACTAAATTGAAGGCGTACTCTGTGCTGTTGCAAAACACTTTTTTGCAATTCATGATTGGTGCTTAGGTGTCTTTGCAGAAATTGCCCTTGGCACAATGTTAATCTGGCACTTCTTCCCTTGCATATTCTCAACACTGCAGGATTAAATATCTAATGTCATTA
This sequence comes from Taurulus bubalis, assembly GCF_910589615.1. Classification (NCBI taxonomy): domain Eukaryota; kingdom Metazoa; phylum Chordata; class Actinopteri; order Perciformes; family Cottidae; genus Taurulus; species Taurulus bubalis. The sequence goes on along the minus strand of NC_136590.1, from coordinate 29,722,296 downwards.
TGTAATGGGTATTGAAACTTTGTCCTTGTGATTTAATATAGCCTCTTCATGTAAAATAATCAGGATGTCTTACTGAATGTGACGTCCAAGCCTTATTTTAGAGAAAAATTCAGCGCTCCATGTTCTCGGAAGTGAATAGTTTTCTGGTGTTCTTTGTCCTCTATGGTGGTAAACTGAATATATTTAGGGTTTTAGACTTTAGGACGGACAAACATACCACTTTATACTCTACTTTTTTTTCTTTCAGACCAAACGATTAGTAGATTAATCAGGATGATAGTTGGTGGATTAATTGATAATCAAAATAATTGTCAGCCCTTCTCATTAATCACGTTACTTTATTGAATGTAACCCCACAGGGTTATACCCCTGTGATCTTTCTCTATGCACAGTTGTTCGTTCAACCAGGAAGTGTCCAGTAGGCTATCCTCTTATCTTTACCTGCCATCTGCACAGGGCAATAAATGACAGGTGAGATCAATGCACAGAAGAGTCATATAAGTGAACTCGATAACCTTTGTAGCACAAAATAACAATATCTGACTGGCAATGCCGCTGCGTCATTACTACTTACCCAACATGGTGATGATTGATCCCCTCTGTAGTTTGAAGGGTGGACGTGTGAGGTGAACGGAGTGTTACAAAGTTTGATTCTTTGATTTGCGTGTTTAGTTTTGCGTGAGAGCCGTTTACGTAGTACAAACAATCTGTTTGCTGTACCTGCCCGAGTTGTTTATCAGGCACATTACTTTCAATGTGCCTCTGCCAAACAACCAAACCTGTGATAAGGCACAGCGGGTCAGAGTGCCATGCCACCATAAAGTGTCAGGTGTTTGGCCTGCTGATCGATATTATCTCTGTGCTTACAGATATTAAATCGTTTTATTGTATAGTTTTTATATTGTTAGTGGTTTGAAGTTGTCTGGCAGACATTCTCGAGTCACTTTCTCTTCTTTATCGAGTGCTCTTTAAAGCTGTTCTCAGGCACAATGGTGCCTTGTGCTGAATGCTGCGATCACCACGCTAACACGCTGTTGGTTAAGCACAAGAACATGCTCATGTTTGACTAAATAGCTGAGGCGGATGGGAAGGCCATTTGTTTTTCAGGTATTTGGTTATTTGTAGTTGACATATTAAATATATGACTTGAAGATGGTGCGAGATGGAAACATCAGGGATCATCAAGGTTATTCACCTTGTGGGATGATGGAGGAAAAGTCAGTGGACCACCGAAGACGATAGGATGCATCTTCTGGGAACCATGAATGACTGCACAAAGAGACTGCCCCAATCCATTTCATAGATGTTGAGATATTTCCCTGGATATCTGCTGCTATCATTGCTAGAAATCATAATTTAACAGTAAAAACTAAAAGAATATTGTGATTTTTCTATTTTTTTTAAATATTTGTTTACCACTGCATTGCCTCAGTATCAGTATAAAAGTAGAATTTTGAGGCAGGCTGAAGGAAAGTTCATACACCACAACTTCCAAAACTCTCTAAATAGCTCTCTCTTTAGATGCAACATTCAATCAAATGTCTTTTTATTTGATTACTTTTTAGTACTGGAAACAATTAAATCCTCAAAGTTGAACAGAACTGAAGTCACTTGAGGTAAATTGTGGAAAAAAATGAAGACAGAACCAGGACATATTGTACGGCCTCTATGCCACACCACGGATTTTACAAGCATTAATACATTCCATAAATAACCATGAATACTTGCAACGGGAAAAAAGGCACATATAGCAGCTTGCAAAAGAAGTTCATTGTTCTTTACTCTGTATTTTAACTTATTTCCGTAGCTCTATTTCATGTCGACATTTTATGAAACACAAACTGATATGTGCTCTCATTAATGGTGCTAAATTACTGTATTTATTATTATTATTTTTATTATTTGATCCGATATTAGCATCGGCTTCATTGTTTTTGCCTGCTATGTTCGGTGACTCAAACGACACAAAGTGACAGTTTTGGTGAGTTATTACAGACACTCAGTCGTGAGATAGAAGTCACTGTGAGTTTAATAATGATGGGTCATATTGCAAGAACAATACATGCAGTAGAGGCTTGACCTCCGTGTTAAACCCCATGTGCTCTTGGTGAAGTCATACAGTGTCACGGCTGCTGCCAGTACCAGCTCCGGGGCCACCACGGATGAAGTCATGTGTCTGTTCTGTGTCTGTGGTCAGCCTGTCAGGCCGCAGCTTGTTGCGTAGCATAACAGAGACGTTTGCTGCAGCCCGGCGGGGCAGAGACTGCGATCGGCAAGAGGTGACACGAGCTGAGCCAGCTGGTTGACGCTCCGATGATGAAAGTGGCGGTGAATTCATGACGTTTATGGTTTGCGAGGCACTCCTGCGGGTGTTCTCTATTTTCTGACATGTTATTTTAAACAATGAATCGAGTATTGAGATAATAGCATATGCAGCTAAGAGAGAACAGGGATGTTGATGGATCTTGCACAAAATTCAGGTGCAGGCTCATCTGAGCCTTGTATTATCTGTCCTGCTTAGATGTAGACAGTGTGTGTTGGGTCTGATTGAGAGACGAGGCCTGATTTTATAGAAGACATGTGGGACCCAAAACAATAGGTGTTTTTTCTCTCTAATTTTTAAGAATAATATTTTTCCGTAGTCATTGAGACTTTTCCCACCTTTTGAACAGGAAGGTAGTCATTTGTTATTGTGTGTTTCTTTTCCTGTGGTGTTTGTCCTCAGCTTCCTGCCGGGGCCATCTCTTCTTTCTCACTTTCTGTGTTTTTCCGCCTTTCATACATTCCTCGTCCTGGCCCTCTTTTGTCACTGTGGCTCCCTTGTTTGTTGTTGGTATCGCACATTTGAATAAGGTAATCGTTTGCTTTGAAGAGATGTGGTGAGATGCTGTCCCTGTTTTTATGCCTGCGAAACACGTGAGCCTCGAGGTCGGGGGTGTGTGTCAGGCATGGGTCATCTCTCGGGCGTATTGGTCAGAGGTTACAACCTCAAATTAAGAAAAGTTGATTGGAAAAATTAATGGGATTTTTTTTTCTTCTTGTTCAGGGTGCAAGACTCATTGTTTGCTATTCTGCACCACTCGGGAGAGAGGTCTCCTCGCCCCTTGCAATTAACATGGACTCACCGACTGCTATCTACCCTGCCGTGGGAGATGGCTCGGGAGTGTCTCCTGCTTTCATGGAGACCTCATTATGTTTGTCTTGAATTCTAGTTTTTCGTTATTTGTCACTTTGTTAAGATTTTGTTCACTATCCTAAACCTGTACATATTATTGGGGCAATAAAACCCGTATTTTTCATACCTTACCCTGCCTTCCCAGTTTTTGCTTACCCTGGTCCTTCACCCTAGTGGTGCAGAATAGCCATGTTTAAAACATGGCACTTGTGTCTGTTTTGGTATCCAGTTCCCGGTAACGAAATTGCTTCCATAAATGTCTTTTTTCTTATAGTCATTCCACATCCGACTTTAACCCAGAAGTCATGTTCTCAGATTTGAATACACATACTAAAGACTGAGAACCATACTCTGTAACAATGGTGAATTTGCATGCCCCCATTTTTAGACCAAACGCACCTACACTCAAACAAAACTCCTGTCGCCTGCAGCCTTGTGCTATTCTAGTGTGCAGGAATTCCTACAGTATCCAGTTAAATTCATCATGACTAGATCATATTGCAGCCCCCTGGGGGGAGTCCTTAATACAAAAGTAATTGTCTTCCCAGAAGCCACTTGAAAGTAATACACAGTTTATGATTCACAGAGTGTTCAGTTTTAAAGCTTGACGTTGCCAGGCATGTTGCAGTTCCTGGTTAATGGTTGACGAGGGAGGATACAGAGTGCTTAACTGTTTTTCTTTATAGCGGAGAATATTATTAATACGCTCTTATTGACCTTGTCACATTTTGTGTGCATGCATGTGTGTGCCACATACAGATGGCGGGGCTGCTGGCGAGTTACAGCCCTGCCATTGTCGGTTTATTTAGGTATATTCAACTTTTGTGAACACATCAACATGTAATTAAGTAGTCCAAATGTTAATATTGTCAAGTAGGTATTTAGGCCAGATCAAGGCAGGAATGCAGAGCTTATTAGAGTGTGACAGCTTGTCTTGATCAGTTAGAGATTTTAGACAGCGATGTGTGCACTGCCCAGCAACACACAGCCACAGTCTCTCTCCCCTGCACACTCAGAGACGTAGTCTCTTTTTTTGTGTGTTTGACGCACATACAGGAGAAAATTGCATTGCAGACATCGGTGATAACGCTGCATGGCAACATGACTTTCCCTTTCCTGCTAATGCTTTGCTTGACCACTGGCGGATGCTTTGCTCCGCCAGTGGTCAACACCCGACCACTTCCAGCTTTTCAAAAACGGCTTCCTCTCCGTTTCTGTTTGATCAGGGACAATAGGAGTGATGTCTTTCAGGTCCTTGTGGGAGGCTCGAGTCCAGAAGTGAAGTCATAGTGCAGTATTACTGTGTGTGTGTGTGTGTGTGTGTGTGTGTGTGTGTGTGTGTGTGATTCATTCTTTATCCATTTTAATGCAGAAACGTTTTTTAATGATTTTGGATTTAATGAAACCAGCTAAAGATTACGGGATACGTTTGTAGAGGTTTGTGTTACTGTACGTCTCTTTCATTTCATTTATTTATTTATTTATTTGTACACATCAATCAACCCAGGGGTAAATGTGTCAGTCTTAGCTCATGCTAAATTTCAACCGTAGTCCCTGTGGCCAGATATAACAACAACACCTGTAAGTCTGGTCCTGACACTACAGAGCAAACTCAAAACTAGAGTCCTAATTAATGTCATTGATTACACCTGTGGTTTTCCTGCTGTGCTGTGCCAAAAGGTATGCAATGATGAGGATACATTATTAGTTGTTTCTGAGTTTTACCGAGCAGATTTAAAGTCTTTCCTTCTCATTGAGAGCAACAGTGTGAACGGTAGTTTTCCATTTAGCTCAGAGGCCCGGCGACCCATCATCATCTTTATCCACAGACTTAGCAAGGCCAGCAGGGCTAACAGGCTTATTGCTTTTGGCTTGGTCGCTGGTTGGCTGGCTACCAATGCATTAGTCATTGTAGTTCCCAAATTTTCTGCTTGTGTCTTTCATCACTCTCTCTCATAGCTGTGTCCTCCATGTTTCTTCTTTCACCTTTCATTTTTGTGGGTCTGCTGCCTCTGTTTTATCCCCCTGTACCTCCTGTGTCTGTATTCTCTATCTATCTATTTCTGCCTTTGGCTTCTCAAGACGCCTGGTGATCCAGTCTCGTGGCAGTATAGTGAAGGTCACGCTGGAACACATAATCACCAATGAATGACAAAGAAATCTGAAAGAATTTACCACCGCCCTCCAATCCATCATTCCTCCCCCTCTCTCTCTCTCTCTCTCTCTCTCTCTCTCTCTCTCTCTCTCTCTCTCTCGTTTAATTTTTTAAAATCCAATCTTCTTGTAAGTATGAAAATATGTCCTTTCCTGACCTTGTTGGCTTTGTTTTCAAAACATATAGTCTTTAAATTATTGCGGTTCTTAAGACATACGCTCTCCTCCCTCCACCATGATATAGTACTTGGTTAGCTCAGTTACCGGGCAGAAAGTGGTAATGAGCTTATCCCTGTTTCACACATGTGGAATGTGACTCAATAAATTCTTCATCATCTCAAAGCTGAATAAAAAATCGTAAAATGTTGTGTCTTAAAAAAATTATATTAAAGCTCATGAAATCTGGTTGCATCTCTTCCCGTCTCAGTCCCACATCACAAAGAAACGTTATGTTGTTGTCTTCAGGTGGACCCGCAGCAGCAGTAAAGCCAACAACAGAAAGTTGATGCTGCTCTTTGCACCACTTTGTCTGACACTGTGCTAACGGTAACAAAAGGTCTGCATAGATGAACACTGTCAGCCACCGTAGAAAACAATAGAGAGGGCAACTAGGGTCATTGTCTGACATTGAGAGAGTTTGACCCATGCAAAAGACAGATCAGTGTCTCATAGTGTATTCAACATGTTCTATCTTAGCTATTTGAGTGAATTTAGTACTATATGTTCAGATAACATAGTTGCCACCACATTTTTATGGTGACAGAAGCCCACTTCTTGTTGATTAAAAGTATCATTCTCATTTTAACTGTTTAATTGAATGCATCATGAACAAGATTGATTTTTTTTCTGGAAAAATTGAAAAGAGGCAATTTCTACATTAATTAAACACAAAGCTTTTCCAATACAGTACAGTAATGATGACCTACATCAGTCTTACTGCAGTAGTGATTATTAGAGATGCCTGCAGTTATTTAATAGTTAGCTGTGTGATTGGAATAGAAGAATACAGACTAATAGTGGTCAGGAATAACAGAGAAAATGAGGGTGATGGTGGGGGATAGTTAGTCTTTGTGACAGTTTTGTTTTTTTGGGTGGAGGCTGGGAGGTCACCCATCCACCCACCAGCCCCACCACTATACCCCCTCCCTCCTCCGTCCTCCCTCCTGCCTTGGCTAGTCTCCATGTGCCGGGCTCAGGGCCTTGAGAATGAATGGCGCCCGGCCTCTGCTCCGTCTTTGAAGCCAGCCAGGAATGCGAGGCCTCTTTTTTTTCTTCTTCTCCCCTCTTTCTCTGTTGTTCAGGCGGCCGGCAGCACTAGCAGCTATCTGCGGCAGTGAAATATTCCCTCCGCTGCGCTCATTGTGCATCGGAGAGCCGGACGTCATCGGCTGGCCAATCAGTGGCTCCCGCTAGGCAGCTTCGGGTCTCAGTGGGGGGAGAAGGGACTCGCTAGAAGCCTTCTCTCTAATATCTAGCTCTCCTGGTTACTTGGTCTGGTCCCTCTTTTAGAGGAAGAAAGATGTGCTGAAAGAAAAAACGTGGATCATTCAGCAAATACATATTGAAGTTGAAACTTGGAACACTTTTCTTTCTCAGATGGCAATTGAGAAGGTCAGCGACTTGGACTCAAAGTTTGGGTGAGTTTTACCTATTTATTTCTTGTCAAGTGTGCTCTCTAAACTTCCATTCACACCAGCCTGCAAGTGGTTAATCGCTCAGTGGCTTCGTAGCCATCTGCCTTGCTGCTGTGACTGTTGATCCAGTCCTTCCAACTTGTGTTCAGCTTTCCGGCTGTCATTGTTCAGCTCTCTTGTCTCCTGTTGTTGTGGTTTGCGTGTGAGGGTATTTGTCTGGGCCGGTCACCCTCTGCCTCAACCCCCCCACCCCTCTATCTCCTCTCTGTACATTTAGTCACTGCCTGTCCCCTCCATCACTTCCACTTGAGCGCTCCCCTGTTTGGGAGCCTCGCCCTCTCTTTTTGCAGAGGAAAGAGGAGGGCTGGAACCCCCTCCTACACACACACACACACACACACACACACACACACACACACACACACACACACACACACACACACACACACACACACACACACACACCACAGATCAGAAAGGCCTTCATAAACACATGGAATCCCCCTTAGTGCTGGAGTTTGAACGGCTCTTGGTAGGTGGATTTTCTGTGTATGCAAAACGACCACCTAGGATCATATTTGATTCGTTTCTTTCAGCCGGGCAACCAGACATGACAATACCGGCAAAGCGTTGGTCATTTGGACTGTTTTATAAGGAGTCTAAGTTAGTAAGTGGTCATTTACGTAAGGCCGTTTCTTGCGCTTTCATCAATGCTAAAGACCAAATTGAAATACTACAGTGCCCGAGTTGATTAGCTGGTTGGCTTATCTATGTTTTATTGGCAGCATTGACCTTTGTGTATGCATGACAGCCATGTAGCTTCAACTTGATGACATAGTCATGGAAAGGCATGCATGTCATGGGAGAGAAGACTGCATCTACCCTGTCATTAGAGTGCACCGTAAACATTAAACCTATCATTACCTTGCAGGAGATGGTCTCTGTACTGAAGATGAGTTTTGGGATAGGTTTTGATTGCAGCAGGGTTCTGTGTGTTTAGAAGATTGAATCTCTTTTAAGTTTTAAAATGCGGTGTACTTTTATAGTGAATAGTGAACTTGAGAAAAAAGTACTCTGAGTTTGAAGAAACCCAGCATAGACTGAAGTCACTAATGAAGTTAATTGGTTTCTGGCCATTAAAAAAGTTATCCGAGTCGAAACAAATTACCTGTAGATTGTGAGTGCTGCAGAAGCCTCAGTTTGAAAGGCCCAAAGACTATTCATTAAGTGGTATTTGCAAGTGTTGTATTGGTTGATATGACTTTACAGCAATCTGCAAAGCACTACAGCATCTTGCACACTTGCTTGTATAGTTAAGTGTTAGTTTAATCTCCCCTAAATGTTTCTGTCCCAAGAGCAATAAGGGTAAAGGTAGAAAGGTCTTTGCACGTTGCAGTTCTGTATAACAAGGCATTATACATCCATCACATGACTAATCCTCCCAGATTTCTGTTGCTCCATATGGAATTCCTGACATATTTTCATGTGTGTTCTACAACGTGCACCGCCAACCTCAAGGCAGTTAATTAGGGGCCACGTTGATGCAAAATGGTAGACAAACTCATTGAATTGGTAGTTGACTGTTCTGACCCACTAAACCAAGCTGCAGTAAACTGTGTGAGCTGTGAAACGTAAAAATACGCAAAATATCGTCTGAGAGCCAAAAAAAAAAGATTTGGCTCTTAACAAGTAAAGCAGTAAAATAAAAAGAAAGTATGATAGAAAAATATACACAATGAATGAAAAAAAAAAATTTTTAATAGACTTTACTTCATAAAAGATTTAAACATGAAGTAAAAATATTGGTGCTGCCAGGTTCCAGCACCTCCACTTTGCTGGGTAGGCTTGAACAGTTTTCTACTGGGGGCAAGAAAAAAAATCTCGAGGTACATTACTTGTCTTTGCAATTTATAACTGGTGGAGCATAATCCTTTACTCAAGGAATTTGACCTAGAAATACCAAGCAAAGATTTTTCAGTGGTGACGAACTGTTTTCTGGAATCTTAATAGTGTTTGAGCAGATGGAGAGTTCGCATACAGCGAAGATGAAGTATGAAGGTGTTTATTATTGTATATGGTGATGTGGCTGTGTCCGCTATTAACATAGTGGACATGCCAAGTTGATTATCTAATACAAACATGTGTGTTTGTGTAAAGCTGTGATGCCGTTGCAAAGCAGTCAAAACAGCTATGCAATGGTATGTTTGTGGAGACCGCACAAACCCATGTGATGGATTGAGTATCGGTCAGTCATTCTCTGTTTGAACACACATTTTGTCTAACCTTTACAGGTTAGACAACATTAATCCAGAATCCTGAGTTAAGAATTGATGTTGATAACAAATTTGTTCTGTGTTTGTGTTTCCTCCCCCAGGAGCTACTGAGTGTACGAAAGGAGGAGGCACGAGGGGAGGCACGAAAATGACCTAAATTGCAACAAGCGTGACGGACAACCTGATGCAAATGTGTCTGTGGTAATTTTCCCAGTTTCACCCACAAGGAAGACACATGCATCAGTGCACATACCCGTACGACATATTTACAAACCCTGCCCTGCCCTTCGCCCCAGTCCTCCATGGATTCCTACAACTTGCACTTTGAGAGAATGAGCAACGTGGACCTGCATCCTCTGAGCCTGCCTGTCAGCCGGCTCTCCCCAGCCAAGTCCAACAGCAGCATTGCCGACCAACTTGCCCACCACCAACACGGCAAAGGAGACTCTGCATACAGCTCCTTCTCTGGCGGGTCAACTGCCCCGGACTACCCCTCTCCTTTTCACCCAGACGACCTTCAGTCCAGCTCCTTCAGTCACTATGCTGATCTTAAGTACGTAAAATCCCTTTACCATCCGACCCAGGTTCTGCAGTCTGACTCAAAGACCATGGACCAGCTCTATCGCTCTGTGGAAGCTATCTCACAGCAGTATCGCAACAATACCAGCACCAATGTAAACCACCACAACCTAAACGGCTATGACAGTCTCTATACCAACAACAAAGCGCTCTCTAAAAAAGAGGGGCGATTGGGGGCTCCATCGCAAGGTGCTTACCCTCCTGTCCATCCTCCTCCAGTCCCAGCACGCTTGGATAGTTTTATAGCCACAAAAAACTTGGAAAACAGCAGGGTCCACCATCAAGGTACTGAGTTCCAACCCCAGCAACCCCAGCCTCAAAAACAGCCCAAACCCCTCAACCGACTCCATCCACAGTCCCATGGTCTGAATACCCAGAAACCTGAGACGGCTAACCCAGACACAGGCAAATCAAGCTCACATTCTGACCCAGTGTACTCAGTTTGGAGAGGCTCTCAACAACAACTGCCACAGGCCCAACAGCCACCAAGCTACCGCCCCCACCTCCAGGCTCATGATCAGACCAGGGCGCCGTTGAACCCAGAATGCATTTTCATCACTGATTGCAAAGCTGCCTCTGAGCAGCAGAAGTCAACAAACATTCTCGGCCGATCACCTCCGCGAGGCACAAGCCAGCCTGAGCACCTGAAACTTAGACAGCCCTCAAGCAGTGGTGGATGTAATGGAGACCATCCCAACAAGTCCATTGGTAGCAGTAGCCATTTTGAGAGTCAGCGCAAAAGGGCGCACTCAGCTCATGATTGGCTTGGTTCAGAGCCAACTCGAGCTGCCAGCCCCTGGAATGCTGGTCAGAGTTTAATCAACAGCAGCATCCAGCATAAAGGTCAGTTCTACTTTGTCACAGGAATGTGTAAGTCTGAATCTGGAATGAGGACCCACTCCGCCTCTGTGTGTGGGTCTGAGGCTGGGAGCGAGAGCTCCACTGTGTTGGAGACACACCAGTTAAGAGAAAAAGAAAGATGCCACAGCACAATGGATAATTTGTTTAGACCTCTTCAAGAGCGCTCTCGCTCTTCCAGTGGTGTGATCCCAGATGAAAGAGATACTTTCACTTCCCAGAGCAAGGACCTTTCCTTCAGAATCCACGACCAGGAGAATCGCAGACTATCTTACATCTCGACCCAGTCCTCTCGAAACTTTGATGCCTTGGAAGAAACCGACATGATTCAGAATCGGGATATTGGGCGCCACACTGCCAACAACCCCATATTCTACTGTGGACCTGACAGGAACTGTCCACCACATTCAACCAAACATACAAAGGAGGTCACCTCACTGATAAACAATGAACAGCCCAACTGCCACAAGAGAGAGGAGCAGGCAAAGAGAGGGAAACGACAGCCCTTGGGGGATGTAGCCAGTGAGAGGATAAACAAAGAAACAACCCCGCTTCTGTACCACCTCACTGGAGCCAGCAGGGCAGCGTTACAGCCTAAAAAGGATGCTGATTTCAGTGTAAAAGGCAATGAAGCAATCCTAAACAGAATAGGTCATGAAGACGTAGCTGTTGAAGATGAGAGAGCTTCACAAAGTGACACAAGCAGCAAAGATAGAGGGGAAGTTATCTCTGTTGCCTGTAACACTCTGGATGACTCCTTTAAAAAGTACTACAAAGAGAAGCTGAAGGATGCCCAGTCGAAGGTCTTAAGGGAGACGTCGTTTAAAAGGAGGGACCTGCAGCTTTCATGGCCACACCGAATCAGGCAAAAACCTGAGCTGAGGCCCACAGTGATTCACACTTTCTCCCTATCACAGGACTCTGAGACTTCCACAGATACACTCACTCCCTCTGTGACCTCTGAGGAGACAGAGAGGGGGAGCATAAAAGAAGAAGTCAGGGAGAGGCAGGAGGAGAGGGACGAAAAGACTGAAAAGGAAATCGGGAGACCAGTGAATGTGGCCCAGCCCCAGGTAGCACGCATCGGAGGGAGGAAGCGACTGACTCAAGAGCAGAAGAAAATGTGCTTCTCTGAACCAGACAAACTTAACCAGCTTGGTGGTGCCCCCATCCACTCTGCATGCCGCTCCTTTGGCAACGAAAGCGAGGGAGAGGAACGTTGGCCGGAAGGAGAGCAGGGACTGGTTGCAGCACGGAGGAAGATGTTTGAGACGAGAGGTAGAGCCCTTTCAGCCTCTAGCGCTTCAAAGAAAAACTTAAAACATATGCAACAAAAGGCCCTGGTGGAGTACATGGAGCGTAAGACGAGCCAGAAGGTGCCTGAGCCACAGCAACCAGCGCCCCAGATATCATCTCCATCCAGACAGAGGCATTCGCTGGGGGAGAAACCCTTCGATTGGGTTCCCAGGCCTTTATCAGGAAATCATGAAGACAAAAACACCAAGAAGAAACTCCACAGACCCCATTCTGCAGGCCGTATCCTTGATTCCTCCACCAGCTCCATCAGGTACGAAAGAGAAGCAGAGAAAGAAAACTTGTGATGTTTTTTGTTGCATGGATCAAATCGTTTACAATTGTATTTATATTCTCACGAAAACAGGTATGCCCAGTTCTTCTCAGCTCAGTCTTGTTCAGGCCAGTATGCGGGCCAGTTGAATCAACCCAGATGGAGGGAGAGCCACGGTCCATCTCAGGGGAAGTCTGCCTCAGTGGAGAGTCTCTTGGACCAGCCAGAACCACCTAGTTTCTTCAGGATCAGATCCACATCCACACCACATGTACTTCAGGTAAGTCTGTTCAGATTGAGACGATTAGAAATGTAAGACATGTTACTTTAAAGTTAGTGTCTGATAAGCTCTCATCACAAATATATGACATTTTAAATTACTATAAGAACAAGCCAGTCAGAAAAAAAAAATGTCAAAGAAAACAAGATGTGTATTAACCCTCTTCTGGCTGTAGTGTTTGACATTAATTTGATATACTTTGTTATTTAATTCAGAAGAATTTAAGTGTCTCCAGATTCAAGTGTAATTCATGTGTTACCTTTTGACTTTTCTTCTGGGTCTGTAGACACTGGACTACGAGGATGATCCATTACCAGTGGATACTATGGAAACCTGGCGGTATGTACCAGCACTGCAGACACAATGGGACATTTTTATTGGTTTTAGGTCAGGAGAGTATTAGGTCAGTGAGTGTGCGTTGCACAGACTATAAATCTCCACTTGATTCATTGTAGCACTGACAAGTCAACACCCACCTGCTCCAGCAAACCAGCATTCATTTTAAAAGATTAATGCATGGGCTGTAAAAGAAGAGTCATTGACTTAACCATTTTTAAGGAGTTTGTCTACTTCTCAGAACTACATTGTGATTTCTAGGAATATCAAATTGTTATATGTCTTTGAAGTAAAACGTTGCATGTGGATGATTCATTTGTATTTGCCTTTTTTAAAGAAGTTGCATATGAAAATGCTAGTTAAAAGTGTTGCTTTGAGCATTTTGGGTTTTCATTCAAAGTTCTCTCATTGTTTGTATAATTGATGGCTTTTGTTTAACATTTAAACACTGATTGTCAATGTCAGGCCCCAGACGAATGCCACTGAGGACCCCTTAATAAAGCCAGCTACAGAGGACTCATTAATAAAGCCAGCCCCTGAGGTCCAGCAGCGTGTCCGTGTGGTCGCACAGAGGGGGAAGTCCATGGAGGAGCTCGGGGCATCAAAGTTAACAAGACCATCGGCTATGAGTAAAAGTTCTGAGCAGCTAGATCAAGTATGGAGGGACTCCACTCAACCAGCAGGACCGGACGGAGACAAGAGGGGCATTTCTTTCTTTGTAGAAGCCAGAGAAGCCAAGGAGCAGGACCGAGGGAGGAAGAAACCAACTGTAACGGAGCAAGCGGGCAAGGAACCAGAGGTTGTTGGTCAGAAGAGCGCTCGGGGACAGACACAAAACCAAACCCAGAAAAAGTCTCTGTTGAAGGAGAACTCAGAACCAGGCAATGAAGCCGCAGTAGGAACAAAGAATTCAAGTAGATCCACCTCCCCGGCTTCCTGCTACTTTTCCCGGGCCAGTGTTCACTCTGGATCTCCTTGTTCTCACGGCCCGGTCACAGATGAGTTCAGGTCCAGTAGACCGCCCAGTGAGACTTCATCTGACCCACCTTCCCCCAGATGTCTAGAGACCAGTGAGAGGGAGATCAAATCCACCACCTCCACCCCCACCCAGACAAAGCCTCCTTGTGAAAACAGGCCGAGCTCCAGGTAAGATTAGACTCGATGTCAATGCAGCATTTGTTTCCTCCAGTTAAACGATTGAGCGAACTAAACTAAAATGACTCAAGGCATGATGTGTTTTTTTTCTGATTCTGCGTATTATATTTTTAACCATCGTTTGTTTAACTTCCAGTAGAGTTGGGACTTCTCTGTCTGTGACTGGATCAGAGAGAGAGCTGTCAGTGGATGAACCAAGCGGCGACGCCCTACAGCCTGACTCCAACCGCGAAGTGTCTTTGAGCTGCGGCGTCACCACAGATCCGTCACTGTGGATCCTCCGTCCAGAGGAAGAGATCAAAGACGAAGTCCAGACTTCACCACTGACAGACGTTTTTGACAACGAGTCCACGAGCTTGGCCCCTCCAACGCAGACAAGTGAAACCTCTGTGTCTTCCTGCACCTTCGTCTCTGACACAGACATCAGTCAGCAAGTGGAGGCGGAGGAAAATCCCGAAACGGAAGATGAGAAGTCGGGAAAAACCCAGGAGATGGAAGAGGAGAGGGGGACACCGGAGAGGGAGACGGAGAGCCTGGAGAGGCCTGCTGAGAGACCTCGGTGGGAGGAGCTGGTAGAAGTTATGGTCAAGGCCGACCAATCGCTGGCCAGAGTGCTCTTCCCGCTGGCCAATCGTCAGACGGCACTGATGCTGATGGAGCAGCTGCTGTCAGAGGACACACTGCTGATGGAGGAGCACTACAAGAAGAAACAGGAGCAGAAAGGAGCTACAGAAAGGTAAACCTCAATGTCCTGGAACACAACATTTAAATTAAACCGAGCTCTGGTAGTCACAAATACATTCCCAATATTATACACTATTCAGAGCATTTCACTGCCTTAGTTGGAGAAGACGGCACAACCCTGAGAGAATAGTTGTGAAATCATGAGAAATTAAGAATCCATTTAAAACTAGTTTAGAATCTAAATAGTGTTTTTAGTGCCAAGTTAATTAGGAGTCCTGGTTTGATGTTTCTCTATGAAACTAGATACTAGTTTGCAATGAGCAAAGAAACTGAGCTCCACCAGCTCCACTCTACCTTTTGTTGCATCACATGCATGGACACACCTGGCTATCGCCTTTCTGCTTGTGTAAGCAAAGTGAAGATACATAGAGAATGTGCAGTTGCATTTCGGCATTCTGTAATATGTAAACGGAGTAGAGTATGCTGCCTGTGAAGACACTATAAGTGGCACATTAACAGGGTGTAGAAGAGTGAGCTTGACCTAAACACATGTTTCTTTTTCCAGCGCTGAAATGGTCGAAGGGGCTGAACCATCGCCTTGTCCTTCCGCTCCTGACAGCCTTAAACCTCAGTGTACAGACCTGCAGAGCAAAGCCGACGTCACTAAGAAAAAGGTAATTATTAATTTGGGCAAAATAGTGGATGATCTTTGTCCAAAGTACCTCATAGCACAAGCAATGTGTATATTCCTATTATTTCAAACAATAAAAGATGTGTCTTATTCCTCATGACAGAGATGAAAGTGGTCTTTCACAGTTAAAACAGAAATAAAACATTTTGAATTAGCCTCAACATAACTAAATGAGACCTGCATGTTGCCCAAAATGTATACCTCTAACTAATAGTGACATAAAATGTTGCTAAAATAGTCAGAGATTTGCTGCATGTACATAAAAGACAAACTCTGTGTTGATTTCATATTGAAACCATGTGGTTGCTATTTGGTCTTAAATGGACTCCTTTCAGACTGCGATAGTTGTGCGTCTCTTATCGCATGATGTCCTGTCTGCCTCTTATCAGTATCTCCCACTTGCCTAATGTTTGGCTTCGCAGATAGCATCCTCCGCTTCCTGACTGCCTCCCACATTCACTCTTGTTACAGTATGCCTTTATTCTACAGTAAATATGAAATAATAAAATAAAATAAAAACGTGCTAATCCACTTATTTCCCCATGTGTATCTCTTCTGTAGCACCGTGGCCTAAAATCTCTTACACATCACCTCCTCTGCTTAACATTAACAGCGCCTGTTAGCGTCGTATATCAAGGAGCGTCTCTGTTCGCTGGAAGAGACGCGTGACGCCCTCCAGACCGAGATTCAGGAGAACGCGACCCACGGTGAGGCTCTGGAGGTGCTGGTCCGGGACCGCTGTCTGCCTGTGGAGCTAGAGAGGTACAAACTGTTCATAGGAGACCTGGAGAGGGTGGTCAGCCTGCTGCTGTGCCTGTCTGCTCGGCTGGCCAGGGTGCAGAACGCCCTGAGCACCGTGGACCAACACACAGATGCCGAGGAGAAGGTGAGGAACCCAAACCTTTTGCAAAAATTTGCCCTGCATGAGTGATTCATTAGTTTGTTGCTTAATTTATTTGTCAAAGTTGCATATCAGTCTGATGGTAATACACTTGCCAGCAGGGACTTTTATTTAGAAACTCTCCTTGTTGCCTGCGTTGAAGGCCCAAATCCATCTGCATTAACTAACATTTTTACATCCATTCTTTGGATTTTGTGTCAGTGCTGTGTTTTAGAAGACAATTTTTAAATACATACATTGTAGTTATTCTCATCTCACATCACACAAGGAATAAAAAGCATGGGGCCAAAGCATCACAATTTAAATCTGTTTAAAATGATATAAATCCAATCTACATGTATCAAAGCTGCTTGTTTCAGTGTCTTCTTCTCACTAGAGTGCTGGTATTGTGAATGAATTTTAAGATGTTTATGGCTAAAGGTCAACTGAATCAGTTCAATAAGATGTAATACAAATCTACTGTAATGCACCGTCCATTTGCACTCCTCTCTTTTCCCCTGACCTTGTTTACACATACTGTATGCACTAATTAATGTGAATAAAAGGGTAAATATGTCAGCGGGTGTTAATGTTATGTAACCTGACGGATGTCATTACTTACTGCAACTCATTTAGCGCTTCTGGTGAGAAAAGATGACCCCGAGTGTTCGAAGTGAGTGGCTGCTCCCATGGCCTCAGTTATACTCCCGTTCTGTTTACTTTAGAACAGCAAACACATGCCACTTGGAAAAGGTTTAAGGGCGATTTTAAAAGGGGTCAAGGTTTCTCACTTTGTGGAATTCAAAAAATGTTATCTGTGTGTGATTGCCATCATTTTTAGCTTATCTGTGTTTAAGCCAAACACTTTATCAGACGTTCAAAGATCATGATAGAAAAGCAGTTTGATTGGACTGCCCTTTTTAAATTGATACACTGAGAAATTGTTAATTTAAGTTTGCATCATGCTGCATCTGAGGTAGCGAGCATTCATTAAAATGTGTTTACTGTCAGTAATTAGGGTATTTAATTCAAGTATCATGAGTTGTGTCACAGGATCTGACTGGAGCTCTGTGCTTTGCTCTGTTTTCCCCTCTGAATATCCTGCTTCATTATGCGTGCCATTATTTACCGCGTCAATTTATATTTGCATGGATACATTCGATTTCTAAATTTATCCCTTAAAGGGAGCTTTGTCGGTTTGTCCATCTGTAAAAGCCTGGCTGAACATGCTGCATACTGAGGGCTTGTTAGAGGCTCATTTGTTTTCTCGCTGTTATCAGCAACACTAGTATTTACACTGACTCACCGAAACTCCGAGCCGGTTTCGATGACATTTATATCTACCCTGCCCTCTGTTGACATATGGTAAAACTGCACCTCCTGCCCTGTGGTTGTTTGAAATGTGATCGTGCAAATTTCACAGCTCTCTATTACACCGAACAACTTATTACCTTTCAATTAAAACTAAAAATATGACCCAAAAAAAGGTTTTTGGACACATTGTTATTTACAGAATTATTTTTCTATTTTCCATCAGCGGTACTTTTTAAATTCTGTATTTGTTTGACTTTGCTCACAGCAGGATATTTACTTATCCATTTGATGTTATAAGCGTGGGTCTAGTGCTCTGCAGGGCACAAAGTCAACACCAGAATACGGTTCAAATTTAAGTCTAACCTTTTTAACTTTATCAGGTATAACTCATGGTCTTTATTCTCTGTCTCTGCTCTCAGCAATCTCTGGACAATCGCCACCGTCTGCTGTGCAAACAGAGGGAGGACGCCAAAGATCTGAAGGATAACCTGGACCGGAGGGAGAACCTGGTCTCCACCTTTCTGTCGCGCCAGCTGTCCGCCGAGCAGCTGCAGGACTATCGGCACTTCGTCCAGACCAAGGCCTCGCTACTCATCCGGCAGAAGGACCTGGAGGAGAAGCAGAGATTGGGAGAGGAGCAGCTGGAAGCCCTCTCCAACAGCCTGTGAAGGGAGGAGCAACAAAAAGCACACACTCCTCCCTTCTTTCCTTGACTTGCCCTGAAGGAGGATGGCTTATTAAGGAAGGCATGCAGATAGTTTTGGCTGTACTTGTCACGTGGATCATAAGTAGTCCTGGTGTCTAATACACTTTGCACTCTGTCCTTATTAAAATAGTTTGTCAGGGCTTCTGGGGGAACCTGCTGCTCCGCTCGTACGACATTGGCTGCACATGAGATGAGCAATAGAGACTGTTGAGACGAAAGCTTCTTGCTTTTCTGCCATCTACCGAAAGGTGCCCAGGACGCTCACCCAATCTCCGCCCATCGTGCAGTGTGCACCTGAATACTTTTTTTCCCCCAATGTGTCGCACATGTTTCCGTTGACTTTAAATAGAGAAATGAGGTGGGGGTTTTTTTCTGTGTGCCTTGATGTTGGTGTTGCTGTGGAATGTTTTCAATTAGAGCTGCTGTGTGGAAACCTTTGCGTCCCCTTAGCAATTCAGCAACTGTCCTTCACTTCGTCAATAAGATGGTAGTGCTGCAGCCCTGTGTCTGCACCTGTGGAAACCTATTATAAGCTTTAAGATTGTATTTTGACTTGCGAGAAGGCTTCAATGTAAGAGCGCAGTCTGAGGGGGGGGGGGGGGGGGGGGCAGTGTGCTGCGTCATGTCGGTGAAATATACAATAGACGTAGTCGATTTTAATCTTGTTTTGCGAATGTTTTACTTTTAAATATTTCTCAAATTAAGGCACTAAAAACCAAAAAGGGTGAATGGAAAAAAGCACTTTGTAATAATACATAAATGCACATTTCTTCAAATCAGATTCAAATAATTTCGATTGAAAGCCTTTCTCCATCCATCATTTAAACATCATTTATCTGCTTGGTCATTCATTTTAAATAGGAACGTTTTTTTAAACCGGTACATGATCACCATCAGCAACATTTAGGACTGTGTTGAAATACTTTTCAAGCTCATTTCATACTTAATGTTATTAAGTCTTGATGATTTCATGCTGGAACGGTTCCTCATAAGGAGGTGCTAAATCTCTTTAAAGAGGATTATAAGTAAGCAACAAATAAATCACTGAGTATTTTCTCCCAATGTCCCTTTTGTTGCAGAGGTGACACGTGATACTTGAAACACTTTCTTTATGAAAGAGGAAAGTCCACAATCTTCACTTCAGGTGTCTTAAACTAATTTTATCTTCTACCTCCTCTGTTCAGACCCTTTTTAGACAAATGTAACCTTTACGTTTATTTAAATATACAGTAGTTAAAAAAGACAGACTCTTGAATCAAATGACTTCCCCTTTACATTTTAAAGAACTTCAAATAAAAAAAACTGCATCTGTTTTTACAGTAATATTTAGCATTAGTTTTTACAGATAATTTCTTTGTACTGAATCTTCAGCCAGAGGCATCGAGGATGTGAGCTGTTGCTCTATGACGTATGTGTGCGTGTGTGCGTGCGCTTGAAATCATGACTGTCTTAATTTCATGTGTGTAGGGATTAGTTGTGGACCAGAAAGACAGAAGTCCTCTGGGTGTTTTCCGTTTAAGTTTTCAACAAAACTCCAATGAAGTCATAAAGTGATCAAAATGCTATCGTCCCCTGTTGACTGTACTGAAAAACAAAAATTGTGTATATAATATTTATGTTTTAATGACCACAAAGCGACAGAACATCATGAGCGGCCTCTAACCATAAAAAACAAACGCATTTACTCACTAACTCAAATTGTCAAAACGATAAACTAGAAATCTCTTATGTTGAAAGATCTTTTCAGTTTCTTCTGTTAAACCCCCCCCCCCCCCCAACCCTAACCCTAACCCCTACCGGCCCTGAGACATTTCTTTGGAGATTTACGGCCCCGTCCGTTTCCGTTTGCTAAACAAATGTATGTTTGTTTTGGCCTTTGTGCTGACGCGGGGCTGACGGGTTATAAAGACTCATGTTTTTCCTCGCAGCCTACTGAAATTCCTCAAGTATGCAACATTTTGGAGAAAGAGAGTCTTTGAGGGGGAGGAAAGTGCTCCCACAGAGGAGCGGCACTAATTTCAGTTCTTTCTGTGTGTGTGTGTGCATACTAACAAACCAAGTGACAGCTTCCCGGGTCATTTCTTGTTTCTGTCATTCAATCAAAGCTGTGTTCTGTTGAGGTCGCAGGAAAATGTGCCTGTTTTTGAAGAAGGATTGCATTTGTTTAGTTTGTTTCGAATACCGAATACATTGATACAAACAGAATCAGTTTCAAAGCCAAGCAAGAGAGACATGAAGAGAGTCCGAGCTGGTGGCATCAGAGCAGAGACATTTCTAAATCCACATTTTCTGCTCTATTTCTCACATGTGTGTTTCCGTTTTTTTTTCCTGTTTGGAGTTGTAAAGTCCATGATGTTTGTAATATTGTGAATAAATTAAGCTCTCCCTCGAGTGTTGCACATTTCTCGTATTTTACCACATTGAACTTGTCTTTCCACAAATTGAGGCTCCATGAACTATTTATGCAAAGAGGGATTCATGTTTTGTGCTGCTATAGCGATATTCAAGCTGTGAGAACGGGTCACATGGGACGTTTGTGTCATTACTTCTCATAAAGCTCTCCCCCTTTTTAAAGTCTTCAGGTTTTCTTAGTAAATGAGGCCTTGCTGGAGCAGTTGCTCTTCTTAGAGCTTGTCTCTGCCCTCTGCAGGCTAATCAACACACTTTGAGCACTGAGCTGAATACTGAATGCAACCTACGAAACAATTATAACCAGGGGTTAAATCTACTTTGTTAGAAGTGGGAGTTTTTTTGTCATGTAATTGAACTCTGCACTGCACCAAATCTGTCCCACATTAAATGCTGACATATTTCATCACAAAATAAAGCAGTTCCTGGCTCCTAGAGCTCTGTAAGGAAGCAAACAAGCAAAATCTCTGAAAAACATCAACTTTTAGAGACTAAATGGTGCATTTAAGGAGATTTTCAAGTTGGCGAGTGGCACATGAAATGCGGATTGAGAAAGGTTTGCCCTCAGGACAGAAAGGGTTTATTTGAACCCAAACCCTGATCTTTTTCTAAAACAAACCAAGAAGTAGGTGTGTTTAGGCAACACACCTACTTCTTGCAAGAAGTAGCCCTGAAGGCAAACTTCTCCTCTGATGTGCAGATGAACCCCCAGGGAGACAATGAGAAACACCAGACAGCACTTGGTTTAAAATAAAAAATAAAAGTTTTAATCACATTCCTACTGAAGGCAGCAGGGACATAAAACACAACTCAGGGAATTCTCAACAAGAAAGGCCTTTGTCAGACATTAATTGCATGGTGATTAGGTTATGCGTCACAACAAAGGTGGTGTAAGTGATGGAGCGGGTTTGTGGTGTAAGCAGCAGGCAAGAAACAGGAGGGAGCAGGATGTGCTGAAACACTGCAGCACAGTCACGGATAATGAGGAGCTCTGCTGCTGCGGCTTGTCACCACTACTGGGAAAGAAAATGGTGGTTGAAAACATATAGCTCCAGTAGGGCACCAACGTCTACACTACACCGTGAAGGGGGCATTAACGTCTACACTTCACCGTGAAGAGGCAGTAACGTCTACACTACACTGTGAAGGGGGCAGTAACGTCTACACTACACTGTGAAGGGGGCAGTAACGTCTACACTACACCGTGAAGGGGAAGCAACATGTATGTTTTATTCGCTTCATGCCACCGAGTGACTGTTAAATTGCCTGTGATTTACAGGGTGTGTTGATCCCGTCCATGACTCAGTGATTACTACGCCAGGTGCTCAGATTAGAGGCTCCAAATCTTGCTTTTCAACTTGAACTCTGAACTCTCTGCCTCGCAGGAATGTCAGCACACCTTCAGTCTCCTCCTTCAGGTAATCGTTACACAGCGCAGTTATGACTCAACAAAGCCGTAATTGTTTTCAACCCTGCCGGTTTAATGACACCTCTTCGTATACAGTAGATGTTTTTTGTCGGAGCATTGCTCTAATTAAGCTAACGTAAGACACGTTTGTAACCAACCATCTTACACACACACACACACACACACACACACACACACACACACACACACACACACACACACACACACACAGAGGATAATAGTTTACAATGAAAATGCATTCCAGGCACGCCATTATATTCTTCCACTGCTTTCAGCTTTATGACGCATAGCCTAATGGTTCAAAATGCAATTTGTGGTTCATGTGGAGCATCCTTGCCCAGACGGCAGCCCAACTCATGTTGTGTTGCTAATCTTTTCAAATACAGCGATGACATATTTACACTGGATTGTGTGCAATACTTTGCGTTATAGTGTTGAGAAGAGGAGGAGACAAGTTGAATCAAATCCTACTCAACATCGGGCAGATATGAATAAGAGTCACAGACCACTTGATTGCCCTTTAGAGAGATAGTTTGGCATTTTGCGAAAAATAACTTCATTACTACAAAGAGTTAGAGGAGAAGATTGACAACACCTCTCATGTTTGTCGGGAAAATATGAATCTACAGCCAGCAGTTGGTTCACTTAGCTTAGCATATAGCTTGGAAACAAGGCGAAGCAGCTATTTATTTGGTTACCTTTAGATGGGACCAGGCTAGCTCTCGCCGTCTATAATCTAAGGGGACCAGCTCCATCCTTGAATTAAATTTACAGAGAAAAGTTGACATTATAATAAATAAAATAGATTTTAAAAAATCAGTAAAGCATTGGGACTGACTATGAAAATGTAAAACTACCCACCATTATATGGAGCTGATTAAATTGCATGTTATAAATTAGTTCAGAGCACCAACACAGCAAATGGACCAATTTCAAAACACACATTTACTTTAAGCTCTAAAGTTTCCCACTCACACTTCAATATTCTAATTTTGACAAACACCTTGCACACACAGTTTTCCTTTGATAATGCCATCTAACATCAAAGTATTTCTGCTTCTCGTATCTCATGATTTGAGTACTTTTCTCAACCACTCTGGGTCTTGTTCCTAACCTCGTGTTGGCCTTTCTCCTCACAGCAGCAGCAGCAGCGGAAAAGAACATTTGCTTAATAAAACCCCGAGGCCTTGAGATGAAACATCGTCCTGACGTGAAGACAATGTAAGCTGCTGGCTGAAGTGACATCATGAGACGCAAAAGAAAACAGAGGCAGACAACTTGAGGCAGGGACACAACGAACAGCCTGAGAATGAGGCTGACCACAAAATGCATATTATTAAAAACAGCTTCTTCTTGACCCATGACTCTTTTATCCTCCCCTCCTTCCCCCCCCACACACACACACCAAAAAAGCTGCAACTAAACAACATTGTCAACCAGGACCAGGACCACTGACATACAGGAAACGAGGCCGCATTAACGCACCCACATGCAAACATATGCTCATTCCTAGTCAGCTGCTCGTGTGACTGAATCACAGCTGCCTCAACAAGCCATGGATGGATTCGAGCCACAGGTTTTGGCACGCAAAGGGGCCTGAAAAGGATTTATGGAGCACCTGCACACCGCTTTATGAGTGACACACCCTTTGCCTTTTCGAATTAAATGCGCTCTGATTCAGAGAAATCCAATGTTTGCTTTCTTTCTGGGAATTTAATTGGGATGTTTGCTTTTTCCTAAAGGCTTCACCGTGTTTGATAGTGAATCTGTGACAAAAGAGACGTGTCCTGGAAATCCTCCTCAGAGGCACAGATTTGTATTGAATAATTATTTATGTTGCTTCCAGAGGTGTGAATCACCCATAAGTCAGCACATCCTTCATTTTTTGTTGTGCGTCTTTGCCTCTGGGAATCGTGAAGGACTACCACTTCATTACTCAAGTTCATCTCAATTGCTCAGATATATATAAACACATAAGTCCAGTCTTGATTTCTTTCTCCTGCTACTCCAGAAACAGAAGGTCTTCGTCACAGATCAATGTCCCGTTAGTATCGTTTAATTTTTAATCACAAATAGAGAAAGAGAGAACATACGTTTTCATATCAAGTCATGCGTCATGGAATTCGTGACAATCAGTGATTACACATAAAAGAAACAGTATGTCTGTTATATTGTTAAACTCAGATTTTATTTCTGAGCGTGCCTCTCCTGAAGGGAAACTGCAAACAAGCAGACAGTGAGCAATAAGTCGACTCACATGGCCCACTGGAATATTCTCTGACTCATGTTATATTTTACTCTGCAACTCATACAGGTGACATCACAAAAGAAAACTGTCTCACTCAACCTTGCCGATGAGAATTGTATGTCATGACAAATGTCAACAAATTTAGCATAGAACAAGAAATAAGACATTGATTTAGTGTGTTGTTGCTGTTGAAGAAGGCCTTTAAATCAGAGGAATGTCAGTCAACCCTCTGGTGATGGTTGGTGCACATTCCTCATGGATATGAGACAAGAAAGTCCTCCTGAGTTCACATAAAAGCATCTGATGTGACTCTCTGTCTGAAGCTACTGTCTTCTCGGTCCTCGCTGGGTTCATCGCCCAGGGAGTAAAACGCAGGCCTCTGCTTGTGCTTCTTCTTGTGGCCCATCATGTGGGGCTGGAAGAGGCGGCTTATTGAATGCAGGCCCCTGGGGAGATCCGGGAACAAGTCCAGCTCCTCTTTGTCAGGCTGGGCCCGGTCCTGAGGCTCCTGGGCTTTGGGTTCGCCCAGCATTTCCCTCACCGTCTCAGAAATGCCCTTGTGTAGATAGTGGTAGGCCCTCTTCCCGCAGTTGTCCCTGACCCTCGGATCGGCCCCGAGCTCCCTCACCAGCATGGCCATGATGTACTCTTGGTCATGCAGGGCCGCAATGTGCAAAGGAGTGTACCCGCCGTGGGTTTTCGCATTGACGTCAACGCCGACCCCTCCTTGCCTGGATAGGTCGAAAATCTTCACGAGCATTTCACTGTTTCCACATTTGGCTGCCCAGTGCAGAGCGGTGAACCCCGACATGAAGTCCCTCTTCTCTGCCAGCTGGTTGTCTCTCAGTAGCAGGCCGTACACTTGGCCCCAGAGGCCAGCGGCGCACTTGACCAGCCACTCGTGCTCTGACTGCTCCAGGGGAACCAAGGAGGGGGCCCTTGTCTCTCTGGGCTCCTCCGGCTCCTTGTTGCTCTTCATTGACCTCCTCAGCTGGGGAGAGCCAGTGGCGCTGGTCTCCACTGAAGGGGGTCGTCTCTTGCTCCCGAAGGAGTCCAGTTTGGGGCTTCCAGGGGGGTCATCCGGGTCCACTTTCAGTTTGCGGATCTCCACCAGGGTGGCGCTGGGTGGCACCCTCAGAGGTAAGGCATACGGTTTGCTCTTTGCCATGGTGGGCTCATTTAACCCACCCCTCCTTGCACCGTTATCGCCTGTGTGCGCCTCCTGCCTTTGGATCTCAAAACTCAGCATCCTTTTCACTTTAACAGCCTTATATTTGCTCTTTTGCAACGCCATCTCGATAGGAGTAAGTACATCTGTGGGGTTTTCTCCACTTTCACCTGCCTGCTCTGGATCAGGCTCAGACACAGCTGATCTCTCCCCGCCTGCATCACCGGAGCCTCCGGTCTCCTCACTCCGCTGCTCACCTGTCAGCGGGATCTCCTTATTGTCGGGCTCGTCCACGCGGCTCTCCGCAGTCTGGGCGCCGTCCAGCAAATGCTGATATATTTTCCTGACGACCACGTACCGGACACCGTCGATTTCTTTGACGACGGCAACTTTGTTGACAAACGTCTTAAAAAGCTCCTTGTTCTGTTCTTTCTCCGCGGGATTGTCGCAGTCTATCGAGCCTTTGAATTTGCCCACCAAGTCGGATTTCTTCACTTTCCCCCCCTCCGCGATCAGCAGGGACAGGACGCATTCTTGCGTCAAAACCATTATTGCAATATAGACTTAAAGTTATATAACATCTATAACTCCGAGAGCCGCGCTGTTTTGCTGCCGCCGTTGTCCCGGTGAGAGTACAGGCTGTCTCACCTGGCCGCTCACTCTCTCCTCCCCACCTGGAGGAGTCCTTTCCGGGGCAGAGCGCGAGACGTGAACAAGATTTGAATAATATATGCATATTGTTTTCCTACAAGCAAAAGTGAGAGTTCAAGACGAATTATGCCTTGTTTATTATTTGTTACAATAAAACTAAATACTTGTGGTGTAGCCCATATAGGATGTCTGCTTGTGTTTTTTTCTTTTAATAAATAGATTTCTTTTTTTTAAGAAGTATGTTTTAACCTACTCCATAAGACCACATATAAACTATTACAGTCTCATTCCCATTTAAAGGCTATAAGCATTAAACATATACAATATTTATAACATTTGCATATTATCAAGTAACTATGGCTCACATTAAGGGCTATATTTTCAAATGATCAAAACACGTGTTAGGCCAATCATTACTGCAGGTTTTAATTGAATTCCCTCTCAAAATCCAGTAAAAATGCATAGTACAGTACAATAAATCCTAAAACGTCGTGTGTGGTTTTATTCAAGCAGTTAATAGACACAATGTCAGATGGCTTGCTGGCTGGGTATCACACTCGAGCAATCGAGGTAAAATATGAATGTCCCATCTTGAAAACGACACACGCACACGCGCGCGCGCACGCACGCACAGATAGTTGGATACACTGAAGTGATGATTGGGTGTTTTATTATCCCGAATGCCAACACACATATTTGTGCTCCCACTCTGTCGTCCTGCGGTGCTTATTTCTCCTGTCCTGGCTTGTAATGTGTTTAACATGACATTCCAAGACTGAATGGGAGTTCCCGAGTAGTGGCCATATTGGAACATATCTGTCACGTTCAAAGATATAACCTGAACGTCAAGATAGTTCACTTCCTACTTTAACGTCCGAATAAACGTTGAGCGTTACACCGCCCGAAAACGCCTCTAAGCGACTTTGAACGGCTCCGAATTAAAATATAACAAATATTACAATATTATGAACGATAATAATATGTTATTAGCATTAATAAAAGCAGAATCTAAATCAAAAACGTGGCAAATATGAAGTAAATGTATAACATCCGAATTTATACGCATGCGCAGAATAGGAGTACAATTAAAAAACACTATTAGCGCTGTTTACCGATTTATTTGCCCGCCGTCCCGCCCTACTTATTTAAGATAGCCAACGTGAGTATTTTTGCACAGCTGTCGACTCCCGGCGAATGTCGCAAACCAAGAAAAACAAAACAAAATAGCCTGATTGAGCGAAAACAGGGGCGACGTAGCGGTGAGTCCTCTTGTCGCCAGTAGCTCGCAGCCTCCCTGCCAGTTACCAGCTCGTCTCCGTCGTGTGCTCGTGTCCCTCTCTTCCTCCCCTCTGTCAGCTCGGCTCAGTGGTTCAGTAGGCTTGTACCGAGAGACGAGGGCTGCTCCCTTTCGCCTCTGCTTAGTCTGCCCAGCACAGCAACGCCATACATTCCGCAACCATGGCTGCCACGGACGTTGACGTGTTTTCGGTAAGTAAAAGCCAGTGTTTCTATTTTATTTTCTTTCTTCCTCCTTTCCCGTTGGAACCCCAAAAACCAGTGCATCCGGGAATCACTCGGTTGTGATGAGTAAAAGTGTTGGTGTGAGCTGCTGTGAAGCTAAGCCTCCCCTCGATCTGTTGAAGCCTGTAATGTGGGTTCAGCCGAGATGGTGGTGAAACGGATTTCTGCGATGGTGACGGTTGGTTTCTTTCATGTACGACAAAAAAAAATGAAGGTGACGCTGCTTATTTGTTGACCACTTGAATGTCGTGACTTGTTACGTATCTATTTTTCGTAAATGCATGCGGTGCTGCATATATGGGGTGTAGCACATGCCACCATTAGACTGTTTGCTGTTGACATTATGAGAGGTGACCGTGAAGAGAAAGCCTTTAGGAAGCGTGTATACAAGTACAAGTAAAGTGGCTAGCTAGCAGATACAAATACTGTCAAGTTTTACACCGTTTGCTGTAAAGTTATTGCTGTGCACCACAGACACGCCTGAGCCCCTGTAAGGTGTATTACGTGCTATCCTACTAGTTACATGTAAGTTAGGCAGCAGCAGCTACAGTGTGATGAGCCTCGGTCCGAAATGTGTTGACCGTTGGTTTCTTTTTTTATCTTCCTGTTCAGGGGGTGCAAAATTGAACTTCCACTTTCTTGACGTCAGTTTTTATGCTAAATAATGTGCACTATTAGGTTGGGCACATAGGAAGAGAGAAGGGTAGAATGAGTGGGAGGGAGAATGCATCCTGCATTGCTTTCATAGTGACGAGCCCTGCTGTCGTTCAGGTGTGACCCTTTACAGTTTGGTGATCATGCAATACAGGCTGTCAATGTCAATAACATAAAAGCAAGAAATGTCAGGAATATTCTCACAGTCTGCACTCCAAAAAAAGCATTTGGGAAAACCAATATTATAGTGATGAGGCAACTACAAAGGAGGGGATTTATAAAGGCGCCGATTAACTTTTTGGCAGATGCTTGCAGAGATCTCTGCGGTAGTGAATTGGACAATAAGCAGCGCTGAGTTGCAGGGACAAAGAGATTAGGAAGACACTCTGGGCCACTCCCGTCACTTCTTGGTGCAACACCCGTCTACTATTAAGGAAAAGGACCCACAAAGAAGATACATATAGGTTATTGTACACTTGGTATTTCTTTTTTCAATCAGGTAGTAGTAGAGGGGGTGGGGGTTGCAGAAAATATTGTCTACTTGTGACTTCTAAAATGGCTCTTTTGGAATACAAAATCAGAGAATTGATTTATCCGAAAAAATGCTGAGAATGCAGGGAAACAGGCCAGTGGAACAACATTGTTCGCAGCAGCACAGTTGCCTGACCGTCTGTCCGACTTCCTGTCTCACTTTCAGAACTAAGTGAGACCATATTGAACAAACTTGACAGGCTGGCCTGGTGGTGTCCTCGCAAAGGGCATAGTGTTAATTATATGCAGCTATTGATAGGGATGTGTGGTCGGTCGCATCGTTGGCCCACATCAATCTCATCCAACGGGCATCGGGTTAATTTTGTAGGACAGAGCCATTTGAGGCGATCAATGGAGCCAACTACCCATCCATTGTTCTCACTCATTGATTGCATCCATCAGAGTGTGTAGCATATATAAAAGTGTGGTGTTCATTTTAAATGGTTATGTAATGAAATGCCCGACAACATATTCAGCGTGTACAGTGCTTACTGACCCTGACGAGTACGGTCCCTCCCGTGAGGCCCGCATGCATAAAATGAAATTAGCTTCACAAAGTGCTTAAAGGCAAAGAGACAAGGGATGTGGGAATGAGGGGCGAGTCACTTTATAGCGGCAGCGTTGACTGCTTGTGCAGAAAGTGATGGATATTAACTTGCAAATACACAATCACATTTGTGCTTTATTCTCTGTACTATTTTAAAACTCATTCGAGGACTTACAACTCCTTCCTTCAAAGCGTAGCCAGTGCCTTTTCCATGTTGTCCCAGCTGCATGTTGCTCACGACAGATTGCCCTGATGTTCGCTGTATATAGAACATACAGGCCAGAACTGCCTCGAGGCAAGCCTGTCAAATCCGATGTTGTAGATGGATCATGACAGCCGAGCTGCAGCCTCTGTGGTGATGAGTCAATATTCATCTTTAGAATAGATCAACATTTCTCAAAGACCTATCCGGAGCCCAACTTGTGACGCTCCAAGATTAAAATAGCTTCCCAAAACATTATTAGCAAAAGCTGAATGAAGATTTTTGAGGCAGTGCTGTTTGTTGGGATGTTGAAATAGCATTTGTTTGAAGAAGGGAAGGAAAGTTCATTATCATGAAACGTAGTCCACATTGAACAGTTGTTGACAGAATCGCCTGGAAGTTCGAGATTGTTTCATAGACTCGCAATTTTGATACTTGCAGCACCCTGCGAATCCATCACCAGCAGTCATGTGTGTTGTCGAAAGGCTCTCCAGCTCAGAGTGCTCTAATTCTAAAGTTTATTTGCTTCACAAGGGATTTGGGTGTTTTTCTTTTATCAGTTGTAAAAAGGCTGCTTAGAGAGTCCAATTTTTTTCAACTCTGGATTCTGAACCATGCAGCTTGCATGTGATTCCTGACCTGGCACAGATGGCTCTAAGAAGGGCGAAGACGACACAAAAAAAGGAAAATAAGAAAAAGGCATTTGCTTATGGTTTTCTCAAGTCAAAACAACATCTATGTGTGCACAATACAATACATCTCTCTTGATTTTTCTCTGATTAATCATCATCACAAAACAAAAAAAGAAGGATTTAATGCATCCAAAAATGGCACAAAATAATAAGTCTAACCCTGAGCTGTGTATGTCTGATTTGAGTCAGTATCCATTGTTCAACAACATTCAGTAACATGCATAACTGGTCTAGCTCTTGAATACTTAGCATGTGTGAACGCTTTTACATTCATGGGATATAAAAAGCTAACCAGATCCAGTTTTACCTCTAATCCAAAAAGAAACATAAATATTTTTTGGCTTGTGGCAAATAAGAAAACTGAAAATCCATGTAAAGATGATTTGAGCCGTGCATTGGTCTCGTAAAATGGTTCCTGTCTCCCGTCTGGCTCTTATTTTTTTTGTCTTTCCTGTTGGGCATAGAGGAGTGACGAGGCTCAGCAGTAATGGGGCCATACAACTGTTGTGCATGACTGTGAGACTAGAGATTGAGAGAGATTAGGTATTTGAAAGGATATACCTGGCGGCCCACACATCATGCAAATCTCAACCATCAACATTTTTACCATTATTACACCACCTCTTGCTCGCACAAGTAGCGGCAGGAGAAGAATTATTGCAGCACACACAATCTATAGGTGTGGTACCTGGTGCTGTCAGTAGGGGATGGGTATCGTTTTTTTTTTTTCTGATACCGGTGCTAAACCGATACTTTTAAAATGATACCGGCGCCTGAACCGATCCTTTTTTATTGCCAAGGCAATTTTTTTTCTTCAAATTGAACAATATTATTAACTGTTTAAAGTATACTATAGATATAAATAAATAAATAAATAAATAAATAAGTACATACAAAACACACTTCAAACTACAGCTTCAAACCTTTTAACTTCAAACTATGAAAAATATATATTTAAAAAAAGAACAGACACAAGCATCAGGTGGCCTGATGGGACCGTGTGCAACAGAACTCAGACACTGTTGGATCCTAAAACTGCTGCTTTACTGGACTACACGTCATCATTAATATCAACTGGAGAGATTTGTTCCATCAAGCCGAGGACGGACGTTCAAAAGCTCGTGCTCGTGTCTCCAGCGATCTTTGTGTGCGCGCACCGGTTCTCGGTACCCAACCCTAGCTGTCAGTATTGCAAAAAACATCTGATCCAGAGGTTTCTGGCTTGATGACATAATCCTTTGTGCTGCAATTCAGTCCACTCAGAATATTATTATAATTAAAAGGTTATAAGGCCCTTTCATAAATCGACATGACCGTCATTGGACAGGAAGCACTAATTAGAAAGAGCAGGCATAAGGAAATACAATAACACATTAGATCCAACAACCAAAAGACAAAATATAATATAAAAAATGCACATATATTGAATACATACAATTATAAGAAAGCCTTACAATAACGTTAGTTTTCAAGAGCAACATAAAAGAAGATTTTTGCAAGTCTGAATTTCTCTGGCAGGTTGACGTTGTATAGTAGTGACAGAAAAAGCTCTGTCCCATTCAGTCGCTCTTAAAAAGCAAATGTGCATGCTTACATTTCTATTCTAAATTCTTTAGGATCCTGCCTCAGTGTATATATGTCTTTTAAGATAATGAACATAAAATATAGATACAGGAAGTGGAAAATGCCTGAAAATATGGAATAATCTCTCGCAGTTGAACTGTCCTCTTTATTGAAAATTGAAAGTGGAAACAAGACATGGAAGGGAAACTAGTTCTACACAAAGTGCACCTCAAGTTATTGTAAATATTTGAAGCCTTTTCAAAGGCCTTCCCTCACTGTGTGCACACACACTCATTCACTTGCTCACTCACTCACTCTCACAAACATCAGCTGCAGCAGTGTGTGTCTCAGTCTGTCAGGTGGAGGCTCACTGAGGCAGACACAAGCTGAGAACACATAAGTCAGGTGGGAAAGGAGGCCAGAAGGCAAGAAGGAAGCTGAAGAGGGGATAGAGAGACAGCAGGTCGGAATGACTGATACGAGAATTTCAGGTCATATTAGGACTGTTTGCCGAAAATGTTTCGCTGGAGTGAAAACATCTCGGTTTTGCCTTCAGTTCACGTCAGGTTGGATCTGCGTCATATTTACTGAACGTATGTTGAGGTCACAGATGAGGCCTTGTGCCTTGCACACTGCCAGGCAGTATTCACACGTTTGTGGAATGTTTAGAAATGCTTCTTCTTTGTTGCAGTTTAAAGACTAAAACAAATAGTTTTGATCAGAGGTCAAGATGGGAGACGTGAGGCAAAGATACTTCATGAGGCGAAAGGGACAGGTGAATGCTGGGAGTTAGTTTTTTTTCCGGTTTGGTCCATTGATTTGTCTGCTTTATGAACATGGTCAGCAGTTGGCCGTGACGGACAGCTCATGAAGGCAGTTAAGTCCTAACTCAGTCAAATCTGAACATGCAAACATACATGCCTATATTTCTCACTGACACTTCCCGAAGATACCACTTTCTCCAATGTTCAATGCAAAGAAATGTCCATAAATCTGCCTAGAAATCACGAAAAAAAAAGAAGCTGCTTATAACTCCAAAACTGAGAATCCTCACGTTTTCAATTAGTATCAAAGTAATCCTGAGAGAGTTGTATCCTTTGGTCAATTTCAAACAGGAATTGCCAATAGCTGATGTTGCCAATTTTTCAAAATCTAATATATAGGCTTAAAAAAAAGGGCTCATGTTGAAGCCTTCGGTGTAACTCACTGAACACATGGCAACAGTATACTTCCTGGGTTTGGGGAGGGGGCACAGTTGTCTTGATTTGATCTGAGGCGTGGTGGTGGTGGAGGCCCAGGCCCAGTGTCAGACCTTGACATATTCATTGTATTAAAGTCACTCATTAAGCATAACATGTGTGAATTTTTTTTTCCCACAGTAATTTTATAGACTTAACAATCATTTAATCAGCAACTTCATGGAAAGATAATGCTACAATGAAAATAATCATTAAATATAGCCATTTACTGAACGGTCTACAGTGACAGCTAACACTGTAATAGTCGTTAAACGAGCGTAGGAGTATTTACACTTTGCGTAGAAAGACATACTGTGACCATGCTTTATTTGTTGGATTCATATAAGTTCATAGCTTTTGCTACGTATTACTGGATATGTGCTTGAACACTTTAAGGCATAAAGGAGCACCTGCCTTTTGCAGTGCGAACATATATTTCCAGCTCTTTATTTGACATTGAGGGGCTTTTTTTACAGCAGACGTTTTGACTTGCCTTGTAGGAAAAGCACAGGTGTTACTGATAACGTTAACGATTGGCTCTGTTCTGTTGGAGTGTCCCAGTAAGCTGTGACAGTGAGCCAGCAAGCACAGTGCCGTGACTGTGAAAAAGGCCTACTGTTGAGAAGGAAAAAGCAGTTCCCAGCTATCCGCCCGCTACGAGCACACAGCATTGTGAGCTGGCTTTTATGGTTTGTGCCTCATTTCACTTTGAGCCACCTGGGGCCCCCTCTGTGAGGCCACTTCCTGTTAGCTCAGTGATAGGGTGGCCTGAGAGCGGACTGTTGCTTCCTCACTGAGACAGTTCACCAGAGGCTTTTCATTCCTGTCATACTTTACAATGCTGCGCTCCTCCTCTCTCACGTAGCTCCGACGGGTGGTCACGGATGCCTCAGAGTTTCCCTAATAGCTGCCGGTTATATATCTATAGCTAATGGGTGTGATGCTGTTGTCGTCATTAAATGTAAATGTTTCAGGAACTAAGGCAATCAGGTTTATTTTTAGCTCTGTGATGCAGGGTTCATGTAATCCGATTGGTCTAGCTTCATAAAATGGAAATGGAAATTTTTTTATATATATATAGTGAACTATGTAATCATTCAGTCAAAGTACAAACAAGAAAATGACCAAACATGGAGATGTTTTCACATGACAATAATCACGTACTATATCTGCATGAAAACATAGACTTGCATGCAACCTAAGTCTGGTCAGTGTTTCATTCTCCTACTACTGTATATTTATGCTCTAGGCATTTCAAAAGGCAAATCTTGCAAAAATTGTTGTTGACGCAATTGTCTGGATATTTTGCAGATTAGGATTTTTCATACAGAAAATATGATCACATGATCCACTTCTTCTTCCCCTTCTTCTGCTTCTACAAATCTTGTTTTATTTCAGCAAGTGAAGAAACCGGCTAATAAAGCCAGATTATTGGGTTTTACTTGTGTCAAGTACTTTCTATTAATTAAATCCAAATTATTATTTCAAACTACAGACATACTGTACATTTTTGTACAAGCAGAAAACAAGGAAACATTTTTTTGGCTCTACATTTTTAGGGCTCTACCACTATATTTAATACATATATTGAAAGAAGCTATTTCAGCATAATGAGTAGCCTACTTCTACTTTGGACACAGAAATATTATCAGACAGCAAAATATAATAAATGTTTCTGTGTTTGCCAAGTTTTTGTTGCCCTGCTGCTTTTACTTCACTACTGACACGCTCACACTGAGTCAGTTAAGTCACAATTTGGGGAGTTTGTGTCCACGAAGATAACACTGTTGGTCAGGTCTGCATGCTCTTTTTTGTCAGTCACAGACCCATCTGCCTCTTATGATTTAAACACAAAGATTATGCGACAGCTCAGTCTGGTGCGGTGCAGGAGGTCAACCTAGAATTATCTCATGAGTCAGGATCTTTGTTATTTTTCTTAGAATTTCAACAATGTGGTTAGAGAAGTTTGGAGACAGGTCAAAAAAGTGTGATTTGCTTCTTTACTTTGGCCAATGCTTCTCTGAAGTACCAGACATGTATTGAATAGGCACACGTAGTTTCCAGAAGTAAGCCTGTGTGACTCGGAGTGTAAATTCCTCAAATTGTGGTGTAAATAAAAAAAATTCCCCTCTTTCACAAAAACGTTTTCAAGGTGCCCTTTAGCAAGACTCCTAATCACCAACTGTAAGCGGGTAGGCAGCGTCCACACAAAACTGGAAACGAAACCGGGTGTTCATGGGAACAAGAGCATGCAGGCCTTTATTTATCTTTCCTTGGATAAATAAAGGCTAATATAAATTGCGGACCTCTCTCTATTTTAAACACGACTCAGGCATCCAGCAAGTCATTGCACCGGTTTCCTTCCAGGCCCGATACCAGAGATCACACCCTCCCCCGCCAGCAATCTGTCCGAATATCTCACACGCTGGGAAGCATGAATGTTGGTTGACGAGCTCCGAGTTTACAGTAATTATAAAAAATAAAAATAAAAAAAGGCCTCTTCCTCCCTGTGGCAAACACAAGTTCATGATACTTACAGGTTTTGTTTGGCAAGATAATCTTCACAAACACCACTTTTAGGCTTTTTGAAGTGTGGATGCAATCGGCAGAAGTAAAAAGCTCACGTCAGGGTACAAACAAACTACAGCACGTTTACACAACGAGGTTGGAAACACTGCCTTCTTTAAGACACGTACAAGCTACCAAATTTAAGAGAGGGGTATTTACTGAACTGCTTTATAGAATGGAACAAAACGTTAAAATATCTTAAGCTTGTCTTGACTAGACGAGGGAACTGGAAGTGCAACAATTCCAACTCATTTCCGCGCTTTAGGACTTGTTCCTGCATCACTCTATTTACAGCTTATATCGATTTTATTTTTCGTCATTGAACACGGATGTTAATGTAATGAACTCGGTGTGCTCAGTATTGCCGAGCTCAGCTAACGTCAGATTACTCCAGTGGTGTTTCCTGACACATTAAGCCCCATTTCCCTCTTCTTCTTCTTCTTCTTCTTCTTCTTCTTCTTCTTCTTCTTCTTCTTCTTCTTCTTCTTCTTCATCTTCTATTACGCACACACGCAGTGATCGTTCTTTATTGTGCAGTTCAGTCAGGTTTGTAACTCATGCAGAGCCGGCCTCCACCTCTCGGTTCAGTATAGTCGGGTTGCGTTCAGCTGAGCTCCGCTCTCGAGCTGCCTGTGTTCGGTGACATCAGCCTTCAAGTATGCAGTCCTTCATGGCTGAGCCGGGCGAGCTCGGTGGCCCCATTCATCTCAAGGTGCTGTCTGTTCCTCTCAAGCTCTAACTCGCTTTATTTTGACACTGACTGTCTATCCTTCTGAGGGGTTAGATAAGGAAGCTCAAAGGTGAAAACTCTTACAACCCAGTAGTTTTGTCTGTCTGCCTTTTTGGTTGGTTGTCTATCAGTAGTCTTTGTACTTTAAGTTCCAGGATGCCCTCTTCTAATTGCAGATTGATTATAGAGTGGATGTGCATGGTTTCTGCAATATTTCCTGTTGCAGGGGTGATTAAAGATCATTTGTAGGTGTTGTGTGAGAGGTGCAGCTTTGTTGCACTCAATGTAAATGTACTGGGAATATAGGGGCTAAATTAAGATGGATGGTTTTATATCATGTATTCACATTTCACTTGTACTTTGTGGATCATCAGTGCTGAAGTAATGGAAAAGAGTAGCTTGGAAATGTTTATGTTGTAATTATTCCAAAGACCTGCTAAACTTCCACACTGCAGCTCGAAGCGACTTCCCACACTCCGTATTAAATGTCTTAACGAGTTAATTTCTCCGGTTGCTAAAAAGTGCATCTTTTCTCGTTACTCATGCTTATGAAATTATTCATGAAGCTCATCCTTCCAGGCCCTGCTTATCTCTCTTAATGTTAGGCGGTGCGTTTTACATATGCAGAATGCACTGTCATTAACATAGGAATGTGATTGCTTCAGCTTATGCAACCAGCATTTCAATGTTTTGTTTCTGTTTGTGTCACTCAGAATGAAGAGAAGCGTAACCTAAATTTGGGAGGGCATGTTGGATTTGACAGCCTCCCTGATCAACTGGTCAGTAAATCGGTCACACAGGGATTTTGTTTCAACATTCTCTGTGTAGGTGAGTACTAGACAGCTGCGTGTAAACATTTCTCTAGTCAGTTTTCATCCAAACAGTATGTATAACTACACACTACAGACGCGATGAAGAATGAGTAATTTAACTCTCCCTCTCTCTACTTCCTACCTTCCACAGGGGAGACTGGTATCGGCAAGTCAACGTTAATGAACACGCTCTTCAACACCATGTTTGAGAACGAAGAGGCGAGCCATTATCAGAATGGCGTGTATCTGCGGCCGCGAACTTACGACCTGCAAGAAAGCAACGTCCACCTCAAACTGACGATTGTTGACACCGTTGGCTTCGGGGATCAGATCAACAAAGAGGACAGGTGAGGACGGTAATGTGTTAACTCAAGACCATTTTGATATATTCTGATAAACAGCACTTATTGTATTGTCCTACAAGTCAAATCTCATTCCTCTCGTCCTTGGAGCACATGTCTGTTTGACTCTTGACTGTGCAACGATAGATTCTCCTATCAAGTCTTATTCAAACCCGCCTTTCCAGTTACAAAACGACACACATTTTTCCAGGTTAGGTCCATGGTGCTTCAGGGTACAAATGAGAGAAAGAGACCCAAACTGACATCAGTCTGGGTTTGGGTTTTCCCCTGTAGGATGGAAATAAGACGAGGAGGGACAGCAATAAAGAGGAAATAGCAGATTTCTTTTTTCTAACATGCAGCTGTGGAATGCACTGTTCTTATTGTGACCTAGCCAGCCTAGCAGCACTCTCACGCCCTTTGATAGCAGCTTTCTCTGAAGGCTGTATAAACCAACATGCTGAAGGACAGACTCTGCAGTGGACTGTAAATGCACACTGAGAGAGCCTCAAAAGGTCAGAGTCGGTGCATTCCTCAGAGAAGATTGAAGAGAGATGTGACGGGAGAGGACAGACGACTGTAAACACGGTGCTGGCTGAGGATGTAGAATATATTAAGACTTATGTCTCACTCTGAGCTGTAAAATGTGGAAAGACTGCGATTAAATTAAGCAATTGTTTCCACTAACTAGCACCAGCGCACAAAGAAACAGCTGGCTATCCAATCTAAAGATCACTCTCCTCAAACTGAACTGTTATGCTCGTTTCTTGTCGGTGGCTCAGAGTGGCAGCAGATTTGATCATGAGGGCAAAAAAAAAAGCGTCAGGGGTTCCCTGTGACTGATGTGATGTTAATTGTAGCAGGGGTTTCAGATGTACGACGTTACTCAATTTGACAATTGTCTTGCCAGTTAGAGTAAAACGTGATAGCAGAGGTGCCCTCAGCTACAATGAGGCTAAGGTGGTCGTGTTGTGCCCAAATATAGCAACACAATATAAGCAATGCACATCTGTTTTTTTCTTGAGGCATAAATACAAGGTGGGGCTGGTGGAGGTGTTACAGGGTTATCACAACAGCGGATATGTAGTAACAAATGCCAAGTGATGTTGTGAGAACTAAAGGATGCCTGTGAGATGTGTATCTATGGCTATGATACAGTTTATTAAATATGCGGCTGGCTGCTAATAGTTTCGTTCTCACCTCTCTAAATGAGATAAAGTTGCTGACTCAAATAAACTTAAAAAACTACAAAACGTTGATGTTTGATCCACTGGTGACACTGTAGGCTACAAAGACCTTCAGAGCGCTGCGAGAGAGGACGGGATGTTTTGCCTCCTCTGTGATTTGTTTCAATCAGACTCCCATAAGCCGAGCACACATTTAATGCATTGCTCCGAGCTGAGAATCAGATCGCAGAGTTACTGAAAACATAACTGGCTCGGTTCATTTCCCCAGTGACGAGTCCATACTTCCTTTCACATTCATTACAAATGCATGAATAAGTAAGACAAATATGTATGCTTTTACCCACGGACATAAATCATGACAGTTTCTCTTTGGCTGTCTCCACAGTTACAAGCCCATCGTTGACTACATCGACACCGAGTTTGAAAACTATCTCCAGGAAGAGCTAAAGATCAAGCGCTCGCTGTTTAACTACCACGACACCAGGATCCACATCTGCCTTTATTTCATCGCCCCGACAGGACACTCCCTCAAGTCCCTGGACCTCGTCACTATGAAAAAACTGGACAGCAAGGTACACACAATTTACACACAGAGACCGCCTTCATATGCTGCGCAAAAAAAAAGCACACTCGCAAACCGCTGATTCTTTCACATTGTCTGTGAGTAACTTTTGGTGTTCCTGAAATCCGACCTCCCTTTCACCGGTGTGCATTTCACTGAGATGCTGACATTGCTGATCTTTTTGCTTGGGTGTGAACAGGAGTTCAGGAAAAGTTATTTATATATATATGTAT
The DNA here is from genome assembly GCF_910589615.1 of Taurulus bubalis. Classification (NCBI taxonomy): domain Eukaryota; kingdom Metazoa; phylum Chordata; class Actinopteri; order Perciformes; family Cottidae; genus Taurulus; species Taurulus bubalis. Next base: position 29,682,724 of record NC_136590.1, on the reverse strand, counting down.
ATATATGTGTGTGTGTGTATGTATGTATATATATATATATATATATATATATATATGTATGTATGTATGTATGTATGTATGTATGTATGTATGTATGTATGTATGTATGTATGTATGTATGTATGTATGTATGTATGTATGTATGTATGTATGTATATATATATATATATATATATATATATATATATATATATATATATATATATAAATGTTTTGTTTGCTGTGTTGAGGTCCAGCCCACTTTATGAACTAGATTAGAAAACGTTATTAATCATAATTAAGGAATTGCCATATGATGAAAAACTATGCGATTTAAAAAAATGTATCCTTGTCAAGCAGGGATATAGAGTGAAATAAATAGATGCATAGAAAATCCTAAAAACCATCCTCTTGATGCTCATCTTGCCAATACTGACTTCCCGTTTGACATATTTGCAGTAGTACAGCAGCCAATAATCCCATTCAGAGCCAAATCGATTAGTGAGTTTTTGATTGCTCTTGTGTGAGTTTTACTACATAGGTTATTGATCAGGGGATCCGGGTTTTGCCATGCATACGATGTTGAGTAGAGGCGCAATCACCGGCGTGGCCTCAATTAGAAAACTGGTGAAAAAAAAAAAAAAAGAATCTCATCACATCAGCGCTTGGAGCATCAAAGAAGGGAGGGGGTGGGAGGGGGAAAGAGTGAGTTTTGGTGGGGCAAGACAGTGTCAGAAAGGGCGAGAAAACTATGTATTTTAATAGTGGGGCTATCTTTATGTTTGTCAGATGTTTTCCAGTTGAAGTTTGAGCCTCTTGTGGCTATTGTTATTTATGCTACCTACCACACTCTTTGTAATCCAAAGAAATAAATAGGCACGAATATTAAACTTCAGTTTTTACACAGATTACTTCTTTCTGCTTGATAACGCTCAATTCAATTCAATCTGTTGACATTTTGATAACATGTTTTTGCAAAACAGCTCAGCGCTGAACACAGCTAAAACCGTTTAGTGTTAAAAAAATCTTCAATCTTGGTTTCAATGTGTGTAATTTCAAGAAGGAAAAAGAGACTCAACACATTTTTAAAGCACATGTTCACAAAGCCCAGAAGAGAAGAAACAGAGAAGGAGGCAGTTAAGATGCAAAAGTGAAAGATTTGTGTCTTCAAGTCTGTATGCTCTTGTTCGAACTAAGGGCGACCATCAGATTAGACGTACTGATGTTTTGGATGTATACAAACACTTAACCTGAGAGAGTTGCATGCGCGTAGAAGAAACAATGTCATTATTGTCTTTTTGTATGCGTGTCTGCTTGTATGATTTTTTTAATTTTTTTTTTATATATTGGTTTTTTTTTCAGGGATGTATGTATGCTTTTTAACATCCTTTCACAAAACCTTAAGGTTCACTGATGGATGAAGTTGTGTTACAGCAGTCAAACGTATACACACAGCTATTGCTCACACTGTTATTTATAAATAAATGGCCAACAGCTCTGCTTGTGTCTTGTGTTATAATGCTAATGAATCCAGAACAAAGCAGATGGTCAGCTTGTGACCAAAACCTGCTGGCGTACCTCAGCCAACTATCAATGCACGGCTGCGCTACTCTGCCAAATGTGTCCTGGTACTATGACTGGATACTTCAGCCAACTGTCACTCTCAAAGGGGCAGTTAATAGTTTTATGAGGAATTCAGAAAAAAAAGTAATTGTATTTCATTAACCTTTTGTAGGTCTCAATGATGTTTACATTCACTAAACATAAATGTTGATTTTATATTTCACTTTGCTGTACACAGTTAAAGTTTAAGACATTTCTCATTTATTCCAATGTGAGTCATCGTCACTGTTTGGGCCTGAGGGACCACCTGAACTTCTGAGGCCAAAGTCACGGACCAGAATACTTTTCAGCAGAGAGGTCATCACATATAAAAGGGCCAAGATCCAAATGCAGCGCTTTTCTTGCTGTGAGGCGACAGCACTGACCACTGAGCCTCTGTGCCGTCTTTACCGGCCAATAGAGTGATAAAAACCTGGCACCCTGCGCTTGCCAACTGTCTCCCGATGCCATCCAAACCCCCACAGCCAACTCTCAGTCCCCTCCCTACCTGAGTTAAATAGATTATCCGTATGTGAATACGAGCTAAATGTGTTTGCTATCGCGTAGCAGCTTCCCTGCCATACTATCTCTTAATATGAATATGAATACCTCAGTTAAATCTCCCCATCCATTCGTGTGAACCAAACTCTCTTTCTTGTGAGTGTCTGTGAGGAACATTTTGGTTATGCACAGGCCTTTTTTTGCACAGTACCAGGAAGTGTTGAACGTGTCAAATAAGAGCAATGATGGCAGCGGGCACTTTTAATCCAAAGGGATTTACAGCATTGAGAGTGCAGCAGTGGGTTGAGTTCTAGGCTGAGTGGGTGGCCACGGTGAACATCGCTCTGTCCCAGCAATCTTTCTACTATGTGAAATATGACCACTGTTTTATCTGAAAAGCAAGACAGTGTTGAGGGACCTCAGTGTGGAGGTGACGATGTTTTATTTGACAGGCTTGACGGGGTGTTTTATGCAGCTGTCTTCTTCCACATGAAATAATAATGTGTTACAGGCAATATTTGCAGCTACTCGCCACATACTATCAATCTTTGCACATTTCTATAAGCTCTAGATGGCCACAGGTCGACCACAAAAGTGCCTGCTTTGTCTCTGTAGGCCTAAACAAAAGCCTGACTATGTCATAATGTAACTAGGGCTTCAACTCGTGATTATTTTCATCAAACTAGTTATTTTTTCATTAACTAATTCGCTGTTTAGTATGTAAACTGTTGAATACTGAAAAAATGCCCTCCTTATGTCCTCAGACCACAAAGTGAAAAATTAAAAAGCATTTGTTTTTCAGATTAACACTTTAATCTATTTACAAAGAATATATTTTATTTCCATGACGGGCATAGTTATGCTCTCTTATTTATATATATATATATATGCACATACATATACACACACACACGACTCTATACCTTAATTCTAATAAGATTGAGCCACTCGTCACTATATGTGAAAATGAATGTTTATCTGGAAAACTAAAGATACATGAACAGAGCTGTCTACCAGATAGCCACACTAAACACCGGGGAAGCAGACCAAAGATAACTGTTCCCTCTGTAGAGTTCGTTGTCAAAGCGAGACAAAGGTGTTTTTCTTGTAAATGGGGTCCGATTCGCCCCCTCCCTACAGAGGATGATTGAAGGCCCACTAGAGTGAGTTTGTTTTGTGGTGGATGAAGGCAGGAAGAGAGATGAGGGTTGGAAGGAGGTGTCCTTTTGTTTAAAAATGTTTTTTCTTAAATAGGAGAAAATCCTTACAAGTTAATTATAGGATGTAGACCATTTAGTTTGTATTTGACAAACAAGGATTTATATTTCCCTTCAACCTTCTAAAAATGTCTTAATATCCTCTATAACAGTCAAAACTACATGCTTCTGTTGGTTAGATTGTTTTGCCTGTTTGTACCAGATCAGAGGTTTTCAAGGGGTAGTTGATGAGGAAGCCTGGAGAGCGAAGAAACTGTGCGATGAAAGACAGATGTTTCTGTTCTAAAATCATCGAGAAGTTTAGTTTGAGTTTTTGGCTTGTCAGCAGTTGTAGTTGCTTTTAATTCTTCAGCGCCCAATTATCACACATTGCATCAAACTACGTACTCTTTCTGAGAGTTATAACTCAGTCCTCTATATCTGATATCCATTGTGACTAAATGTGACGTCCATAAATCTGATTAAAACAGGTTTTTAAGCTTTCTTTAGTATCAAAGTAAGCCATTGATAGTGGTATATACACCCATATTATTTTTGCAAACTTCTAATAGCTAATTTGGCATACACTGATAACTATTTGGGAATACCCTTTAGCCAGCTGGGAAAACTCTGCTGTGGGAAGTGACCAAACCTCACTGTCCCCTCACTCCTCACTGGCGCTTCTGTCGGCACCAGATCACGATCAGTGAACTTGGTTTGTTAATGAGGGTTAAATCCCGATGCCGGCTGCCCTGCTGTAAACTAATGATCCCATAAAGTATGATGAGCCTGTAATTTGACTCCTAACAAGCTCCGGCTCTGGGGCACACTATGGAATTGATGAGTGAATCTGTGGGGATCCTCCTCGTCCTCCCGGTTGGTGATCGGGGTAATGCAGCCGTGCAGAGGAATGCAGACGAACTGTGTGTTTATTTCTGCACATCTGCTGCTGATTGGAGATGAAGCCCAGTTTGTTTTCATAATCACTGTTCGTTTTATGTATCTGTTGGGGTTCTGACTGAGCTCATCCACTCTGCAGTGTTGCTTCACATGGTCTTGTCAGCCATGAATAGCAACGCACTGAGTTTGGTTTTTGCTTCTAATTGGGTCTTCAATATGTTCAGTGTTTTATTCAGAGTGTTTGTTCATGACCCGCTGACACAGGGAGGTTAATTGCTCTAATTTGAAATTGTGTTGATTGTCTGTGCATCTGCTCTCATCTTATTGCATTTTGTCTTGCTATGAGGATGCATGTCAGAGTAGAAACAACGGTACATAATGAATTCCACGTATTTGCTTTAACACAAAGCAAATTTCAATACACAAACGCATGTATATTTTTGGCAACCATAAAAACAAGTATAATGGTCCACACGTTCAATAACTCTGTTTTTCTCATCCTTTCCTCAGGTCAATATTATTCCCATCATTGCCAAAGCAGACACAATCTCAAAGAGTGAGCTCCATAAATTCAAAATAAAGATCATGAGTGAGCTGGTGAGCAACGGTGTCCAGATATATCAGTTCCCAACAGACGACGAAGCTGTCAGTGAGATCAACGCCTCCATGAACGTAAGTCATGCTGTGACACTCGCACATTTCCCTTTTTTACGTTTTTGCAGGCACATGAATGTGTTGGAAGTGAAATGATAGCATTGCTCTTTAGACTTGTGACACTTCTCAACATTGTTGGATTGAAAAGTAGCATGTGTGTTCCTACTGACTAGGAACATCATGTCTTCAGCACCACACGTGTCACACATCTGGTAACAGCAGCATATGTTGACACCATTTTATTACTTTTAACACGTGTTTCTCTTATTTAGACTCTTTGCCCTCCCACAAATCTGTGAGTGTATAGAGGGAAAAACAGTATAAATATGTGCAAATACCAGCTGACCCAGGACATGGGCTTGGACATGCAGGATATGCAAACATTTTATATATATTGTGTGTATATATATATTTTACACACAACTGTATGAATACTGGATCTGTTTGATTGCTCAATTTCTCATTTCTTTCCATTATAAAAAAGATTTTATAAGCTCAGTGGCAGAATGCTTTCCTACGAATGGCTGTATGTCCATTTGTAAGTTTTCCACTTGTATATTGGAAGCAAAACTGAATATGCCTTTAACTTTGTTTTAGGCTTTTTTTAGTTCTGATTTTATAACGGAGATGATGCATATAATCACAGTGTGCTCACACACCCACAGATCCACAACCAGTAAATTCTCTCATGGATAAATAAGTGTCTTGGTTTGCCCAGACACAGTCCTCGTACAGTGCCGCCGTCTATTCATAGTCGGTTACATCAGCGCCCACACTCACCAGCTTGTTCCTCTGAGCTGAAACCAGCCAGCTGGTTTCAACTGGCCACCTAATTTTTGAGGTTGCGTACCAGGCATGTTTTTCCCATGATGCTTCACTGCCGATCTTAACGAGGCTGTAGTAGCTCTGAGAGCAATAAGAACGTATGTGTGTGTATTTGTGTGTTTTATCACTTAAACTAAATAGGCCTCTCAGCCCTAGCTGAGCCACATGTTAAACTTAAAACACAGCTCTGGTGCAGCTCGCGTGTCGGCGTGGTTACACTTCTCTCTGGTGTGGTCTGGGTGTGAACGATAATAGAGACAACGGTCACACTGAAGCAAGTTTTATTTGAAAGCAAACACTTCATTTTTATTGATCTTGTTTGCTGTTATTTGTACATACCATGTTTGTGTTAGGTGATATGCAACTTGGGAAATGGTTGCTGTGCTACAAAGAATATCGGCATGAAGAAACTCTTTCAGAAAGTGTAACCCAGAAGAAAGGGGGAGCTGGGACTCGGCCCTTGTTGATGGCTCCAGTTACGTCTGTGGCCTCTTGACCTTTTTAACACACATCTTTATTTTCTGTGCAGGCCCATCTGCCCTTTGCTGTGGTCGGGAGCGTGGAAGAGGTCAAAGTGGGTAACAAAACAGTGAGGGCCAGACAGTACCCATGGGGTATCGTGCAAGGTGAGAACCTTCTCAAGCAAGTTGATCTGTGTGGGGGTGGAGGGTGGGATGGGGGGTGTTTTGTGTTTCTCAAGAAAACACATCAGTAAATACATGAAGGTTGATTCCATAAAGCATAAGTTAATTATTGCTTAACCACTTCCTGCGACTTTCTTTGACTTTTTTTCCGCTGATGTAATGCGAGCAACAGAAAGGCCTTGAACGGTAGTTGCCTGTGTCTTTGTTTGACAGCTCAACCCCATTTGCAAACACAAATCAAGTGATTTGTCTTTAGTAGTTAGAATTCATTTTTGCCTTGTGTAAACCTAGTTTTATATACACTAGCGGTTGGCTGGTAGTTTGATTGATTGTTTGGTTACAGGTATTAAGGTAAATGCGGTAGAAATGAGGGAGGGGTGCTATATTGTCACTCATTCGAATGCCTCTCAACCAATCAAGACACAGCGTCAGTACTTAAACTGTTGTTCAGTCTTTTTTTATGACACATTATGAGTGCATGCATCGTGATTTATTTATTGCATTGTGAATGCATCTGAAAGTGGTCATGGTGTATCATGTTTGAGGAAGTTCATCCTCGGTCTCTTTCCGTTTCCTGTAGCCTTGCTCTACTCAGCCTCTGTTCGGGTGTGGCGCTTTAGTCATATTTAGGACCCAAAGCACTAAATGTGGATTGGAAGTGGACAATAAAAACTAGAGCTGCAACAATTTACAATGAGATAGACTTGTATTGATTCCCAGCGGGAAAATTCTGTTGTTAAAGCAGCACACGGACCGCAGTACAGATAAATATGTAATAAGAGGTTAATATATCAAATTAGAAACTAAACATCTAAACAAGAGCATTTTAAGAAAAAGAATGACATGGTAAAGTGACAGACTAATTAATACATTAATTGGATGAACATTTATCTGCAACGTTTTTAGATATTTTGATAAATTTTATTAATATTTTTTTTAGCAAAAGGCCCGAAAATTGCTGGGATTTTCTTCTCAAACTCGAAAATTTGCTTTTTTTGGGCCATATGCAGAAGTAAAGATTTACCAAACAACACAGAATCCGGTGGGTGGAGATTGTTTTACGAAATGCGCGTGCATGTGCGTGTGCGTGCTGCCCATGGAGACATTTTCGTTTCCCACAGCTCATTCCTCTGTGCTGGTCAGTGAGAGTAAACATTTTAATTTAATAATGTCACTGAGGGTTGTGCTGTGAGAATATTACAACTCGGATGAGAGTTGCTCTCTGAGTCCTTCCCTCCCTCCCTCCAGCTCTCTTTCTCTTCCTTCCTTTCCTCGGTTTACCGTCTTCCTCTCCATTATCCCCTGAGCACTCTCATTCCCCAACCCTCTGAGGACTAACTCTATGGTTATTTATAAAGCCTGCTGTGTGTCTCCTGGGGGACAGATTCCTTCTGACTCATCAGTCACCATGAAACACACAACCTTGCCCTGTTTTGTAATACACAGAATAGTGCCGTCTGCAAAACGTTATCTCTGGTTTTCTGTCAACTAATTTCTTTCAAATTTGTCTCCATCGCAGTTATCTTGTTGTTCTTGTGCAGCAATTAACAAGTGGTGGATATTGTCTGAAAACAAGTCTTGAAGCTGGTATAAATACAGCAAAATGGTGACTATAAAATGTCAAAAATACATGGGTGTCAAGGGGGAAAGTAATGTGCAGTGTAAAGTAACCAACACATCTACATCTAACCAGAACCAGACTATCTTTAACATTGTGATTAGTTCAGAGACACGCAACATGCCAGATGTTTCATAAAATAGAAACTGATTGGGCCTTTAATTTAATCTAAAAGTTCTGTTTGTGGACTAAAGTTTAAATGAGAATCACAAGATAAATGTATTATTTCTAAAGAAAATATTGACATTGTCATTCGTTCTTCAGCTTTGTTATTATCTGCATCTAATTATCTTATCAACCTCTTATCAACCTAACAACAAACAATCTGCTTTGATGCGATGTATAACAAGAAAACGACTTAGCTTTTAGTCGGCCTGCTGCCCACCATTCATACAACACACTTGTCACAGTATCAGAAGACAGGGGCAGAAAAGGGCCGAAGAGGACAGAAGTCTGAGTGTTTTCCTCCATTAGGCCGACTGAAAGAACAGCCTTGGTGAATGGAAATAGTTTGCAGATGTTATATAGACGGGTTATGGTAACCTATCGAAGAGCCATGGGAACTTGAAGTAAGACGTGTGTGTGTCCGCGTGTGTGTCCGTGTGTGTGTCCATCCCTCAGGATCTTGATGCTCTGTTATCTCTGAACTCCAGACATCTGTGACATGTAGCAGACCCCTGCCATAGGGGTCTGCTACATCTGCAGGCTTCTGTTTGTTCAACTGTGCATGCATGTTGTCGTGGGCATTTGTATGTGAACTTGGATGTTATCAGTCAATGACTTTGCATTTAGATTCTCAGTCGTCTATTTTCTCTCTCTTTTGATTACTGCATTCTTGAAATTAGGGCTGCGCGATATGTTTAGGCTGTTGGTCAACTTGTGTGTCAATCGCTAAGAATCCCGAATTATCTGCTCTCCGTCATCCATCCTCAGTAGCTTTTATTATGAAGTGAACAAGTGAAAGTCGGCCCTGGACTTCTGTCTCAGACCAGCCCACCAAAACCCACCTGGTTATAAACTGCAAGCCACACGTTACAATGCTAATATTTTTTTAGGGTTAAATAATTAACACAAAAAGTTATGTGTAAATCAAGACATTCAGCCTCTTGTCTGATACAAAGTACTGAATGTGCAATATTTCTATAATCTGTAATTGTTTGGTAATTCAAACAGTATTCAGTGTGTAGTCTCTATGCATGGCAGTGTGTGTCTGTCAGTCGTTGGTTTGTCGGTGGACCACCACTTTAGTAAAATGCATCTATCTCAACAACAGTTTGTAGCGCCATAACATTTTGTATAGATATCCATGGTCTCCAGAGGATGAATGGTTACTCTGGTGATCCCATGACTTGTCCTCTGATGCCACCAGCAGATTGACAGGTTTACAACTGTTGGCTGGATTCCAATGAGATTTGGTACAGATATCCACACTTTTCTTTTATAGCCACCAGCAGGTTAAAGCTTTCCCTTATCCAATGAAATATCAAAGTATGCACCGACTGGCTTGTCACAGGATATTGTACAGACTGTAATGGTTCCCAGACGAATCCTTATGACTTTGGAGCTCTTTTGATCTTGCACCACCATGTGGTCCACATTGGTTTAAAGTGAAATGTCTAGACAACTATTGGATGAATTGTATACGATTTTGTAGACACATGTATGCCTCAGAGATTGTAATATGGCTGTAGACTCCTAGTTTTGTTATATCATATTTTCTGTAAATGTTGCTGATATCTTTCACAAGACACCATGTAGCTTTAGAGCGGCTGCTATCATGTACATAATTCTAATTCTCTACCATTAAAATATGCTTTGGCCAAGCAGTGGAACAAATGATAAGCTGGGACACATGGATCATTTTAATGTATTTTCATTTTACAGACTATTTTCATAATTTTTTTGTAACTGCAGATCTATTGCAGCCGTGTCTCTGTTCTCATGCTGGCGTGCGTGTATGCGTCTGCGGAGCCCTTTGCTTTGATATCTTGAGGGCTCAGTGCTGCAGAAAAGTCAGAGGATTGGCCCTCATTCAACCCTCAGCGGGAGGGGGGGGGGCAGTACAGAGAGACTATTAGATGCCAAATAAACAGGCAATTTCAGTAGCCTGGATGCAGCCTCAGCGAACAGCTCATGTCTGTTTTTAACTTGTATACTCCCACTAATGATGTGTGGTCAACCAGCTAATTTGAGTAAACATCAGAGTGAGTAATTCAGACAGCTGCATGCCTGCCACTATTTCACGACTTTTTAAGATGTATTTTTGGTCCAAACGCCCTTGTGTTGTCTTGGGGTCAAAATGACCCATCAACACACATACACATACACGGGTCATTTTGACCGCAAGACAACACGTTAAGTAAACAAGGGTGAGTTAGTGCATATGCTTTTTGTGTGTGTCTGTCTAATGAAGGATGTGTTATTTATTTGTGTCTTCAGGCACTCTTGGCTGTATTATGTTGCACTTTTTTGCTGCCACTATCATGCACTGCAGGCTGCTTTTCCAGTATTTTCCGCAGGTGAAGCTAAATGCCACGCTAATTGGGACTTTTCAATATCATTATTGCCGTCCTTTACATCCTCAGCGCTCGCAGCTTGTGGTGGTATTTAAACACAACATACATTGCGTTCTCCACCACTGCCGCCCCCGGGGTTCCTGGCATATGCGCCAGCTCTGAAACGCCACGTGCTTCTGCTCGGCACATGCCCTCGGCCACCACATACACGGATCTGAGACGACAGCAAACCTCAGAAAAATGCTATAAAGAGAGCTTAACAGGTTGATCACATAACATTCTTCAAAGGGGAAAGTTATTTTACTTCTGACGACGCTTGCCCATTTAAACAAGTCGCAGCTGTTTTAGGTTGTGCGCCAGGTTTTGCAGAAATTTAAAAATTGGAGGAGATTGAGCATACCAAATAATTAGAAGTTTTCCAAGTTTCCACATCGGCTAAGTATTATTAAGTCTGTAAATGCAGGGGGAAAAATAACGTCAAGATGAAAACACTTTATTTTCAAAGAGAGGAGTGATTTTTCTTGATTAGAACAGTGCAGAATGTCAGCAGAAAGAATTCTGGCTGCAGGGATGTCTGTGCAGTAGAGCGGAACAATTCATATGATTTTTATAGGAATATTTGTTTGGTATATATCCTCGAAAAAAAAAAAATCTAACCAAATAATTTATTAGGGTACCCTCTGTGTTCTACAGCTCATATGACCTTGATATGAATACCAGACCCTATTGTCCTATCTCTATTGAATCTGCAACTCTTTGACTTTAAAAAAAGAAAAAAATATTATGATTTAACTTATTTTCTGCATAAATATGATCAAAAGTCAACAATCTGAGCAAAAAATGGCTCCTCGATTGCTCCCTTAATTGTATTGTTCGGTGCCTTCCCATCATGCCACAGAGTAATACTACACATCTTTATAAAGATTACGACCTAAATCATCTAAATCTGCAATAATACCTACTTTGACCTGAATCTTGCTCGCACCATAACATATTTGGTATGTAAACGACCGTCTCCTTCCACATGTTTCATCTGACACGCTTTCAGACGAGTCTGAGGACCAATGAGATCGCAGGACCTCGAAACGCCGCAAACGACAACAACAAAACTCTGGTACCTGCTTCGCAATGCGAGACACCAATACTGATCAGACAATGCTCTTACTGCTAGACTCACGCAATCGATATGGTTACAGGGAAGTTACTTTGAGTGAAATCCGCCATTGTTAGGGGTATTTATGAGCATTTTAGTAAAACGTTATAATCGCTTAGTCATGTTGAGGAGCTTACGGAATTATTAAAATGTAACAATCTTTTTATATGAACCACCACATATCTTCTCACAATGGTTACAGTACTTCAGCAATGTAAATGAATTAAATCGGAACTGTGGAGGAGGAGATAGCACAGTTTTAGTCTTTTAAAAAAAAAGAGACTTCTCATCTCCGTGAGATCAGAAAAAAGTGCGTCGGGCTTATAAGGTTAATATATTTTTCAATAAAAATGAGAATAATGATGCTTAGATATTATTAATCATATCACAATTGCATGGTCAGTCAACATAATCACAATTTGATATTGTATTCCAAATCATTCAGCCCAGAGGTCTCAAAAGGTTTCATCAAAAAACAGCAGTGATATTAACTTATGAAATGTTTTACATACATAAACTAAAAGTGCAATGTGTGTAAAGGAGGCATCCATTTCAATTTACTTTGAGGTTGCATGAGTCTATGCCGCTTTTATAATTTAACCAGAATGATTTTTCTATAAATTCATGAACCCTGCAGAAACCCTGTGGCTGACTATTACCCTCATACTAATATACTGCCATATACTTATCCAGACTTCATCCTCAAAGTTCAATCCACACCCCTACTCCTTTGCTTTTCCCCACAATGACCTCTGTTGTGGCCTCTGACAGGACAACAAAACATAATGAGGTGACGCGTGAGTAAAACGGCTTCATCAGAATGGAAAAGACGCTCGGGGCCCCTTCCCCTCAGCTGTCAGTCTGTCAGGCAGGAAAGGCTTTCTGCCCTCTCACCACCATGAACGCGTTTAACCGTGAGAGTCACTCAGACATGAAACTAAAGTGAAGTTGTCAAAATTGCTTCAGGACGACAAATTAACATCAACAGTGCAGAATATCTCCAATTTATCAACTCGTTTTTTTGTATTTAATAGATGCCAAATATGATTTATTAATTTGTTTTTGTGACAACTTCACATTCCTGTAGAGACGTGGTGTGATTTTCTGCTTTTGCTGGAGAGGAAGGGAGGGTTACAGGGTGACAGATGGGTTGTGAAAGTTAATTAGAAGCGATGAAAAAGACAGACAGGCACAGAATAAAAGCAAGAAATACAGTCTCGGAACTTGAAACAAGACACGATGACTCTGACAACCAAAACCAATTTTTCAAACGCCCCATCAGAATTTGTTTATCATGTACGAGAACTAAGATGATCACCCGATTCGCAACTGCTCCCCTAATTGTGGTGTGTATTTTGCCTTCAGTCGAGAACGAGAGCCACTGCGACTTTGTAAAACTCAGAGAGATGCTGATCAGGGTCAACATGGAGGATCTGAGGGAGCAGACCCACGCTCGCCACTACGAGCTGTACCGACGCTGTAAGCTGGAGGAGATGGGCTTCAAAGACACAGACCCCGACAGCCAGCCGTTCAGGTAGAGAGAGGAGAGCGCAAACGCACAAAAACCACAGATACTGGAGTGTCAACAACGGGTATCGTTAGGGAGACGATACCTAATCTATATCACTGTCTTTTCTTCTGTCCAGTCTTCAAGAGACGTATGAGGCCAAGAGGAAAGAGTTCTTGGGGGATCTGCAGCACAAAGAAGAAGAAATGCGACAAATGTTTGTCAGCAAAGTAAAAGAGACGGAAGCGGAGCTAAAAGAAAAGGAGAGAGAGGTCAGTCTCAAGGGGAATTATGGTTGTAGATGCTGTGTATTTAATTTGAAATGGTCGTTTCAGTGTTCATATTCCAACACTCCAACTACAGAGACATTTTTTAAAGCAGTTCAGTGTGATGAGTATAATGACAATACATGACAAGGTGCCTACATATATGAAATAATGGATGAGATGGAGCCGAGGAAATATATAAAAAAAATTTAAGAAGTTTGTTTGCAGTCAGTGTATTCTATTGTTAGGTCCATGTCACCAGCAAGTGCTGGATTAACCGTTGGCAAGTAGCAATTAAAATCTCTTCTCTCTCCTCTGTCACCCCCGTCCTTTCTGTCCATCACCGCCCTCTCTTCCTCCTCCTCATCATCCTCCTTCCCCCTCAGCTTCATGACAAGTTCGAGCAGCTGAAGCGGATGCACCAGGAGGAGAAGAGGAAGGTCGAGGAGAAGCGGAGAGACCTGGAGGAGGACATGAACGCCTTCAACAGGAAGAAGGTGGCAGTCGAGACGCTCTCCTTATCTCAGCCCCTTAAGAAGGACAAGGACAAGAAAAAGTAAGCCGATCACTCCTTTCTGTCACTCACTCTGCTCACTCTTCTTACCGTAGCGGGAAGCTGCTTTTCCCCCAACACGGCTCCTTTCTTAAACTAATCCTGTTGTCTTTTCATTCTGTGCCTTACGTTCTCAAACTATTTACTTTTTTGTACACTAGCTTCCCTTGCTTATCTCATCCGTTCTCGTTGTTGCTCTCTAACCCTTTGTTACAAGTATTTAAGCAGGAGGTGTGCATTCTGCCAAGTCAGAGTGTGGCATAGTGTCACATTAATGAGCCTTTAAACGGAAAGTGCTGTGCAGTTGTCGACCGATCTCTAATACGCAAGCGATTCAGCTATTATAAAGGCCTGGCATGTGTTAAGGAAACTTCCTCCCTTTTTTTGTCCTGCCCAAGCGTAACATTTCCTGTCCTTTCACTCTTTCCTTTTGCCTCGCTCTAATTATTCTGGATATTCAGGGAGCAGGCAGTGGAGCAATAGAAAGCTTGGCTTTTAAAGAGGTGACACAGAGTACAGTTCAAACAGGGCCAAACTGTTTTCTATAGGGGTATGCTGATTGTGCATACGAAGTATTCATGATGGCTCAGGTATAAAAACAACACAGGCTTTCATGTTTTATCTCTAACTACACTTCATGTGTACTGCATTTTACAAGGTACAAGTTTTTAGGATGTCCTCTTTACCTTCCAGACGGCCATTTGTGTCTGTTCATTTCTGACCCATTACTCAGGAAGTCATCACAGTAAACATCCTGTTGCATTTTGTTTTGATTGTAAGGAAAGAAATTCCTCCCTTTTTTAACGGACCTCGTTTGGACCAGTCCCATTTGATCAAATTAAGGGAAATGATCCTTCAAACAACAGTGTTCTTCCAACTTGTTGCAGCCGATTTCTCCTGTTTCCACATAACAATGCCCCTGTGCACAAAAGGAGGCTCCATAAAGAAATGTATTTCCAAGTTTGGAGAGCAACAACTTGATTGGGTTGCACAGAGGCCTGACCTAAACCTCACCCAACACATTTTGTATTGATTAGAATAGCAAACCATTGTAAATACATATGTTTGGTGTATCTTTAAAGCAGCTTTTAAGTCTAAGTTAATTTTCGATCTTCTGCCCTGATGATAATATCTCTCTCTCTATCTCTCTCTCTCTCTCTCTCTCTCTCTCTCTCTCTCTCTCTCTCTCTCTCTCTCTCTCTCTCTCTCTCTCTCTCTCTCTCTCTCTCTCTATATATATATATATATATTTATTAGTGGCTGTCACAATGCTATTCTGCTATTCGGTGGACTGTGCCTGACTTCTAGTTACTGTTGTCCTTCTTGCCCTTATCCTTCTTGTCTTCCTCTCTGATGCTTGTACTCTGAGACTGTAAGTGAAGACGCTTGGCGCCATCTTGTGGCTGCTTGCACATTTTGCTCTCTGAGCTGTTTGAAGAAAACTGATCTTCCATTTTGTGGTTTTGTGAAAACCTCAGTTTTTCCTCTTATGCGATTGATTTACTCTAAAGTTTTGCTACAAGGCAACGTGTTGATTTCGAAACATAACAAAAAATAGCATGATTGAGGATGCATTCAGGAGCGACGTTTGAGAAGGAAAATGTAGAGCTCCCCCTGCTGACAGATTAACTGCAGTTTATCGAACGGCTCAAACTATTCCTTTCTACTGCCTAACATACAGTGCTTCAACTCTACTTCATCCGTTTTCTGTGGAAGTCTTTATTATGCATTTGTTAATGCCACAAAGTAGTCATTCAATTTATTTTGTTTATTGTTTGTCATTGTTTTTCAGTTAATTTATGGCCGCTGTATTCCCTCCCACACACGACCATGGATATGTCCTCCATCACCATTGCACCTGTTTTGTTTGTTTTTTTGTTTTGACATTCCATCTTGACATTGTGCACATGGACCAAAGACACTGAGGAGGAGGAGGAGGAGGATGATGATGATGAAGCCACAGGGGAGAAAAAGAGTGAAAGATGGTGAGAGATTATGAGGGGCAAATGTTTTCACTTGCCAACAGTGGCCATCTCATTTATTCAGGATCTTTCATTTTATGCTTTTTTTATATATATATATATATATATATATATATATATATATATATATATATATATATATATATATATATATATATATATATATATAAAAAATGTGTGTTTCTATATTGTGACTCAAAGATTTATTGTTGTATTTTTTGTGTTTTCCATCAACTATTCACACAGAAACAAAGGTTCAACCTTCTGGTACTAACACAGCGGGCAAGTCATTTGAAACCCTTCAATGTGTATTTAAAGAATTTAGGGTGTGCTTGATTTTATACGACTGCCATTTAAACAACTAATTGAAGATATCAGTGAAATCAAACCTTTCCTAAAGTCTTTTTAAATACCTGAGCTGTTTTTAAATGTTGTCCAGGTGAAATGTGCCTGTTAACCTTTTTGTAGTCATTACAATTTAGATTAAGTACATTTCACAGTAGAATAAATCCTTGAGCCTGAATAATACAAATAGCATTGTCAAGCAATACAACATAGTACCTGTTTACTGTATACATTACTATATATACATAGGTACTGACAACCTAAAGCTTAGTCCTAACCCTTAATACAAGTATATGCAATATTCTGGTGCTGTTTTATATTGACTCAATAAATGTATGTGAATATTTTCTAGAGCTCACTTGGCTTAATATGCAACATGTACTAGTTTTTTATTATATTATTGTAAGACGCACATATGATGGTAGAAATTGTCCACAAATGTAACTTTATTGTAAACCATGAGTGACCGCCTTGATGTGCGTTGTGACAGTGGACACGCGCACAAACGAGAAGCCAGTATGTATACATGCACACAAACACAGGATTCAGGAAAACATACACGCCTCAGCTCGCTGCAGAAGAGTTTACACTCAGAGAAGAGAGAGCAGCTGTATTTACTGTCTGTCGTTGGAAATAAATGCAAACCCCCACCCTCCGACTTTGATGTGTCTCTGCCATGATTTGTTTGACGATTTTCTGCTGAGATGAAAGTGAAATACGGGCAGGTGAAGCTACTTTACACACACTCACCATGCAGATGCTGTCCGCCTCCACTGAAACCTCAACAGCTGTCAGGTTGAGACGCAGCGTTTCCTGGTTAGTGATCCCAAACTAAAGAGATGAGAGATGTTTGCTCAGGCTGCAAATAATCCTCATGCTTTCACCACCATGCTGCTTACCTCAGGTGTGTGTGTGCCGTTTAAAAACAAGGGCGCATTGTTGCACTCAGTGGCAGCTTCCTCACGTCATCTCGCTGTCAGCTTTTCATCATTTGTGTAAAATCAACTCATAGATCCGATAATGTCTAACTAGCTGGTTTTGTAACGCTTGCTCATTTAGATATTATCTAAAAATGAGGGCAGGTTTCAGACAACTGAGATTTATGTATGGCATGTTAAATAAACATGTACTATGGATAAATTAATTTTAATTAAAGGCCCTGAAGTGAATTCTCTCTAAAAAAAAAAAAAAGTGAAATATCTTGCTACTTGTCGTCGAGAAAACTTTTTTTTTTTTTCACCCAAGTACTTCATTTGGTAAAAATACAAATGTCTCCTTTTGGCCTGCACCTAACATTTATTATCTATACCAGTTATATTTTCAATTAATTAGTTGCTGACTTTGTAAAGCATTAGAACAATGCTCAAGAGGACATCTTAAAATGTGTTGTTCCTTATGTATTAGTTAATTTATTTTCCTGTATTATGTTTATATAAAAAGGCACAGAATGAGTCGTTGAAAATAGACTGAGAAAGTCACGGCACACTTGAGATCTTCCCGTACTAATGGTTTTGTCTTTACCGTGGAGGCTCGACCAGCACTTATTATTCTGCCCACCACCTGCAGGGCTCGCTGGACCTCTTCCAGCAGTACAATCTGTTCAGAGTGCTCCGTTCTCTCAGTCCTTTCCTTCACCAACACACTCTGCTAATAAAGCTGAGTGATAATGGCTCTTTGACAGCTGTTCTACATGCAGGACAACATGATGATGCACACAGACTCACTGAGTCTTGTATAGGGATGGGTATCGTTTGGGTTTTTTACCGATACCGGTGCCTAAACGATGCCTGAACCGATACTTTTTTTATTGCCAAGGCAATTTTTTTTCTTCAAATTGAGCAATATTATGAACTGTTTAAAGTATACTATAGATATAAATAAATAAGTACATACAAAACACTTGACTTCAAACTACAGCTTCAAACCTTTTAACTTCAAACTATATATAAATAAAAGAACAGACACAAGCATCAGGTGGCCTGATGGGACCGTGTGCAACAGAACTCAGAAACCGTTGGATCCTAAAACTGCTGCTTTACTGGACTACACGTCATCATTAATATCAACTGGAGAGATTTGTTCCATCAAGCCGAGGACGGACGTTCAAAAGCTCGTGCTCGTGTCTCCAGCGATGTCTGTGCGCGCGCTGTGTGTGAGCGGGGCTTGCAGGCGGACAGAGCAGAGTAGCGAGTGTGCTCTGATCCGCGCTATTTTAATAATCGTTTTTAGCGTGCGGGTACCGCGCTACCTTTTTAGTATCTATATACCGTGCAACTTTACAGAGTAGTGTAAAAAAAAGTATTTAAATCGGCTCAGCCACCGGAAGGAAGCACCGAAATCTGAGTTGATTTTCAGTCCGGTAGGTACCGGACGTGTTGGAACCGGTGCCATACTGGCACCGGTTCTCGGTACCCAACCCTAGTTTTGTATGCCTGAGGTAGTAATGGTGACAATAGTAATTCAGAAAATGACTCTTTAGAAGTCATAGCTTTATTTCTGTGGTTGACCAGACAAGATATAGCTGCCTCAGTAAATGAAGGAATCTGGAACAAAATAAAATCCTTTACATTGGTCACAGGTATAGCGTTCAGTTTAACTGGATGAATCAGTTAACACTGACAGTAACCAGTTCACATTGCTGCCTTCCCTATCAACACAGTTCAGTCTATAGGCTACAAATGTTTGGCAGTGGAGGCCACGCCTCTGTACACACTGCATGTCAGGTATTAGCCAGTATTAAATACAGTTTAAATGATTTTGTCAACGTTTCAGTTTACACATCAGTATTAGGATGTAACAGAACTTGGAAGTATTTACAAAAAAATACAGGATACTTTCATTCCAATACTTATAAAAAAAGTCAATATTTGGAGTATGATTATCGGTGCTCTTATACAGTGTGTAATAAATTTAATTTAAACCATCAATGCAGGGTCATTAATCATCTCATGATTTCAAAACCACCATTTACTTTCGTCATTCTGTTCTAGTGTTGAACTAATCTCCCAAAGGTGCTCTTATTTTCTTTGATATGTAACAGTAACAATAGTTGCAGAAACCAAAACACAGACTGAAGTATTAATTAAATAAAAGTGTTTGTAGCGATTAGTTAGGAAATTAAAGCTTTTTTTTAAGACGGCTTTTGTAAATAGCTGCTAAATATTTATTTTACAGAAATTAATATTTTAATCTCTTACTGACTTGTACTAATAAAAAAAAGGTTGAAAAAATATTATTTGCAAGAGAAGAAAAAAAGAAGCTCGTCTTTATCTCAAATGCTATGTGGCTCTGGGCGAGATCCTGAGCACCACGATACCTCCAAACAAAATCAGGGTCAACATAATAAAAGAGCCACTCTTTGCTTCAACCACACTTAAATATATATACATATAAAAATAAACTGCCTCACTTATTTTTCAACCTCCAACTTGTTAAACAAGTGGTAGCTATTTAAAAAAAAAAAAAAAAAAAAAAAAAAAAAGGACAAATATGGCAATAATAATAATAAATCAGAACTCAAATGGACAAATAACTCTAAAGAGAAACATTCAGTCAGGCTCAATGATTCCCCACAATTTTTCTTCAACTGCCCAGCTGCTTGAACACGGACCCACACACACACCTCCAGATTCACATTTGTGTGTGGACAAGTGCACGGAAGAGACTCAAGCAATATCTTCTTTTAAATCAGTCGTAAATGTTATGGCAAGTAAATAATATCTGGATTTTCATTGTGAAACTTCCTAAAATGTGCTGAGCTACAGTATATTGGACTTTCATTCTCACTGTGAAATGAGAGGACTGCGCCCTTTTAAGGAGGAGGACGGCGTGAATAAATGTCCGACTAGTTGACAGCGGGGTGCAGCGGCGGGCAGGGCGACACATTTGTCTGCTGAGAAGCGAACAAACCCTCAACGTCATTTCCCTGCGGCGGAGTCTTCTCCTCGTCATACAAACACCTAAAACCATCGTAGTACTCATCAGACTCCCCCTGCTGTGCGCCGCTCTGCCCCCTGCGGCGCTGCGAGGGGCTCCAGGCTCGCCCCTCGTCCGAGATCTGGGCGCTGTTGAAGATGTAAACGGCGTTCAACGGCAGGGAGAACTCGAGGCTCTGAAGGTACTCGTCCACGATCTCTTTGCAGTGGATGAAATCGCCACTATCGACCTGGAAGAGCAAAGCTACAACGTCAAATCCTCCGAGCTGGAACTAGATTCACAGTTTACCTTTCAGGAGGAATTATAAAATATAATTTCTGAGATGATCGTTGTGGTCAACCGTGAAAGTCTTGACTGATATTCAAAAAAGGGTGCAAGTACTTTGAGTGCAGGTTTGTGCTTTTAAAGTTTCACATGTGTGTAAAAGTGAACTAACACATCTACTCCTTCCCTTAGTTTCCTCAGCATGGTCACGACTAATGTTTGAGTTTGGCAGCCGGAGCGCATTTTGATGACCTAAAAGTGCCAATATGTGCCTTTTCATCCAAAGCACCCACCAGTGTGACGAAAAAAGAATCTGCACTGCAAACGGTTTTAAAGAAATAGCGTGGGACTAGGGCTGGGCGGTATGGCCAAAAATTCTTATCACGGTATTTTGTAAGATTCTGACGGTTTCACGGTATATATTTTTTTAAACACATTGATTCAATTAACAACATTAGTCAACTAGACAGCAGTACTGTCAGCGAGCCGTCCATAGCTACCAGACAGCAGCAGGCAGCAACATTTATTTTTTACAGTTTAACACTGGGAGCGCAGTGGATCTACTTAACCATCAGTGTAACTTGGTTCAGTCATGGTTCACACTTGTTATAAAATTACAGCGCCGAATAGCATTCTGGGTAGATTTCGCGCAACAAAAAAAAACAAAACAGGAAGAGACAGACCGGAAGACACGCCACACAAACAGCTGTTCGCCGCCCAACTTCCTAGCATGCACTTTGGCCGTGTAATTTTGAACCAAGTTACACTGACAGCTAAGTAGCTCCACTGCCTCCCAGTATTAAACTGTAAAAAATAAATGTTGCCATCTGCTGTTCTTGCGAATATGCATGCTTGTTGATGGCGCTGGTCGCGCGGCACCGCTGCCCAGTTGACCGCCTTAGCGCACCAACAGTTGTTACGTGTAACCACCGGTATGGCGGTATATGAAAATTCATACCGTATGGAAATCTGAAACCGGTATACGGTTTGAACCGGTATACCGCACAGCTCTACGTGGGACATCTAAAGATAAAAGTCTAACGTATAATTAAAATAAACTGGCAGTCAGGAGAGTGTACGTCCTTTATTCAACCCTTCCAGCTTCAATTTATCAATACATAAATCACTTGTTTCATGGATTCAAATAGTGTTAGGTTGTGCATCATTTATTTATATTAACATCTTGAAAGAACATTTTGCAGATAATAATATACCTAGAATTACCTTAAACTTGTCATTGGAATTTCTGTACTGCAATTTCTTGCCGTTTATTAACCAACATATATTTAGATTCCTCTATATTAGTAGTAAGCTAAAGTCAGCTCTACTAGACAGACATTACCCCAATAGATTAAGTAAACATATGCAATGTCCCACTCCCTTTCGATCAAAGTGTAATCGAGCAGAATCATGCTTTTCCTCTTACCTGTGCTTTCTTCAACAGGTCAGTGAAGACTGAGAACCAGTCGGCCGTGAGCGCCTCCAGCTCCAAAGTGATGATGGCCAAGGCCAACGTGGAACCCTTGAACTGCCAAAGCTGGTGGCAGGCCATACAGTGCTGCACCTGCCTGGTCCACAACGCCGCTTGGAAGCCCGCAGGCCTCTTCTGATGCTCCGGCCCGGCGGGAAGCACACCGGGGTCTGTTGCCGAGTCCCAGCCGACACTGAGCCCGATGGACGGAATGAGTTGAGGGTGGCCGGAGACGAGCAGGGCGTGGAACTAGACCAGAGGGGGAAGAGGAACGAGACCAAAACGTTAGCCTATGATGTCATTGTTGTCTCATTGTCCATCCCGCCATCGCTCACCCTTTACCTCTACTACTTTATAACTCATATCAATATCACATATGCCAGTGCATTTAACGTCAAACCTTGCATATCTGACAAAAGGTCAATGCGTCCTTCATTCCTTTGACCCAGGTCACTGTCCTTTTGCAGTCTGTGGCTCTCTACTCTTCTCAAGTGTTCATATCAGCACTACAAGCTACTATCAAACCTGCAGCTCTGTGCTGAGGACACTTTGAGCAGATGGAGAATCTCACCATCAGGCTTTACTAATGAAGATCGACCCGTTTGCCTGAGGAATCATAGTAATCTTGTTCGTATCGTATGTGCAGTGCTTTTCTGTGTTCCCCTTTATAGGCAGGAACTGTAAAGCACAACCTGTGGGGGCTCTGTTAAAAGGACGCTTTGAGTTTTTCCTTCATACTCGCTGGGGTTAGGGAGAACAAAACACAGATATCAATGCGTTCTTCTTTGTTACGGTCAGATGTCTTTGTGTTTTCTTCATTACTGTTGTGTTGAGCTGACTTGCTTTAGTTCATCTCCTACTCTGTAGCAACATTAAGCCATGGTTTTTAAAAGAAAGGGGAATTCACTGGAGGTAGATTCAGCTATGTGGCACAAAAGTCGAATAGTAATCCTGACACAGTTGCTCTCGACATCTTTAAACTAAAAACTTTTTTTTCCCCATTCTAAACTCCATTATGGGAAACGGTGGGAATTCAGGGTGATGTAGCAAATAAGGAAATTTGTGTGGTTAGAGTCGACATGTACTCGGATGGGCATCACATAGCTGATTCTGCCTTTATTGAAGCACATTGAGAGGCAAAGACAAAGCATTGCTGTAAATCCTCTTATTTATTCATATCAAAGTGTCATGAAGGAGTCTGTGACTAACTAATGATAGATTTGACTGATTGCTGTTTTATAGACTATTGAGAATAACACTTTATTTAGCAGAGGGAATGCAGAGTAAGTTCTTCAGGGCAGGGGAATGTAATTGCGCAAAAAAATATTTATTTGAATAGTATAAAGAGAGTCTTTATTTTACTATAGTTATCAATACATTGTCACTTTATTTTGAAAGTCTTGAATTTTTTGTAATACCTAACGTGAAGTGTTAGGACAATAACCGATTTACAATAATAACTCCACAAGCTGTAAACATTACACCAATATCAGTTAGATCCACGAGCCGTGATCATATGGGATAGTGCCAGTTTTTTTTTTTGCAGAAGACACCGAATCAGTCCAAATGTGCCAAACTGCTTTTTGGTGACAATTTATGGTTTGTGGCTTTAAGAAAATGTATTAGTCCTCTCTAAAATTCAATATCCCAAATCTAACACGGCTGTTTGTTTGTCAAAGGGGGTGTAGGTTGTCCTTTGGTCTGGGACGAAGTTAGTGACCCACAGAATGCACAATAAGACAGGGGTGTTTTTCTTTAACAAGTAAAATCAATATCTTCTTAAAATCCCTCAGATTAATTTTGGGAAAACATGTGCATTAGGAATTATGGTGTCCCAAAACGGAGGAAGTCGTCTCAATGAAAATCCTTTGAATAGTGTGAATCATATACAGGGTGTGAGAAACTGTTTTCATAAAGCATCCACCTGCAACCCGGTTTCCCTCCTCATTCAGTTGGCATAACAAACCGAAAACTTTATCTGAGGTAGTTCCCGAAGTTTTGTTTAACACACGTTGAGGGTTTACAGTTTAAATAATCAAACTGATGTTCAATGCAATAACCAGATTTTGCATACATTTGCCATAATAGTGGTATATGAAGATATTGATTATCACCCAGCCCTATGTGAACCGTTTCATTAGCAGTACAGTTGGTGATCTTTAATCATTACAGGGATGACGTAAAGTTAAAGGCCTTGTGAATACGGCCCCCGGGGCCCAGCAGCATGTAGGGACCTAAACGATGGTGTGTGTGTGTGTGTGTGTGTGTGTGTGTTGACAGTTTAGTCGGTGGCAACTGCCTCAGCCAATGATTTGTGAGGGTTTAATAATTAAACTTCTGTGAACAGATTCAAGCTGTTAAACAATATTGTGCCATAAACTCAGCATGGGATTTTTAACAATGACGCTAGAAACAGTCAACAAGTCACACAGCATGTTATAGATTCCTAACGACTCAAATCGTGTGTGTTTCTGTTAAGTCTCGTGAGGTTTGATAGCGTAAAAGGATCTTCATCTCAACACGGCCCCTCTGGTTCAGCAGGGTTTGGGGATCCACTGTGGTGGCTGCAGGAAAGAGTAAGTCAGAAGTGCCTTGGCCCGATATGCAACAAGCCTGTTATTTTGCTTGTGTCTTGCAGTCATAAGTGGAATATTATACAGCTCTATTCAGACCTTGTTCTGAAATGTGTCTTTGTTGCTTTCCCACACACATAATTTGGGCAATTGGCCTGCGCTACACTGTAACTTGGGTTTGTCCAGTAAAATAGAAAAATATTTACATAGAGTGGACTTAGACCTTGGCATCTAAACAATGATACGACACTAAAGCAGTGATTCTTATGCTGTGTTCACACGAAAAGAGTTGCGAAATATTCGCGTGAGTAGATTACATGTTAAGTCGCCGGGCGTTGCGAATATTCGCAAATCCGCTTTTTCGCTGGAGTTGAAATATTTCAGTTGCAAAAGCCAATCGGCGTTGAGAAGCTCCGCCCGGCATCACCGCCGTCCTGGATCAAACTGCTGCGGGTCCGCTGAAGGAGCGCTGGAAGCGGCTTCATTCAGAGACTCGTCCTGTAGGAGTCGGAGCGGTGTGAGACTACAAATAATATTATGAACCCAGACACGGGGGCGTTTGATGTTCCGACGTTTGTGGGACTTCCTCAATAAGTATAAAGCAGAACTAGTGGTTATTTCAGTGGTGAATAGCAGAAATGGTAAAGGTTTTCACAACCACGGAGATAAGCCCCGCCCCCTTTCCGCAGTGAATGGTTACGAAAAAGCGAATTAACCACAAAGTCGAGCGAGTAAACTCAGGCGAAAAAGCGTTGCGAAAATTCGCAACTCTTTTGGTGTGAACACGGCATTAGGGTTAACAGTTATTCCATCTGTTAGACTTGATCTTTAAAACAATGCATTTTATAGCTGAGGTCAGTCAGCATTAGATTATAAACTGCATATATATATATATATATATATATATATATATATATATATATATATATATATATATATATATATATATATATATATATATATATATATATATGAACTAATATTGAATTGTACTATTGTCAATTTTATTCTGATGTATTGGAAAACCAAATTAATTATCGAATTAGATTGTTTTATTTGCATTAGAATGAATTGGTGATGATAAAAGAAAAAAAGGAAAAAGGGAGGGACACACTCCAACCAGGACTGAATGGAGTTTATTATAATAATAATATTGATGGGCACAAAGAGTCGAATCAAATAAATGCACAATCTCTACTAGGACCAATTCTTTACTGAAACGGCAGGGGGTTGTGAGGATTTGTAAAACACAATCTTGAAGCAAGCATGCGTTTGAGGCCAGGACCTGAATTGACCAAGCATTTTGAAGTCCAGCCAGCTCACTAAGAGATGCTCCTGACAGCTCAGGTCTAGTTAAAAAATTTAAAAAAACAGTGATGTTTGCCTATCTATCTGTTAACTTACTATGTGAATGAAGTCGACTGGCGTTGCGATGTACAAGTCCCAGTTCAGCTTGTCTAGAATGATCCTCTCCATGCGAAGAATCTCCGCTGTTGAAAAGTTGCATCCGCTCTGCACAACCAGGTCCTGAACAGAACCTATTACCTGTTTTAAACAGACACCAACAAAGGGAACAAATAAACGTATTGTTTTGAAATAGCATTGATGTGGCTGCTGTTTTTTTTATTTATTTTTACAGCGGTTATCGTACATGTTTTTTTGTATCCTGAAGGAATATCCTACCTCATCTTCCTCGTTGATTTTGGCAGCCAGGACCAAGGAGGTAAAAGCTATGCATTTCAGGTATTTTGGTTGGGCCTATGAAAAGAAAAAAGGCATTGTTTGATTCTTAAGAACCAGAAACAGCAAAGAAATGAAAGCTGCACGTTGTATATTGCTGTTAAAAAAGGTCACACTAAATTGAATTACACTTTACACAGTCCAATTTGCAAGTAAATTGACTAAAGACATGATTATTCATGATTCACTGCACAGGTTTTTTCAGGAGGTCAGTATGATGCAAAATACAGATTAAATGTGTTAATTTTTTATTTCGACTAAGGGTTAATTTGACGAAAGAAGAAATAAAGAATGAAGATGTGGGTTCTTAAACAATACATTTTAGATCCTGGACAAATGCTGCTGTAGATAAAAAAAAAAAAAAGAAGCTGCTTGGCAGTCATATGTTGTGGCGGTCTACCTTGACAGTGGACAGCAGGCGGTTGAGGACACAGACTCCCAGTGCAAAGGTCTCGGGACAGAACTGGAACAGCCGGTTCATCTCTCCGAGCCAAAGGATAATTTCTCGGTGTTGGGATGAAGAGATGTCGGCACCCTGAGCGGTCAAAGGAGACACCCACTGGTTAATAATAAAATAAATATGAGAAGTCAGATGCTTTTTGCATGCAAATCCTTATCTGTGTTTTAAGATCAGTCAAACAATCTGGGAAATGACCGCATTCATGCTTTAACAATATCATACTACACTTGGCACCTTTTAAACACGCATGGACATTCACAGCTCTCGTCTCACCTGGATGCTTCCATTATTGAAGACCGGTACCTTCCAGAGACGAGCCTCCCTGACCAGAGCGGCCTCAAGCAGGCCGACCAACCGGCGGCTCCCCACAGCTCCTGGGTTCTTCATCGCCACCACAGCACAGGCCAGGCTGCACCCAGGGCACACACACCTGAGGAAGAGGAGGCAACTGATGATTACAATGGAAACAAATACACTTTAAATCATCGTTTAAGATATGCACACAGCCTTCAGATTAACTAATTCACTCAGAGGTCTGACAATAATGATAGAAATCTGGGGCCCATCTAGTGACTATTTATCAGTTATATTTACTCCATGAACGTTTCACCTTTTCACATGAAAGCTTTGATGAGGACACAAAGTAGCCTCTAATGTTTCTAATGAGGTAAATATAAAATCAGAGGTAGAATTTAAAAACAGCTCCTTTAAATTCCTGACGGGTTTTGGCCAACAGTTTATAATCTGGTCCACAGTTCATCAGACCTGCTGCTCTGCTCGAAAGAGCCAAGAGTGCACCAGGAAATCGCTCACTTTGCAAAACAACATCGCCATTTTTTTCCCTCCAGGCTGTGAAGGCTGGCAGCGCATGCTTGAGCGACTAACATTTAATGCGAAACGTTTATGCGTGACTTTATTTGTAGTATGCTAATGCATGAAATGCTACACACAGCCGTTCAGGATCCCCGGGCGGCATAATGAACTGCAGCTGCTGCAGCAGCCTCTCGCACAGTCGATGCTGCAGTCAAAAACATTAGTCTCGCTCTCTTTTGCTTTTTCCTTCTTCTTTGTTTTGTCTTTATTTGTTCAAACAGTCTTACCTTTTCGGTTTCAAACACGGGATATCCCTCTGACGGCAGGTGCATTTATACGGTTATTTAAATTAATCCATATTCACCGAAAGCAAGAAACAAGCAAACAACAGCAGGGTACTGTTAGAGAATACGATCCCGAAAAAAGCGCGTTTGGGGGGGAATACACGGAAAACAGCCGCATGATATACATATATAAAAAAGAGCAAATACAATTTAAAAACGTTAAAGCGCGAAGTACTTCAAACAACTGGGTGAATTTGGCGAAAATACAAGGCAGGAAGCAAAAAATCAGGGAGGATTGAGGGCAAGCTGTGTTTTGAACGCGCCTTGCGCCGCCCCTTCGTGACGTCACTCCGTCTATTAAACAGAAATGTGGTACTGGGTCAAACATACGGGACCCCTCTCACAAAATGGTCGAGCTTTCACTGAAAATGGAAGATTTATATCGTGAGGGACTCGAGTATGTTTGTAAATGAATTACTTCTCCAGGGAATTTGAATCAGGTCATATTCCCCTCCCCCTCTGCAAAGATATCTGATCTTGAAATGGACAATTTCAGGGATCTTGTGCTGGTTGGACACCTTATCATGTGTTCACATTACTACAGCAGCTTTAAAATACTTTTTAATTTTCATTTCCCCTCCACTGTGTGAAAGTGAGGCTGGTTTTGGCCATGATGACGTCCCACCAAACCTCACTCTTTCACGCAGGGCCAGGTCCTGCAGCCTGGCCTCTGTGGTTGTCTTTGATTTCGCTTTTTGTCTAGTCGTAGGATGGGCTCACATGTGTAATTCATTGATTAAGTAGATTCAAATGCCTGATGTAAAAAGGGTCTATGAAGAAAATACTTAATAACATTTGCAATTTATATAATTTTGATTTCAATTAGCAATGTCAATTCTGTCGAAGTACTCTCTCAGGATTAGTGTTTGGTTTGTGAACACAATGGAGACACAGGAAGGGGGTTGTGATCAATACCTATTACTCCGCAGATTATTTTGTGAAATCTATAAAATGTCAGAAAAGACCGATAGCCACAAATTCCAAGAGAGAGATTTCTTAGAATATCTTGTTTTGTGTGAGTAACAGTCCTGGGGATCGAATGAGCTACAGCCGCCCTGCGTGGTAAGTTTACTAGCGTATAAGACCAAGAGAAAATTGCAAACATGTTGGAACCAGCGAAGGTTTGCTTTTCTCACACCATTAATTCATTATCAAAATTGTTGACGGTTCATTCTCTGCCGATCGACTAACCGATTAATCAACTGATTATTTCAGCTCTACCCGAAAGAGAGACTACACAACTGGCCGACCAACACGGCTCTCAAAAGAACCAAAAACTGCCTCGCAAACTGCCTCGCAGGTATGTCTTATTCAGTTCATGATGAATTTATTCTTTTAATGCTTAACTATGGTTGTCAATGTACTTGTCATTGGATAATACATGGCGTTTCAATCTGTTTACAATGCACTTCCAGTAAAGTGGGTACTTGAAGTATGTGTAGATATGTTTATATTTGCTCTCTTTCACATTCATTCTCTTATTTTTTCGCTTTAACTGAGAAGAAAAGGAGTATTTGACATTGATATTTTCAAGGCGCCACGGTACCGATGCACAACGTTTTTTTGCACTGCAGTGTGATGCCCTGCTGCATCCATCCAGTTTTTCTGAATATGGATGTCAAGATGTCACAAATTGAATGTCACTGATGATTATAGTCAAACCCCAACTTTCTTCACCGTCAAAAAAACAACAACACAAATGCCAGAACTGACATTGCAGCACCGGAGAATGTTTGTTTTTTTATAGTTGCTTGCTAACCTCTTTGCTCCAAAACATCTGTTTGTAGTACACTTGGTCATAGTAACTCAAGGACAAAAACTCACTTTTACTTAACTGTCAGTTTTTTTTAAATGTGTGACTTACTAACAGCTGACTGATAAAAAAACAAAGCTGACCAGTGTGTCTGAGCCCAGGTCACGGCTGGAATGCTGATAAGGAGAGACGGTCACAGGGTGCACCGTATCTGCATGTTAAAAGAGTCTAACCAGCAGTGGGAACACAGTAGTGGTGTCCCGTATCAGAGTCAGGGTGTATTTTCACTTGCACATCTTGTTTGTTCTGTGGGCTCCTAGATGAGAATACTAGTCAGATTATCTTATTATCAAAATGTTATTTTCACATATTCTGGGGCTTGAACACATACGTACAGTATCTCTGTCTTTTTTTAATTTATTTTTGATCTGCTTGTCCTCAACTGCTATTGCTAATTATGCACAGTTCTAATTCCAAAAAGAGCCAGAACTGGCATTATACAGTGCTTACAGGAAAAAACTAAAACATTAACCAATATGTTGTTATTTAGTTTTAGTTGTTCAAGCTAAGAACACTTTTTCTAACAAAAAATAAAGGATAAGGCTGGCGATATTCTATATTCTTGTTGTTGTGTCAAATAATCACATACAAAGACCAGTCTCTCAAGACTTCCAAACTTTCCTACTCGAGCTCATGAGTACCTGAAGAGGTAAAGTCCAACTTTTGATGATGGATTTGTTGTCAATAAGAAAAACTTAAAATACCACCAGGCTTAGTGTCTCCGTCTAACTTGTACATTCTGCACAGCTGTCTTCAGTGTTTAACAGTTCAAATGTGCCAAATTCGAACTTCAGAATATCGTATAAAGACCCGTTAACTTGTGTTTGTAAAACCATAAATATTTCAAATCAGACGATCTGGCGACAGAGCGAACCAATCCTACATTGTAAAATTCACAATTAACAATAATACAATATGATTAAATATTTAATAAAATAACGATAGTAAAACTATCAAATACCTGAAAGATACAGCTTGAAATTGCTCAAATTTGTCTTCTTCTTACTTTAAAATGAATACCTTTCTTGGCTCCTTGTCTAATAAAGTAAGACAATTTGGCCCCTGGTAACACGTGATTCAAACATTGACATTCTTTAAAAAAACAAACATTTGTCTATTAAATGATTGATGAACTAAATGTTGAAAATAAATTAAGTTGGTTAAACATGTATCAATTATCAGTTGAAGCCATACTTATAATAACGGCAACTATTTCAGAGAGATAGCGTGCTGCATAAATATTGCCTTCAGCATGCATCGCCTTATTTAAATGATAATAATGAATCCAGTGAGAAAATCTACACGTGAATTTTAAAAGAAAAAACATTAAGCATGAATAATCCAAAAGGAATATATAATCCTATACAGTGCGCCAGTAGCCTATATTCACAAGGGAGCCGAGCCGGACTGCTTGAACAAGACATGGAAACACTCACAGAGCCTCGGGGGGAACACTGCCTTCAACTTCTTGGATCCTACGTATGAAACAGAGAAGGAGACTTTACATGTTCAGCTTGATATCTCGGTGATGGTTTGAGCGCAGTGTGCTCTGATCACTTTCACAAGAACTTACAATATGTCTGCAGACCCCCTGTGTCTCCCCTCTACTCCTTCAGCCAAAGAATGCTCAGCAATACACCGTAAATCAATGTCAGCCCTGAACCAACTTTGTCCTGTCAGGAAAGCTTTGTGCACTTGGCTGAGCACATTATGTTCCTAAAGTCACATCTGATCTCTGACTTTGATCACTGCCTGTCGGACCAAGCTGAACTGTTTTTTCTTTTCATTTCATCTTTTGAGGCCCATCTGGAGCATTGTTGTCTCTGCATTGGCTTAACTAAACTTGCATGTAGATTTTTCAGGAATTCACTGTTTGAACATAATGTACCGTTGGCTGTAGGTAATTACAGAGAAGAAGGAACTTTCACACCATGTTCTTGGATCACGTCCTTTAGTTTAAAATGCAGTAGGATGTGCTCTTAGAACATGGCACAATATGTCATACTGTCAGTGGACCAAATAATTACTGGATGATTCAAATTTGTTGATTTAGTTCATTTTCTGTTGATCTAAAATCAAATACACTGCCAAGACGTAACCAACGCCAGCTTTACACTGCTGAAAATATTTGTTATTTTAGTTCAAAAGATGTTTTAGTGTTGAGGTTAAACGTAAACTAAACTGGTTGGAAAGATATCTGGATTACATATAACCGTTGTTTAAGCAGCATTTTATTGACATCAAAGGGAAAAGAATACAAGGGTGTTAAATCTTGAAAATGTGGGACGTGACCCATGATATTTTTAACCACAATATGATCTTTAATTTGTGTCTATGTGACTTCCATTGCAACAAGACCGCTTCATATTTTACATATTTAGCCTTCCTGCTCAGCTATAAGTATCCTCTGTACAAATACAGTAACACCAATAAAGCAGATTAGCAGACCTGACTATATTCTGCACATATCCATCGACCCCTTTTAGTGCAGATATGAGGTGGGACAGGAAGTTGGGCCTCAAAACACTTCTGCAATCATTGGAGGCAGATAGTCTTACTAAGTATCTTCCTGCCAGCTGACATGATTGTTAATGTCACAAGAACCGATACAGGAAAACATTCCTGCCCACTGCTTTATGCTTTATAATAAGTCACCTTTGGCCAGATCCTCCGTAGATTAATCAACATCAACATCAATAGCCCTTGCACCGCTTTTGTTGTTTGTTACTCACTGTACATACTTAAATACACACTTCATATACACTACATATACTTTGCATTTTTGTACTTTCTTTATTATTATTATTGTTTAATTTCCAAAATGAATACAATCTGCAGTTTTATTGTATATATTGAGTTTTGTTGTATATACTGAGCATCTTTCATTCCTGTTATTTTTGTGCTACTGTGACAAACAAATTTCCCTTGGGGATGAATAAAGTATCTATCTATCTATCTATCTATCTATCTATCTATCTATCTATCTATCTATCTATCTATCTATCTATCTATCTATCTATCTATCTATCTATCTATCTATCTATCTATCAATCATTAATATCTTGAAAGATTGTTTGATCTACCCTCCTCCCACTAGAGGGAGACAGAGGCCAGATCATAGATGTTAAGACGGGTGCTGACCATTCAATAGCTTCCCTTAACCCCTGTCATGTTTTGCTCTTCCTTTTCTTCTTCTTCCGTGTGATATGAAGTTGTGAACTGTGCACCCATTTGCTTGTCATAAAAAATTAAATAAAAATTTCATATTTTTTCCTCTTCCTTTGAAGCATCGTACTGTGGTTGACTCTCAGATGTCAGATCTCACCACTGCTCCCCCTGAATACCTTGAGTGGAGAATTTCCACAGGTGAAGACTTCGTATCGTTGGGGTTAGAGAAGAAAGGAAGGGGTGGGAGAAGGGAGAGCTGCCATAGCTTGAGCATCATCTCAATGTGGGTCTGAATAATACTTTCCCCCCCGCCTTCAAGTCATTATTAAAGGTTGTACGCAGAAGGTGGAAAACATCGAGATAATAACATCGAGGCCGGCTCAATCAATTTCATGGTCTGTTTAATGGCAAAGTGGCAGGTTGTCCTATTACTTTGTACAGTCGGTGTGTCTGATGTGGCATAATGGATGGAGATAAAACAGGTCTTATTAAATCCAAGGACTTAAAACAAATTTAAATCTCAGCATAAAATGGCAAGTCATCAGAGGGAAGGGGTTTCCGCTCTTTCTCTGGTGATCGTTGTTTTTATCACTGCTCTCGAGAAAAGTAAATAAAAAAAGAGGAAAAATCATATAATTATGTAAAATCAGAAATGGTACAGGTGCTTCCATGCTTCAATGTTAGATAGCTTGGTTTATCTATTTGGATTAATGCTTTATGTTCATTTCAGCAGAAATGTCATACAAAATGTCTTGAGTGACACAGTATTGGAGAGTTGTTCCCTTGGTGGCTGTAAAACCAAACACTTAAACCAATACGGTTTACAGTAGTTTCATGTTAAACTACTTACTCACTGTAGCGTGACATCTCCGCATGACCTTGCATATATTTTCCAGTCTTCACTCTTATTCCCTCTAATGAGCGCTCACCTTCTGCCTGTTTGCAGACTGGAGAAGTGTCACATTTTCTTCTCCGGAAGGAAAAGGTTGGATAGGAGACCCTTTATGAAATATATTGTGACAGAGTGCAGTTTGCTCTGGAATCGACTGGGTTCTGTGTATTTTTTGGCAATAGGCAGAAGCAGCAAGCATGACGCTGGGGTTGTCTTTCTTATCAACAGGGGGCAGTATGGCTACACAGGAGCTGCGCTGCTCTCAATATCCTCTGCACAAGAGCTCTCTTGAGTACAAAGAGAGGAAAATATTATATAATAAAATCATCTTGGATGCAGAGCAGTGGTCGCGTAGGAATTTCTGGAAATTGAATGTCTTTCTGAGTTTGAGTTCCCTGATACTTGAGTCGCCTTTTTTTTTTTCAAGCTCATGTAAAAACAATCTCGATACTGCAAAAACCTTTTCATTTGAGTATGGATATTGAGTTTAGTTTGTGCTGGCTGTCTCTCTCTTGGTACTTAATGTAGTATTTGGAGTAAAGACCTTGGATGTTTACCTTTTAGATTTTGATTGTAACCGTGTTTAAAATACTCCCCAAGTACATCAAGCATGCGTCTTCTTTTAGAGCAAAGAGTCGACCAGTCTCATGCAAGAACTTAAAATGGAATAAGCAAATTTCCATTTAAATCACTTGTTGTATAGCACCTTGGGTGAAGAATTAAATTTAGGCCTAATCAGTATTGAGTGTGGGTTTACTTCAGGCATTAAACAAATTAAGATTTATGGCATCAGATTGCTTGGCTGAAACCACCCAGAGTATAATAATCATTATTGCACAGCTAATTGTTCACCATTGTACATATCATTATGGAAGTAATACCTGCAAGGGCATTCTTTACTATTATCCTGAGTTCACTGGAGATTATAGAGGGAAGTCTGCCCATTATTGGAATTATTAGCAGTTTTACAATCCACACTGAACAATGGAATTGTGTGGTCCAAATGACATGTTAAATGTGAATTCTACATTGTTGAGTTGCTGCATAATGTATTTTCCCTTTGTGAAATCAGCAGTACAGCTCCGTGTTGAAATATCAAAGTGATTTCACCAAGGTGAAGGAGGAGTTGCAGCTGCTTATTTTTCATGCCGCACCATAACCCTCTCCAACTGTTTCTCATCTGCTCGCTTTGCCTCGTCGTTTTTTACAAGGAGTCATCTGCACTCATTAATAGCCCTGGAAATGTGACATATTGTTTCTTGATTGACTTCAGAGTTTGTGGAGCTGCTTCTGGATGGGTAATTTCATAACTTTTTAGCTGTGGCAATATCTGGGTTGTCGGTCTGTCCATCACTTTGGTCTTCACTGAAATATTTCAACCACTATGTAATGGATTGCCATGAAATGTACAAACATTCATGGTGCCCAGAGGCTAAATCCTGATGACTCGTGACTCAGCTTTTTCCCCCGTAGCGCCACCATGAGCTGCACATTTGTCACTGAGAGTGAAATTTCTCGACAGTTATCAGATTGATTGCAAAGCATTTTGGTACAGACTTTCATGTCCCCGTCAGGATGAATTCAAATAACTTATTTGTATTCGTGTCATCCTCAGGTCAACATTTGTCCAGCACACTGGTTCATGATACAAATACAATACATGCACATAGTTGATGACATTTCCATAAGCCTCGGCTGTATTACTGAACACATCGTTTGAGTTTCTTTGCACAACTCACAGGTCATCAGCACTTTAGTTAATATAAAAGTATGTTGACTTTTTGTGTACTACTTTTAAAACCAAAACACGATGAAGATTAGTATACAGTATTGTATATAATGTTTACAATTACTATGTATTAAAGAATTGGGCTCCAGCTTTAGTCTTGTTTTCTTTCTAAATTGTTGTGACATACTTTAGTATAGTTTAGAACAGAGTTGTCTGACCATAACTCTACTGGCTTGTAATCCCTTAAAACAAAGCAGTGCCTACTTGTGACTCCTTCTCAAATGTCATTGCCTTTGTTGTGATCCGTTGAACCACATTTTTCCACCTCAGATTGTTTTATTTTAATGAGTTTTAGAGGCCTGAAAATGTGAAAGTATCCAGTGTTTCCCAAGAAAAAAGCAACGCTTTTGAGAAAAGCCCTTTGATTTTGTTGTGACCATTGCAATTAATCATTGCACCTCGAGCAGCACCTGACCTACAGTTTGGAAAACACTGGTTTAGAGTGTAGAAATTAATTTCTTCTTCTGGGGCCACATATTCAAACAATATACATTCATTGCATTCTAAAGTGCTCCCACCAAAAATACATGATATGCTATTCTGAGAATATTTTACTCTCGTGGGTGTCTGAAGGAATATTTAGTTCACAAGCAACACGTTACACAAATATCCTCAAACATGCATTTTGCACAGAAACTCAAGGCTTTGTTGCTACATCTTATATCCATGACAACCTGTTGGTCATGTCATTAGTTATTGGATAAAAAGTGACCTGGGAGAGGTTGCATCACAGAGTGGTCATTGCGTAGCTGGAGGAACAGGAGGCGGAGGAACAAGACAAACCAACCATCACCGTTCTGAGGAAGGAAGCGAAACACATGAAAGACACAGAATGAAAGTTACAGGAACATTTCAGGCATTTCTCCTCAGAGGCATTAAGCAGGGAGAGACATATGAACAACTGGTTTGTTAGGCTCACTTTATAATGAGACTGTGGGCTGCCAGCATCATCTCTCATCTCTGTGGAAAGGAAAGCACCAGTCCTCATCTGAGCAACCTGCCTGGAAGGTGCTCATTAATGAAGTTACACACACGCACACGCACACACACACACACACACACACACACACACACACACACACACACACACACACCTAAATTCCTGAGCCCTTTCTACTTTATTTACTCCAACAGCTCAAATAATTGTTTTTCATCCCGTCTTTAAATGAGGACAGGTTTTTAACAGCTGTGAGATAACGCCTGCCCCAACGATCATGACGACACACACACACACACGCTGTCAAAATGAAGGCTCAACATCTTAATTATAACGTTGAAGCCAGTTTCAAGGATGCTATTATTCATTTAATTCTATTCACGGTCTTCACATTCTCTAAAAAAGATAGTATAGTCAGTGCAAATCCTGTGATATTATTTTCATTTAAAATGTTCAGTTTTTGAACCACAGCATTGCTACTCTCTGAATAGGGCTATTTCAAGGCTGGTTGGTATTGGTGGCCAGCATCCACCTCCAACCTTTTTGTAAAACAATCATCAATAATATCACGTGGTTACATATTGGCATGCGCGGCCCTGGGGATCAGCTGCGGCAGATGGACTTTATCTCAGCCAGCCTTTCTCCTGATTTAGAAGTTAAGCAATTTGTATTTGTGCTTTCCTGTTTTAGGTAATATCAGGTTGGTTTGATTTAGTCCCAAAAGTTCTGAGTAATAAATACTGTCACGACGAAATAATCTTGTTGCTGCTGTAATGCAAAAACACATAATGCAGAAAAGTCAAATTTGAATTAAAAGTAGAAAACATGCATCTGGAAATCACCTAATCACCCAGAGAAAAGACTGAGAGGATTAATGTTCTCATTGAGTACATTAATAGGGTTGTTTTGAAGACATTTAATCGACATTTGTCAGGAAATAGTTTAAATAGGATTTCACTCTACTACTACTACTCTACTACAATAACAACCCACAGCGAATATAAGATATGAGTGGTGACGTTTGGAAATTTTTGAAATTCCAGAATTATAGGTCATGAAACCATGTTTTATGTAAGCATTACATACACA
Source organism: Taurulus bubalis (assembly GCF_910589615.1). Lineage (NCBI taxonomy): Eukaryota > Metazoa > Chordata > Actinopteri > Perciformes > Cottidae > Taurulus > Taurulus bubalis. The sequence goes on along the minus strand of NC_136590.1, from coordinate 29,645,194 downwards.
ATCTCATGTGGCCGTATAATAGCACATTCCTTTATTTCCGCATGTCATTATTATACATTTTAGGCTTTTCAACCTTGTCATTTTATGGAGCCTGTTGCTGTGAAACTGTTGCAGTTCACGCTCTATTTAATTATACTGTCTGTGATACATGTATTTATGATGTCATATTATTAATTTGTTTTCAAGCTGCTTGGCTTTTTATTATTTCCTTTTTTTTAATTGAGGTAAAATGAGACAACATTTTACCTTTGCTCTTCTTATACTTATACTTATTACTTATTATGTACACAATCCAATTACTTCTTCCACCACTGGAGATGCACTATTGTGTGGTAAGAACAAACTCACATTCAGTCATTTCCTCCTGCGGTGCAGATCAGTTCTGGAAATAAGATGTGAAATAATTGTCATACCGTCTCTTTAAATTGAACCATATGACATCAATCCACACATGAACAGCAAAGAGCTATTTAGAACCATAAGATCATTACATGATTTGTATGTGTATTTCACATGCCCCAATGATTGTATGTTATCACACAAGCTCAAATAGATATGCTATTTTAATCAAGCACATGTTTGATGTTATTGATTTTGCTGAATCTATCATCATTTTACTGTCCCATCAGATGAGCTCCAGTATCCAATTACTGAACATATTTCCAGCCCATAGCCATCTGATGCCTCTGAACTAAGTCATAAAACATACATGGTCCAGTGGGGGGATTTTCCATTCCAATATTATCGATCACCTATGAAACATATGCCTTCATTATGAACTAATTTCTGACTTTTAATGAAGTGCTTTCAATTGTGCCAGATATGGAAGTGGACAATTAATAAATGCTTTCATGCCGGCATTCTCGACTGTTTTCACTTTTGCTTCACTCCCAAAAGAAAAAAGCTTTTAGAAAGTCTCTGAGGTTTATGAAACATCAAAATGTCCAGACTTTAATCAGATATACTGGCTTTTATGTCCCAACGCACTAATACAGCATCATGACCTCCGAAATACTTATCTTACAAATACGTGTCTTTCAAAATACACACCTACCATTTATAGTGCAGGTTTTCTTCTTAGAATTGAGCTATATCTGAGCAGGAGGCTAATATGAGTGCCCCTCTAAGTGTGATGTACTTGTGTGTCCTCGCTGCAGCCTCCTGTGACATGCTTCTGGCTCCTCTCTCCCCAGCAGTTTATCAATTGTAATGTCTGGACCTCAGTCGATGTCTGCATCCTCTGATGGACTAGAGGAAAATATCTAATGAAATAGAGAAGAACTGAGAGTGCAAAGAGAGAGGAGACACACACGGGGGACTGAGTGTGAGCAGGGCTAACAGGGAGCTAATGGGACATGTGTTCGATGTGGTCACATGGGTTGGGGAATTACCTGTGGTAATTGGGGAACAGGGAAGGCAGCAGACAGATTGTATTACCTGAAGGACTACACACACACACACACACTCGATACACACACACACACACACACACACACACACACACACACACACACACACCTCCAGAAGTAGCAGCTCTGGCCGCTTTGTCTCTGTGTTTGCGTGAGAGCTGATATAACTAGTTGGTTAAAACCATAAAAAAATTATTGTATGTCCCAGCTCTTTGTGGTACCGTATGGTTTTAAGAGCCAGGTCCTTTAGTGCTTGGCAGCAGCTCTGAGTTATTTGGCGTCATCTCTGATTCACAGTCTTCACTCCAAACACAGAGGCTCACGGGTCGTCCACTCATCGGAAGATTGGAGGTACGCACCCCAGCTCCTCATGTCAACTTGTTCGAGGGCAAGATACTGACCCCCAAATTGCTCCTGAAGACTGTGCCATCGGTGTGTGACTGTACGTGAATGAGCATTTAGTTGAGATCCTGATGAGCCGTTTGGCACCTTGTGTGGCTGCCTCTGCCATCAGAGTATGAATGTGTTTGCGAGTGGGTGAATGTTGACGTGCAGTGGCACTTTGAGTGGTCGAAAGACTAGAAAAACATTTTCCATTTTACGCTTTGCCTGAAATGGTTTGAGATAAATAAAAGGTAAATACAACCAGTGGCAAATTTCACAACCATTTTTTCCAGCATAGAGGGGACTTCATCACATGTTCACTGGAAGGGCATCCAAGAGGACACTTTTGCTGTTGTTTGTTTGAACATGGAGACACTATACCTTCCTGAATTTATGTACTTATGAAGGAAAAGACAAAAAGCTATGATTTCAATATTCTATCTTAAGCTTAGACTGAATAACATTTATTTATATGCATTGCAACTTTCAACATCAAGGCAATTCAAAGCTTCACATATGAAAGCAACAGACCGACCTAGAGAATAGGAAACAAGTATACAGGTCATCCCCCACAACGCCTGTATTCAGGCTGTGCCATAATGTGTACATTAGTATTTAAAGACTCAGGCATTACTGTTTAATGGCGCTGAACCAAATTAAACATTTAAAAGGCTTCAACATCAAAGTGATGTAAAGGGAAATAAATATTAATGAATGAACCAACACTTGGTTCAAAGGATTGGAAGCTGGGAGAATTTAAAGGGAGCAAGGGTCTGCATAAAGAAGGATGCTCAGTGGGGGAACTGAAGGGGTTTGATTCCCCTGAGACCACACACATAACTAAATGCATGGATTCATGTTACTGTTAGTGATGTTGGTTTAAAGCACATCTATTCCAAAGTGCATAAACTCTATATGTTCACAATTCGTAATTAATACATGACAATATCTTGTTTTCTTTCAAGTCAGCCTTTCTGTTGCACAAATACAAATTACATTCATATGAACAGGCTTTCATCCCTACTTTAATCTTTACTTTTATTACATCCTATATTACCATATATATATATATATATATATATATATATATATATATATATATATATATATATATGGCCTGCCAATCTCATTCTTTATTAGGCTGCATTTCAATGTAGCCTGATATAATCAATAATAAATAAATATTTACGTCATTGCCATGTAACACAGACATTAGTTTCGTTATAATAATTTTCCTCCACAAATCAATTAAAACTCATCAGATAGCTGCAATATAAATGCAATGTGATGTCTTATTTTGTAATATGCCACCTTTTCCCGTCAAAATAACAAGGCTTTCATAGGATATGTAATAGGTCATCAGTGTGTACAGGTCACTAAATGTGGTAAAAGATATTTGTCTTCTTGAAGAATCCCTTCCCCAACATCTATGGCAGCTTTAAAAATGCCGTAGGCGAGGTCGAAAGCTCATCACAATAAATGACAAGTGTGGGGCCTGAACCTGACCAAATGAAGGGAAGAGGTGATATGACTAATGATTCGTTTTCCAGACTCGAGGCGAAAAGTTACATTCTTGTGTGCAAGAGGCTTCCATGTATCATGCAGGCAAAAATTGCGACATTATCCTCCGAGTCAGGAAAGAATTTTTGAGTGACAGGGTGTCAAAAACTCTCTGGTTGACCTCACAATTGTTTAAAATATTGTCTGGGTTAAGTGATGTCAACCAACATTGATTCATGTCTGTCTTTTCAATCAGTTTTACTCAGCGCTAGTAAAGAAAATTGTACGCATGAACAGCTTTGATCCTGTCTATTTATCAGGAAGTTGTCATTGCTTTACAACATCTGCTTCACCATCTCACTCAGAGCACACCCATTTACACACTCTGAATAAGTGCATGTGTCTTTTTTGACATGTGGCACATTTCATCACTGTGTGTGGGGAGATCTGAGGCGTCAACCCGGGTCGACTAACACAATTCCCCATGTGGTCTGACATTTCGGCATTCATACTGGCAGCCACAGTGTAACATTCTTGCCCCTGTTGTCATGCACTCCAGGTGCCTTTGATTGAGTGCTCCTGCATGTCCACAGCCAAGTTAAAGGGTTGTTGTAAAGGGAGCATTGAAAGAGGAAGTGTTCAAAGTAGAGCACATTAGGATGCATCATGACAAATTAATTATTAAACAGCTTGTGTGTTGTCAGTGGATATCGGGCAATGCTCCACATCAACACAGCTTTTCGTGCATCTCTTAAGTATCTGATTTAAATCTGCAAATCCCTTCTGGTGAAAGTTTAATTTATCATTCGCCTCAAAGTTTCAGCCCTACATGACTTAAACATATGCAAATGAACTCACAGTGACTTGCCAGCAGCATTAGCTTACAATGCCGCCCCTGCTGGATTTGTCCTCACGCTAACCCCATGTGAGGTGAGCGGGAAAATAAGCGTCCCAGGTTGTTTTCTCCAGTGACCAGATATTTGCCTTCCATCTCAGAACAGAAAGATCTCCTGTTTCTCTTTTCTGGAAGACAAGGGAAACAGATCTGCCTCTTTAGGCATAGAGACTACATCCGTACAATTATTTATGCTTTTTGGAATTGATTTTGTGAGAACAGTGTGAAGCTTTTTAGAATACATTTAAGGATTTGTGCTTCCGGGAGTCAGGATTTCTTCCCTACCCTCTGATATGTCATAATAACCAAACTGGGACACTCAGAAGGGTGTTTGAGCTTTTGCTGATTCATTCATTTTAATGTTTTTTTCTTATTAAGAAATGATATATTGTTTGCATTCATTTTCTCAAGAGTAACAGGCACCTGCACACTGAATTGATGCTTCCAGCAAGAGGATTAACTAAGAACTGTTCCAACATTTCAAAATGTATGAATGTCAAAATGTCATATTTGTAGTTTTAGGCTTTTTTGCCTCTGCACCTGATATCATGTTGGGCTGTGCATACACTTCCTTGAAGCACACATGTATGTATGTAAATGTATGTGCGTATTTCAAGTAAAGGAAGTGTGAAACACACAGAACCTGTCTGCACACCTACCCAGCACCAAACAGCGGACAGAAACAGTTAGTGACTATTTGGTGAACATGGTGGAGCATTTAAACTAAAGAGACAGATATTTCCCTCAGGACCGTGTGCAGACCAAAACTAGAGCTAAAAGAAGAATTAATATTGGACTTGTATTGGTGGCCAGAATATGAAGAATAAAGAATCACAATGTTGCTCTGTAACTGCTGCACGTGTAAATAAGCAACTGTTTTGTGACGAGTTCACCATATCAACTTTAAAGATGATAAAATGGCATTGTTGTGCTGCCTAAAAGTTGCTCAAGAAATATAACTAAACACTACATTAATCATGCTGAAGTTGCTATGAGCTGGTATTGTATACAGAAAGATGAAACACACTGTCAACAAACATTTCCCTCATAACTTCAGTAACACTTATGTTCATTAGAATCGTTATATTGTTAATGAATAATTTGGGTGATGTTGCAAATTAGCGTTACATAAACATAATAGCTAAGAGACAGGATTGGAATTGTTCTGTGTTATGATAGTTCTGAAATTGTGGCATTTGATCTTTAAACAGCAGGATGTAATCTGTCGTAGGAAAACATGCGAGGTAAAAATTCACACTGTAATAGTAATATTAAAAGCAAGAAATGGGACATGGCCGGAGCCCAATGTAGTGTAACCTCCAGAGAAAAGAAAACATGACCAGTGAATCATTTCAACATCATTTGGCCGGATATATTATTTAACAACGCTGGCTAAACTTAATTTCACGTCAGCAGAACATTCTCCGTCCTATGTACACTTGTTTGATGATTTATTCACTCGGTGCTGGGCCCGTTAGCTGTCGACACATCTGCAATTGGCAGCCGGTATGGAGTTTGTGCGAAGGGGGGCAGGAGGGTAGGTGTCATCATGACCTTGTGAATGGGCATTTGTTTTGCTGTTCGAGCCACAAGTGTTGTCAGTGGACTTCATGTTGAGGTTAATAGCAGTTTCATCTGCCAAATCTAAATATTGAATGACCTCGGGAGCATGACTAGCCCGTTGGTTTCTTTGCAGGCTTCTTGTGATCAAATATATCTGCTGATTAAGCTGATGATTATTTTCTATGTTTAGTCATCGGAGAGGACTTTTTTTTCCAGTGTATTTGAGCGAACATGTTGCACGAGATACAAGTTATAGCTTGCTATAATAATAGGACGTGTGATGTGGAGCTTTAAGACAAGTTAATACAGTGCAGATTACCAATATCACATTTTGGCGTGATACAATAAATTAGCTTTCTTAATTACAAGCACATTCCCCATGTTTGGCTGGTTGGCATTATCATCCTCAAGATCAGTGCTCTATCTCCATCTCATTTTTATTCTCCCTCTGTCCTTCTGTCTTCCTCCCAAAGCTCGCTTTTGTCAGTGCTTAGGATTTGGAAAATATCTGCCAACTATCCAGCAAGCGAGCTCCAGCCAGGCTCCAATGTGCCCGTGTTTGAAATAGTCCATGATTTAAACTACTCCCTTCCTCTGTCTCTGTGGTGCCTGAGAAGTAGCTGCAGAGATGCTGTGTTGTTCTAAAAAGCAACCAGGGAGCATTTGTGTTGAAGGAATTATTTCTTGCCATTTAATGAAGCTTTTTTTTTTCATGAAACCGTAAACAAAAAAACGTTCTTCCTAATTTGACACTTGAATCTCTACCAGAGGTTTCATAACTTGCTTGCTGTCGATGCATTCATGTTATATTGTCTGAATAAGAATTTCATACCATTTATACACTTTCAATCAGTGTGTCTGGGGTGTTTCTGTTTGCTGCTGGAGAAATGTTTGCATCCTCTATAATATATCCAATTATCCGATAGAACAATTGAAAATAGGAAAATACTAAGGTTTGACTCACCCGGGATGAATACTAACGAGGGGAAAAAAGCAATCATAATATTGTTTGCTTGAAATCATTACCTGCCACCACCATCATTAAAGTCAACGTAAGAGGAGAATAAAGAGCATGCGAAGGTCTCCCACTTCTCAGAATATTAATCAACAGATGAGCACATTTGAATGAATAATGTGAAAAGAGGAAATGTGTGAAGCCTGAACAGAATGCTCATGTGGATGCGTTTGTGTTGTGTAGGTTTGAAGCTGACACGGAGGCAGAATGAAACGGTTGATACAATGTTGAGTGTAGTTTGGTTTGAATCTCTGCTCCACTCTGATTACTATTGCCTTGGTGGAGACACTAGAGACCTGCTCGGAAAAAAATAAATGTGTTCCATGTCCAAAATTAATGAGGCTTGAGGAAAAGATGCCCTTGAAACATTATGAATTTAAAGTGGACGAAAATGTCCCAAATGTTTGAGGGCAGCCTTTGCCAGTGTGCCCAGATTTATGGATGTCGTAAGCTGCAATGTAGTGCAGCGGTTGCTCTCATCTCATCTCATTAAAATGCTGAATGTTCTCAGAAAAACACAAGACAGACAACAGTAAGCTTCCCATAAAGCATAGTTAGAATAAAGAAAAAAAGAAATAGTTATATATACGATTATATACATTGTAAAAAGTGAAAAATTTGCATTTTTGTCCCTGTTACAGCTATAGTTAATGCCTTTATGTCTGTTTTTTTTTCTCTCGTTTTCCGCACCCCTTGCTTCCGCCCCCCTCTCTCCGCTCTCGTAGCCTCTTGTATCTTGCTGATACACCCCCGCGGGTCTCCCGAGCCCGGAAGCCATGGTAGATTCTTCCCAAAGCCTTCTCCACATCGCAGTCGTCATCCTGCTGCAACCATTCCCACCTGCTTCTCACTTCTCCGATACGTTTCATAATCAATAAACTATTATCTTCGCACTTCGGTCGATGGTGTTGTCTTGTTTGTCAAACGTTACAGCAGAAATAGGAGTCAATAGCACTGGATTGAGTTGTAGGTTCATGATGACAGTCCGTGATGGTAATCCTTGTCGGTGTCCAGCAGTGGGAGATTTTGTGCTGACTGATGGGCCACTGAGAGGAAGGATTTCCTGTGGTGTTCGGTGATGGACCTCGGTGCTGTCGGTCCAGTGCGATAGCCGATCCTATGTTAATCCAGAAAGGCTTAAAGGAGGGCCGAGCTAGTCGAAGTGGACTACCGGGTGTTAGTCTTCAACTACCTTTGAGTCAATATCTGATGATACAGAGAAAGATTTCCCACGTTCCCCATTGGCCGCCGCCTTGCTGTAAATGTAGCAGCCCGTTCCCATCCACCCTTTGCCAGATCTCCTATTGTGCGTCCTTGCCAGCCTATCTGACCTTTTCCCCCTCAGCCTGAACCCTCTTAGAAACATTTGACAGCGGGTCAACCATCTGGCCTGGTTTTGACCATTGCCTGTTTTTGGAACACAAGTAAAAGCAAACTTTTACTCATCCTGCTGTCTCTGGGTCTTGGCATCTGGAATGCAAAACAAGAAAATCATTTTTCTCAGCGATGTTGATCTGCACACTTCTCGACCAACCTCTTCTCTACACATACACAATAACAGTCATCTGAGAACTGAGTGTTGTGTTAGACGTCTCAGGCATAAAGGGTGATCAGGAAAAGAGGACAGGACGGGCCCAGAGAATTTGTGGTGTCTGACGTACACGTTTGCAGTCTGACATTGGGTTTACAGATTCTATTCTACCATAAAAATCCCACTAAAATGGTTCGACAATGAAACAACATGAGATGGATACATTACATGACATCGTTTATCTTTAAAATAGTCACATGCTAAACACAGTGAGAACCAATGTGTTAGATGATAATCTCATGTGGCTTCATCTCAAACTCTAATTTAGAGATGTACCATCAGTGAAGTGATTAAGTGATCCTGTTCAAATTTAATTAAGTGAATTCCGATTCTTTTTTTTTCATGATTGAATTTTCTTTTATTAATCATGCAGCATCAGAGCTAACATTATGGGCCCAGTTTAAGTTTCCTTATTTTCTTCCCCAACAACAGAGCTTCATTAACACTATTAAGGCTCCCACTTGTGTCATATCTGTTCACATTTCTGTTACATCACAGCTCACTTGTCCTCCCCCTTGGAGTTTAGAGCTTCTAAAACTGCGCCTTAGCCTGAAATGAATGCAAGATAGTCCCATAATGAATGTAGAGCTTGATGTAATTGCCTGAGGAGCACAGTTACTCCACAAATGAAAAATATGCTAATTATTACAAACACTGCATAACTGTAATTTCTCTCTCAATGAAAATGACTGACGAGCGTGTGCACACGCTCGGTCTACTCCAGAAGTTAGGAAATACACAAGCACACACACACATATATTGTAAACAACACAGCTGCATTATTCAATTCCCTCTCTGTTCTGTCTTTCACCTTCCTATTTTCTATCGATCACACAACACTGTGCTTCTGTTCTGCTCTCTGTGACCTGTGGAAAACTCATGCAAAGCTTTATCAGCATCCTTTTGAGTTAAAGACAGTTTCCAGTATCTACTAGCTGCAATTCATACTATCCATTCAACAGCAGGCTTGGGATTAAGCTTCATTCCAGCAGCAACCACCCCACTGGCGTACTTATGGGAATGAATCATAGCCGGTGTACAGATAAATCCTTATCAGCTGCAGGGGGCAGCATTTTGGAAGGAAACCTACAATGTAACCTTTGCTTTGGAAACAACAATTACAGGAAAACACACACAAAGGCAATCAATATAGCATCACACAGGCACAGGCACACCCCGATTTAAATGATTGAAGAGTGGCTCTTTGAGAAAGAGGTCCTCTGGATTATGCAACAAAGACAGCAGGGATGCCAGTGATATTTACCTGTATCCAGGATATTTGAATTAATCAGTCGTTATGGGAGAGAACAAACTTTCCAGCAATTGCACTTAGAACAAACCTGCTTTTTCCAGTCATACCATGCGCTGCAAAGAGATGGAAAGCTGCCAACTGTCTTTCTCCATTATTGTAAGCTGGCTGTTCCGTCTCTTGATAGTGTGCTTGATTCAATTTGAATGTCATAAAGTAGCCACGTAAAACGATTACTCGTAATGTCTCTGGATAATATAATAGCCTATGTTTGATTCATACACCTAGCTGACATAATTGATCTGTAATGACCTTCAAATGTTTTGGTGAGAACAATTCAACATACTGTAGGCTGTACAAAAGTGAAAAAAGACAACGTATAACATTTCCATATGGCCAGATTGAGAGGATGTTGGAAAAAAAAGAACAGTTGTTAACAAGAAACCCAACTTGAACACGTTGGACGTTGTAGGCTATTAGTTGTTTGTGTGCTTAATTACTGATTGTTTGTGTTCCTTCAAAGAGGACACAGGGATATCCTCCCCAGGTATAGGTGTTCACTGATAGCCGGTGTATGTGTGAGTTAGACCTGCCTCTGTTCAGTTGCTGGTTGTTGGCTTGAAAACAACCGAAAGGTAAGAGCTGCTGCTTTGCCAATTAGTTGTTTGTTATTGTCCCGTTTGGCTTTTGCTTTGTGCTCTTTTGAGAATATTTACCCCCGTGTTGTGTTTACGTTCAGCTGCCAGTTTATTAGGCACGCCTAGCGAAAACTAATTCCATTTAACTGCCTTAGAGAGTCGTGTTTGAGTGCAGACTGCGAAGGAAACAGGTAAAGCTACATGCTGCGCCGCTCTTAGTTACTGATACGCTCTTCATACATGTCAAAATATCTGATATGAAGAAGGCCTATTGGTTTTAAGTAATGACTCGACTGACTTTTCCTTGCTCAGGTTTCTTTTGGATGGTTGTTTTGCTTGTGAGTCATGATGTGTTCACGTTTGTCAGTGATGAAATGCTACGTACATTTCTTCACTGTTTTGGGCTTGGTTTGGAATGATTCATATCCTCCTCGGTTGTTTTTATTGGACTGTTTCCTGCTGGATCCACCAAGGGTACAGTTGTATATTGGTGGAGGGACATAAACCTAACATGTAATTATCTTGCACACAGATTCTATTTCACATTCTCTTCATTATTTGGCTGAAGTATTGGTTTCTCAGCCGGGCTTTGTCACATTCACATTTTCTTCACGCACTTCAAAATTAGCTGAGCTCCCAACCAACTGGTTTACACGACAGCTGTTTTTACTGTTCATATCATAAAAAAAGTACTTAAAAAAATATGAACTGCCGAGCTTCAGCTGCTTTATGGTTTACACTCAGCCACACTCGTTACCAACCTTCCATTTTTTATTGATGTCCTGGTGGTCATCTGCTGCTTATCAATGTTACGTAACATTTTATAATATAAAACTGTCTGCTCCAAGCTATGAATTACTTGGCGTTTAAATTGATTTCTTATCTGCTGAATAACTGATGTGTCTTAAGCTGAGCAGACAGTCTTTTTGTTATTTTAACTGACTTTGTGTTTTAATGAGCCTCCTGCACGACCTGAACCTGCAACTTTTAATGCTCACACTGTTTGACATATGTTCCCCTGATGATTGGATGGGATTTCATTGGGGAATGCAATCTGATGCATGTTTGGCCAACATGCGAGATTTTGCATAATAACCGGTGTCGGGGTCTGTATCTGGTACAGGTTTTGGGGGATGTGTATTAATGTTGCTGCGATGCACTTGGAGTCAAAGCCTTGATGCCAAATGTCATCTCTTTACATGTTTTGTAGTCACCCAATCCCAGTGAGTTATCACAGCTCCACTTTTATTCAGCATTTGGCCATATTTAAGTTTTAATTCCTCCATTTGTGAAATAAAATCAAATTCAGTTGATTAAACGGATGTCTTGATGACTGAATTAAGAAATAACTGCTTGTTTTTATCATCATGTGGACTTTCTAACTGACTCCTCTGTGCTCTCTATTCAGTGTGTTCGATTGTGGCGCTTTCCTGTCTTGTTCACATCTTTAAAGACTTGCTAGCTCTGCACTTCGCTGACCTGAATTCTGTCTGGCTTCACAGCAATTAATCTGTGTAAACGACTAACTGACTGCCTGTGTGACTGATTGGCCTGATCAAATCAATTTAAGTGTCTGCGTGCCAGATGTTGCGACTGGCGTTGGGAAAAAAAAATAGTGCTTCATTTTGATAGCCACACGCACATATTATGCTAATTCATCCTCCATGACCTGAGCACCATGAAGCAATTCAGGAACAATTGCTTATAATACTCTCACGCCTTAAATGTGATTGATAACACGTTCTGGGTGTGTGGCAGTTGTATATTTATGATTGTGGGAGTCGAACGGCCTGACAATTCCCTGCTTTATCTCTGCCTCCGTGGAGCTGTGTTGTTGAGCTGCGTGTGTTGTTTTTCCCCCCTCTTGAACAGCGTGAGAGAAAAACAAATGGCTTCAACAGCTCACTTCCCTTAAGATTGTGATGAATTCTCTGCACTCCAAATAGGCTGTGCGCTGGTTTGACTGGCCATTGCTCCCGCAAGACAATGGGCCCTAATAGGCTTTGCTAAATGGCCAGAACCCAGTGAGTCTGTCATAAAACAAATGAAGAGTGGTAGAGAGAGCAAGCGAGGGAACGAGCCGGTGATAGAGTGAGGTACAGGCGAAGCGGAGGGAGTGAGTGAGGGAATGGTTTCCGGCACTAAGTGGCTGTAAATGGCGGTGGAAAAACAGTTAACGAGTCTGACCTGGCGGGGGACCAGAGGGTAGGCGGCTGTCAGGTCAGGCCTGGCAGTCTGGGCATGTGTGTGTGTGCGTGTGTGTGTGTGTTTGCCTGCGTGTATTTATTTGTTTGACCGCGGTAACCAGCAGTAAAAATAAGTGGACCTGTCGATTAAGTCCCCAAACAGGAGCTCCATCTCTGTGCCAGTCAGTCCTGGGCCACAACAACCTTAATAATTGCTCCAGGCAACTCCGCCGATGGTAAACTGCCTTCATGGCTCCACGTGTGTGTATTAATAGGAGAAGGACACACACCCCGGTGTCAGTTTTAGTTACAACTTGACATTAATTGTGACGTTGATTTGGTGTGACAGGCATACACACCCACAAACAAACACCAACTACCTAAGTATACACGCCGTTATAGAATCAGTTTTGTTTGCCCCGGATTGCGATTAACCTTGCGCAGAACAATGCGATTTAAAAATGTAATATTGAACGTGGAGTACAGAGCTGATTTACACTGCGCTCTCCAGCTTACACTCTGTTCAGCACATTCTGGGTTTTCATCACATTTTGTCTTGTTCTTCTGGGGAGATGCAGGGTCCTGATGAAATAAATATTCCCTATACAGTATTCATAACGCTGTTTAATCTGGCAGCACCGTCAACTTTTTCATTTCCCCTTGAAAGCGTCAACGCCAAAAGGCTACTAACTCTCACTGGGGAATCAAACCTGTTCTATAATTTATAGCTGCAATAAACATTTTCTCACATGTAAGGCCGTTAGCTTTCAGTGATTTTGATTATTAAGCATGATTTTCCTCTCATAGCGTACTGTTGCCCTCCGGCTGCATCACAGCTACATGTATGGACCATTTTCACTCCTGTAATATCGGCTTTTCATCCGTGCATTGGAGAGTGTTTGAAAACCTGTTTCCAGGCAATCCAGTGACACTAAGGTGGTTGAATATAAACATGAGTGCTGCTGGAATAAATGCTGCATCTATACTTCACTTCTGACACTCCTGCATACAATGAAAAACGGTTATGTATTTTCTATTATTTTTGATGCAGTTGCAAGAAACATTAGGAATAAGATGGTGCTATTTAACTGGTACAATGTCTGGAACAGCCTTTTATAGATGTATCCGTTTGCATCTGGTATTAATAGTTTGGGCCAAAAGTCACGACTCAGACAGAGATATCTAAATTATATAAAGATAGTTAGTTTATAGGTAAACAAGACTAAGAGAGTATTCTCCCCTAGTCTTAATGAAGTAGTGGCTTTAACACAAACCACAACCTTTACCTCAACCTAACCAAGCCATTTGTGTGCCCAAACCAACCAAACTTTAAACAAGGCATTGCCAAATCATAACAATTATTAATTTCTTCAACAGTTTTAACCCTTGTGTTGTCTTGGGGTCAAAATGGCCCGTGTACGAGTGTATATGTATGTGTGTTGATGGGTCATTTTGACCCGAAGACAACACGAGGTTAAAAGGCATTCACAAAAATGTTTTGACAGTGGCATTTTTGCCGGGCTTGCTTGACAGACGCTAACTCAATTAGGCAAATAATTAAATTGGTTTGCCACACAGCAACACCTGATTGCATTGTTGTTGCTAGCAATATCTCATGACCTCTAAATGACCTCCGTCATTATTATTACAGTGAGGTTCCCTAAGAAGTTTTAATTCAGGAATTTATAGAAGGTTTTCAAGCTGACACAAACATAATTTTAAACATGACCAAACTGTGCTTGGTGCATGTACAAATACAAATAATATTTATGCAAGTGGGGGAACTGCCACATCAATATTCGCTCCCCTCACCATTGGTTTCACACTGGCCTCGTCACTGCTGATACTAACATGTGCTTCTTCTTCATACGCCTCTGTTTGACTGATTGACGTGGAGTGATTGTTTATTCATGCGAAAACACAGCTGAGCATACTTACAGAATATGTGTGTGTGTGTGTGTATGTGTGTGTGTGTGTGTGTGTGTGTGTGTGTGTGTGTGTGTGTGTGTGTGTGTGTGTGTGTGTGTGTGTGCATATTCACAAGAGGTGGGTAAACATATGCTCACCTATTTTATTTACGATTTGACATTAATTGTGATGCTGATGTGGTTTGACAGTGGTATACATGCGCGCACACACACACACACACACACACACACACACACACACACACACACACACACACACACACACACACACACACACACGCCAACAGCTGCATGAACATGCTACTTACAAGCCATTTGTGTATGCCCTAGAAAATAATTAACCTTGAGCAGAACGAATGGAATTTGGAAGCAGAGCACAGAACAACGATTGCAGAGTGGGGAGTTCCTGCTGTTGCTCATTAGTGACATGCAATACATGATGCACAGATATGGAACTGTGCCACATGTTTGCATATACATGAAGGCAAGTGTTGTTAAAGTAAATTGGCGGTGCCTACTTATCCAGTGGTTATGTATGAGTTTCATGTTGATGGGTGGCCTCCATCAGTTTGTTTCGTTACAAATGGATCTGTATAGTACAACGGCAACACCTGTGTTGTATATTTGCATTTTAAAACATGTGTGACATGTGTGTCTGGTATTGTGTTGATATTCAAGTGATTCAAGCAATTACTGAATAATGTCTTCTGGAAAGCGGGGTGTCATGGCGTTATCAAATCAATGAAAGTTGGGTGGGCTGGATGAATGGATGGGGAGACGAGACACAAGCAACCTAGCTCCGGGAGAACATTAGTCAAAAAATGCATTCAGTTCAGCAAAGACGTGACCTTTTCCACAGCAAACATTTTGACTTGCTGTAGCAGGAAAAGCACAGGTGAAGCACATTTATTTAACAATTGCTCAGTTCCATCAAGTGTCCCAGGAAGCCATGACAGTGAGCCAGAATGCACAATACCAAAACCCGAGAATTATAGCTCACCTGTCGTTGTTGAGGGTATAATTTCACCTGTGCCTTTTCCTGCCTTGACACGCCAAAATGTCTGCTGTGAGAAAGGTCTATCGTGCCGTGCCACACACACACACACACACACACACACACACACACACACACACACACACACACACACACACACACACACACACCTGTCAGAGAAAAAGACTGATTAGTAGTGTGAATCTATAGGTGTATTGTTCTTGGTTCATAATTAGTCAATATGAATATTATTTTGTGGATGAAGTATGTATATCACACATCCTTATGAGGACATAGTTAATTAATGCATGTAGGGTATTGGTTTAACTACATTTTTAAACTGGTTTCGTTGAAAAACTTGAAACCCCATGTTTCTCCTACAGACATAATTGTTTACACGTGCGAATGAGGATTGTGTTAACCCTGCAATTACCCATGTTGTGACCTTGCCTTCCACCCCTCATGTAGGGATACGTCTGCCCTTGAACCTGAAAAGGATTAAGTGGAATTAGGTAGAACAATGAGTAACATCGTAATCTTTCAATCTAATATTTAAATGAAGTCTTCAGAGAATACACTGGTAATTACATGCCACACATGCATTTTCTTTAGAGGCAGTTCAAGAAATGTTTTCCCAGCCCTCCCTAACAAAATTAGTCACTTTCAAAGAGCAGATAAAAGTGCATGCATTCGACTGCCTACTTTTGTTCTTTATCTGCAAACACGTGGCTCAGGCACCAGTGAATGTGTCGGAGAAGTTAGACACCTGCATCAGATTAACATTCAGCGGCAGTAGTGATTTGATGTCTCTGAACTCATGCTCATTCTTCATGTAATTATTCCTCAATGCAAGAAAAACGTACATGCCTCGCAATTGTGAAGGACAGCACGGCATATAATTATCTCAACATTATAGGCATCATCATATTCAATTGCTAGAACTGCTGCATTATTGATGTGTGAAATGGATTTTCTGTTAATTGTCTTAAGTCAATCATGAGCATGTGTTAAGCAAAACCCTGAGACGGAAAATATCATACATTGATTGCTTTCAGTTTTCAGCAGTAATTGTTGAGATATAAATGATTATGTTTATCAGAAAGGCAATCAGTAAATCCAAAATCACTATCATCCATAGGAAGAGGGGAAATGCAACACGGGAACTAGTCACTCAGAGAGGTTTGAATGGTTGAAGGGAACCAACAGGAGTCCCTCTCCTCTCCTCTTGATCCATCCACCAAACAATTTGGTTTGGTTAAAGCAAACTCAGATCCACTTGCTTAGTTAGTATGGCTCATTTGGTGCTGGTATGGAAGATGTCAGTCAAACCCGGTTGCACTTCCGAACCAAGGTTGTCCACTATAAAGTGTGTGTGTGTCATAGTGTAAGGAATCTCAAATAGTACTCTCAATATTCTGCTGTTCATATCTCTTCTTCTCTTTTTTTTTTTTGCTCTCAAATATATGTAAAATAAAAAGCAGCTCCTTTCTTAGGTCTCTTCTCTTTGACTTTGCGTCCTACTTGCTTCACTACGATGTGACAAAAGGAATATTATACCCAAAACTTTGTTCTCTCCCCTACTGGCTTGAAAGAGCAGCTCTGAAAAGTTGGCAGCTCACTTCCTCATGGTTTCTAACAGCTGAGTCAACCCAGAATCAAGACGTAAATGTCCACAGAAACTTTTCAGCCTGTGGAGCGCTCTGTCTCATCTTTCTCTTCAGAGGCGAGTCGTGCTCCCCGCTATGTGCCGTGCCTGTAGAGAGCCTCGACACTCACCTAGACCTAGGACACTTCCTGACAAGGTCACAGAGGTCTGCCACTCTGAGATTAAAACAGCTCCATCCAGCCAGAGAGTTCCCCTTCCGGGCAGCCATTATCATAGCGGATCGCCATGCCAAAAAGCTCAAATGGATATGTAGTGCACAGGCTGTGACCTTCCAACAGACTGCTGTCGTTTTCAGGTCTGTCTGTCTTGTGAGACGCCGATGGTCGGTGGTTGTAGTGCAACCCCCCAGTTTTCTTTTAGGTGGAATGATGCTGACACACATTGTTTTCAGTTTCGCACAAACACAGCTGTCAAAACTGGCACCCAACCTTCATTAGTGCCTACTAGTGTGCACATGTTTGCTTGTTTGAGTTTGGCTCAATTCCTGGTACATTGTGGGAGTAGGAGGGCAGTCTGGCTTTGGGACCCCAGAGCACTCTTATCCATTCATTATTTCTGTCTGGAGGTTAAAATTATAGTCCGTTTTGCATCCAACGATAACAATATTACAGTGCCACTTCACTGCAATTCATCATCTCCTCGTAAATAACGATAGACATGAAATGCTGCTAGATGCCCCTTTAAGGAAGAGGTTGAAGAAGCATTTTCAGCAGTCTTGCAGCCAATCAGTAAAGTGGGAAAACACGAAGTTGAGGCTCTCTTGTAAGAATAGTGGAAGTGCAATAAAGTTGCATATTAAAAATGATGTCTATTTAATGAAACAATTTCCCTCGCAGCCATAAAGTAATCCAACAGAGAATTCCTGTAAAATCGGACCTGGTGTCATCAACTGTAAAGTATGGTGTAAAGGCCGACTGATGTACACAAACAAAGAGAACAGAGATCTGTTTGTTTATAGAAAGCACACTAATCACCATGATTATACTAATGTCTCTTAATGAGGTCATGATGTATTGGCATTTAAATGTCACACAAAGCACCTTTTGAAGGGGTAGACCATTATTTGATTAGCTTATGATTGTGCCGTGAGAAAGCTTCTATTATTTTTAGTTTATTGTTTTGCTTCGCACATTAGACTTTTAACATACCTGACAAATTGCTTGTCATGTAGGGGGGAATTAGTTCACAGACTACTTACCAATAGTGGATGGGAAGTGTGCATTCATTCTCGGATTCGTTTGCAGATTATTTGGAATTCTTTTAAAGATTTGTGTTACACCATCACCATCACTGGCGGAGGTCAGTGAAGCACTTTCATTTAGTGATTCTTATACAGGCAGGAGACTGTTGTATGTTTTCAAATGATGAGTAAATAATTCAAAAGTAATGTACTCTCACATTCTTTAATACTGGAAATGAACCTTCATCTAGACTAGTCCGTTTAACTGACAGTTGGGTTTCATATTACAACAAAGTGGACTAAATATACAGTAGTAGTAAAGTACCTGCAGAGTGCTCTCAGCACTTTACTGACCACACATTTTAAACTAATTTTCTCACCACTCAGAGTTGAGTGGAACAAAGTTATTCTTTTACAATAGCAGGTAAAACACCACTACTGCCTGAACCTACATTTTAAGGAAATGCTCTTGGACATGGACTTGGACTCTTGGAGTGTTTTGAGCACTGTGTAAAAGAAAATACTGAGAACAGGCATCACTCCATGTTGTTCCTACCTTAACAAGCACCTTCCTGGGCAGAGTGAAACATTCATTTTACTCGTCTTATCCAATGCACCAGAACAAGAGTAATGTCTGACACCAAAGGGATTCTCATATTGTATCTGTTGTACATTTTTCACATGTAACAGACATGTTGATGTACAGACATGAAATATCACACTATGTACAATATAACACTGTCGCATCTCTGCCTAATACCCCTTCTGCCTGTCTCTTTCCTCACAGCTTGTACCATATTTTGACAGCATTAGATCTGAATTGATAAGAGAGTGTGTTTGTCTACCGTAGAAACTCAGGTCCTAGTGGGGGCAGAAACATGGGTATGGGGAGGATCAAATATGAGTGTGAGGATAGTGTGTGTTTGTATATGAAAACTGTCAGGAGGTTTGCCAAGACTCAGGCTGCCTGTGCCCGGGGGTAAGGAGGAATGGGATGTATTTGTTTAGAGATGGTGCGTGTGTACACACACACACACACACACACACACACACACACACACAGCATCTAATTGGCAGAAGACAGCTGCTGCCAACCAGAAAACCCATGTGAAAGTACTCATCGTGCTTTGGCCCACAGGCAGCCACGCCGCACTTAACAATTTTCCCTCATCGTAATGAGAGCAAATGTGCAGCGAATTCATTTCCCAGCTTAAGTGTTTTATTTACATGCCATGTAGCAGCATAAGAGCAAACAACCTTTGATTGTCATAATCTTCCCCATCATAGTTCTAGTTATCTTTGTTGTAACTCAAAGATTCATTAGATTGGTATCAAGCTGACAGACTTGGTTCAGCAGCAGAGAGATTACAGTTTCCTGCTACGGCACTGTGCTACGGCACCTGTGCGACTCAGTATCATGTCAGGTTGTTTTTATACAAGCCCAGCCATGATGTATGTGATAAAACCTAATGTTCATTTTGTTAAGTGATGTTGTTCCGGAAAAAAATTGCTCCGAGCGACAAAAAAAAAGAAGAAGCCCCAGACCAGTTGTGTATAAACGCAACCAAAAGATTGTATTTCACTATTTTATGAATGGCTTTCAGATTCTGCTGTCCTGCATAATGACTTCAATAGCCAGACATTTTTTGGGGCAAATTGTCTTCCATGTCTTCTCAACAATTACAAGAACACTTAACGGGGACACAGCATGTGTGTGGGTGTGTGCTACAGGAAATTTGCTTGACTATTTCATTATTTCAGCAGAAAATCACTGTCGAATAAACTCTTCAATCTCTCTTAATTTTGTGTTACTACTGCAAGCTTGATATTTTTGTTGAAAGTAACCACAAACTAATGCCATTGACTCAAAGACCATTTTTCAAAGGTCATCATTTAGACTGAAAGGGCAATAGCTCTGTATATTTCCAGTACAGGATGGACAAGAGTATGCCACCAGTTTTTGTATGTGCACGTTTCTTGCCATATTACCATTTGTCTGAAAGTCAAATACTTCACATTGTTGCAGAAGAGAACCCGTTATATGTAAAGATGACTGCAGCTAATTACATTTCAAACACAAAAAGCAAAGGCTCCAACACACTTTGATCTGCTGTAGTAGGATTTCAGTCATTGACCTTGACTAAAGTCAGTTAGCTTGACTGACAGTTTTAAAGGGTTTCATTATATATATTTTTTAGACTAAAAAACTAATTACTAATGCTTTTTAGACTAATGTTTATATATATATATATATATATATATATATATATATATATATATATATATATAGATAGATAGATAGATAGATGAATTTGAGTAATCCCTCCTCTATTACGTTTCATACTGCAGTAACAGCTTGTAAACAGCCACATTTTGTACCCTCCTCCTTTCCCGGGAGATTACTTAATTCCCAAATGTGTCTGTCTGGTCATAGTTAACCGCAATGGTAGCTGCACTGTGTGCTGTGGCAGGGTTGTACTATGTGCTCTTAAAAAAGTAAGAACCATAGAAGTGTAAAATAGAAATACAAAACAATTAAATTACCAAACCAATTTTTGTAATATGTGAATCAATTCAGATTTTTAGATGATAAGACATCCCTGTCCGTATTGTTGGATTTTAACCATGTAAAACATTTGAATGCCTCCTTTTACACCTGCACAGGAAATGCATGACATATCTGTAAGACAACTTTCAATTATGCATTGATGATGAAGAGTGAAAGTTGTTGTTTACAGAACTCAGCAATAATTGTCAGAAGTTACCAACTCACTGCAATTATCCTCTGACTGATTGGAAGTAAACTCTCACTGACGCAGAGACACCGTGTTCCCACCCACACCCTTTGTCTCCCAGCAGTTGCCGCACCGCCCAGTAGATGGAAGCAAAGCCACACTGACATTAAAACCAGTTTGGTGTGAGTTTCTCCAGATGGTGAGTGGCACGCTGGAGCTCCTCTGGTCTTCTTTCCCCAAGCAGGCAGGCGGGTCCATTCAACTCTCTTCAATCAAGTTTCCATAAAGGCAGAAAGCGACCTTGTATACTCCTTGCAGAGAGAGCTTTGCAAGAGCTTCATTCCAAAGTGACAGATACTGCAATTTCAGATCCGAGCGACCTGCACCCCACCCCGACAGGGAGAGCAGGAGGGGAGAGAAAAATAGCAACGGAGAGAGAAAATTGGGAAGGGGGTCGATGGCTTGAGAAACTACAGATTTGATTATCAAATGGAGTTTACGGGAGACCAGGAGGTCTGGAAAACATCAATGATATAAAAGCCTGTGGTTGACTCAGGGTTTATGTGCATCTCTTTCTCTCAACTGGCCCTTGATCCAACTTTGAACCTGCAGTTTTTAAGCCTTGGGTGTCTGTAACACTGGCTCTCTTTCCAGCTGCATCTCCCTCTCTAATTAATGCTCAGCTATGTGAACCCAGGATTAGATCAGGCCAGGGAAATCAATGGCTGACAGCAGAGAAAAAAGAGGAGGAGAGTAATAAGCAAGCTGTCACCTTTTAATCAGGGTGGTTGAGGATCGTAAGTAATAGCAACGGTTCCCCTATGAGGTTGTGTCTCTGTCAGTCGCATGCATGCATGTGCAATATATACACAGTGTGTGCGTCCACATGTCTAAGCCAGTGTCAAGGTTAGCTCGTGTGATATCTGTGGGAGAGGTTGGACCCCGAAGTTCCCACAGAAAGGACCAACTGCTCCTTGGAAGTCTTGGAAGCATGCACGGCTATGCAAGACTGCAACCTCTGTCTTGCAGCAGTCGTGGGAATGGGAGCCACCCTGCAGCGTGTTTTCACAAACCGGCCTCAAATTGAAAACATCACACTTGACTCCCCTTACATGATTTTGCCAGGGTGTTGAATACTGCAAATGAGAATGTGTGAAAAGAATATTCAGGAAAGCAGTTTGTTAGAACGATACTTGAAGAAGAAAAAATATCTTGCCCTTACCAAAAATCTTTACTCTTGAGTGAGAGAAGGAGCTTGAACTTTAATGAGAAAAACATTAAGGGAACTCGAAACTCATACGAGTGTTCATCTTGGGGGCATGAGCTAGCGTTCCAGTGATTTCGTCTTGATGCCTCTAGTATAGAGCAGAGCGGAGCTCTGTAAAAGTGCTCTTTCTGTGGGTAAGTGAATCAAGTTGAGCTAGATTGTTTAATGAATTTGCAGTTTAATTGTGATGCACTGGTTTTTGATTGGTAATGTTTCAGTCAGAAGACCATCTTCTTGGTGTTTATGCATCTCTTTGTTAAAGCACTAAATGCCCAGCCATGTCTCATCAGCAGTCAAAACTATTAAAACGTATATTTTTTTGTCTTTGACAATCGACCATTCGACATTCAACATTTTACATAGCTATTTTAAGATTTTGTTTAAGTCTGTAGAGGCAGCAACAAGCTGAGGTGTTTAAATTGTGTATTCTGATCCCAAGTCCTTTAATCCACAGTTGTGTGGATTGTGTAATAAACAGAGCAATTTTTTTCCAATAGGTCATGTTCTCTAAGCTCCTTGTCGGTATACTTAACCTGTATATGTCACCACCAGAAAGTCTATCAGATTAAATGTCTGACAGTACTCTCAGATTCTGACTGCTGGAAACTTAACAAATAGCTATTCAGGCTGTAAGTCTCCCTTAGATGGCCTTTTAAATATCAAATTCCATTCCAACAAGGTATTCGATTTCAATTTAATTTGACCCACAACGTTTTGTATTTCTTACTGAAACCTAGACCAATTAAGTTTAGTCCTCTAAAATAGCTGTACTAATTTCCCCAGCTCTTTGGACAGACTGGAGACCTGGCTGTTGTTCTTTTGCCTACATATAACATTGACATAAATGCGGGTGGACAAAATAAAACATCTTTACCTCTGGTAGATGCTGTGGCCAGGGGTACAAACTGGCAACTTTACCCATTCATTAACCACTGCAGTTGCTACTTGCATTTCAGCCAACAATGTGCAATGCAGAAATACATTTAAAAAAGTAAAAAGTTGTTCCAATTATGTTTTTAAGTAGTATTGGTTCCTTATGGCTTGATATCCTCTGTGTAAAAGCAGAGGAGGAGCCTCTGCTTTTACAATTAGCTTGCAAGGCGGTGTCCTTCCATTTACCGTGTGGTTTAATGCAAACCAATACACGTAGGAAGACCCCTCAGGATACAATTCCCTAAGGCAGAACATTCTGCAAGAAAGACAACGGTGCACTTTTTCATCCAAGATTTACATTGAATTTGTAAGGGTTTGCAAAGCAAATTATCGTGTATTAAAATTGAAGTTACTTAGAGAGATGGAAAGTTGAGGTCAGGGAGCTGGAAGTGAAAGCAAATGCCCTCGGTCATGGTGTTTACTGGAATAGCGCAAGCCTTGGGAGCTTTTTAAAAATGTTATTTTTCCCAAGGTGTAATACCTTGCATCTCTCACATCAGCTTATGCCTTCTGATTTTGGAACAGGCAACAATATTAGTCTCAGGTCAATATATTTATACTAAACGAGTAAAGCAGTGTGATGTAGCTTGAGTCATGTCTGAGATTACGACAATAATGGCTGCAGTGACTAATTTCAGGAGACATACCGTCACAGTAAAGTACGATGCAACTGCAAGCTTGCATTTACAGACTCCTCTGGCTGTGAGCTCCAGCAACACTGCAGATCATTTGTGTGTACTTGTGTGTTTCATACAAACTGCCCCAGTTGTCTGACACTGTTTGAAAGACAGGCAAAGAGAAATAGGATGTGGTGTATCAATTAGAGAGTATACAACCTTTTTTAGGGAGTTTATGAGTTGCGGTGTGAACCGTCAGTCCACTCACTGCAGCAGGTGGTGCAGATAGATAGTGACGAGCCAGGAAGATACTGAAAGCAGTAGTAGGATGATCAGTCCACATGGGTATTATGTTTAGGTGCAAGACAAAACTAAGCAAGAAAAGCACATGACAGAATGTAAATTTGCTATAAAAGTTGAAATCAGTGAATACAGTAATCTTCTACTTAGCTGCATAGTTTGTGTTTGATCACAGCAGGACTCTTTGAAAGACATGTGTAGCTGCACATGTGGATGATCATAGAGAGATAGAGCCAAGCAAAATGATCAATTATTAAATAACAGCGATTAATATCCTACGACCTTTAATTATACTGCAGTGTCAATTTCAACAAATGTCAAGTAATTTGTGATCCTTAGAGGACTAATAGGCAGCACAACGTCAGAGGAAGCACACACAAGGAATGCTGGACAGAAACCAGTCTGATGGTGGATATGTCCCACAGTGAGATCAACATCACTCCATGTTTTAGATATAACACAGGAAAAGAAAATTAAGCACATATGGCGAATTACTGTTTGAGAAAGAGCAAAATATATTGATTTAAATAAATCTGATTTGAATAAATACAGCCACAGGAGGTGTCTGAAAGACACTTTCATGCCAAATTTGGATAAACACCAATGGAATTACATTGTTTTTCATCAGCTCTTAATACAATTACACTAAAATGGAAAATAAAAGAAGAATACGAGAAACAATGAAAACACTACAGTGTTGGCGCAGAAGTGTTTGAATATAGAAATTATAAAAAGTGAAGGAAGAAGCATTGGGGGAGTTAAAAGGCACAAAGGAAAAGGAGTAGTGAGGAGAGATGTATGGCAAGACATTAAAGAGTGGGAAGTCAAATATTGGAAAGGAGTACCAGAGGAACATGAGATGAAGAGGGAGAAAACTTGATTGAGGGTCTCAATGTAGAAAATGAAGTTGGTTGAGAGAATAACAGCTTGGAGCAGGACACCTCTTTAAAACTGGAATGCATGCTTGCTCAGCAGACTGACAAATTAAAGTAAAACAAAAATAAAACATACTGATAAGTTATTTTGGAGTGGCAGATATATCCTTTAGGAAGTTGTTTGTATTAAATTAAGCATTTCAGCAGTGCCATTCCGGCGGCTAATAGTGTGTCTCCATATTTTTTCCAATGTGTGTTGTGATGGGTGAAGCTCATTTTGAGCAAGTAAGCATTCAAATTAAATCAATGATCCATAAAGACTATGTCTATGTTGCATTCTGTAGTGTATCTCTGCCAATTCTGCCTCAGTGTTCTCTCTCCATCACTCCGCCTAGCACCCCTTCTCTTCTCCATTGTCTTCACACTCTGGAGCCTCAATCTCAGACTCTGTTTAGTCGCTGCCTGTTCTTACTCCGACCTTACACTCACACTTTAATTGTACACTCATCAGATGGATTCTCAAAGAAGGAATGGGCAGACCAAAAGGCTTAAGCTTTACTGTCTGTGGAAAACAGTGTGGCTGGCAGCTTTCAATCTCTTTCTCAGGACGGATCAATACACTTCACGCCCAGAACTCAAGTTTGACCCAGACAAGCAAGAGAAACAATTCTAGATAGGAGGGCTCAGGGATGTTAACATTTTTATTTTGTGATTTTGACAATACACACGTTTTGTCTTTTGTTGATGAAAGCTTCAATAGTCAGTATTGACCCGAGCTCCAAACAGCATCTAAAAAAAATGCATCAATTACAACATTAATGCAAATGTCCTTTGTGTATTATATTTTTACTCACTTAATCATTTTAAACCTTGTAGCAAAGTTTGAAGGTTTCCAGTGCTCTGCTTATGTAAATGAGCTGACATGGTAAAAGCCAACTCTGGCAAGAGTTTTATTACATCCAGTGGGTGAGGTTACTAATTTCACAGTAGTATTATGGACCATATACTGTAGCCTCCCAAGACACGTCCCTTTGGTCTGTGCAAAGTTGGTGCAATGATTAGAAATTCAACCAGCCACAGCAGTCCTATATTCTAAAGGAAAAATGGACCGTTTCACTGGACAATTTGTGGCTACATGTATATATGAAGTTGCTGTTTTGGGATTGCTGTGCTACTGAGCAAATCCAAAATCCATATACTTTAGTACAACTCAAAGCGTCCATTCATTTTATGGTCTATGAGACTAGCCTGATAAAACAGTCATTTGCAGTATTAGAAATGAGTCACCTTAGCCCTCTGAAATCCTGCTGAATCAGCATTCCCTTCATTAACTGAAGACACACCTCTTTTTACATCTCCTGCCAACCTGCAATCAATCTCCTGGGGCCGGTTTTTCAAAAGTAATCGGATCGGATTACGGCTATCGGATTGGATCAAATCTTGAAAATGGGTTTTTCAAAAGAAAAAAAGGATTCAGAAATTGGATTGGATCACGTAGTCCAATCTTGTTGTTGATCCGGATCAAACCTTGAGTTTGGGTTTTTCAAAACTTTTTGGGTAGGATTGGGATCATTTTGATCCCAAAAATCAGGATTAAACTGATCCCAGCAGGAGGGTGGATTCATGGTGGATATTACTAATAAAACTAGGTCACTAAAATTGGTTAGTTAAATAATACAACATTTATATCATGCATTTTACAGTATTTATATTTATTCATCAATTTCACTTGAATTGTTCAACATGAAGTACATAAAGTAGGTAGGCTATGTAGGCTAGCAACCTTTCAGTACAGCAAATTATAAATTATAAATATTTTTCGGCCCTATGAATTAATCCCCCAAACTGTCTTTGTTCATTAAACATTAATCACACTGACACAATCATCAGTCATGGACTCAAAAATAGTGTCTAACAATTGCATCTCTTATTGGTCGTCCAGTCGGCCCTCATTCTGAAAGAATGAGGGCCTGGGTTGGTCAGTGTCTCCAATTGGCTCAGGTGCATCAGGGACGTCATCACAGAGAAGGACTTTGCGCCATGTTGTGTAGGATAATGAAAAGCATCCATAATGTATTTGTGAGTAAAGTATGTATTTATTTATTTGGTGTTGGTCTCAGATGAGCGGACTGCCTGTTTCCAAGAAATGGACAATGGAGGGGGATGTTTATATTGTTTGTTTGCTGTTCCGTTCAGTCCTATTTTCGGTTCGAATAAAGCATATAGGAGTGACCCCACACTATTCTACCTGTTGTTCTTTACGTAGCTATTGTGATAGTCCCATTTAGACCACAGGTAATCCAGATTGGTAATCCTTAATAGTTTGAATCCGGATCAGAGTAATCCAATCCCACATTGCTTTGAAAAACCGGCATAAAATAAAATGGATTACGTGATCCTGGATATCAGAAAAAGAGATTTCCAAATCTGGATCAGTTTGAACTTTTGAAAAACCGGCCCCAGGTCAACTGAGCCTGGATTACCAGTCGTGTTGTATTTGTAGAGAAGAAGTAGACGTGCATGGTGTTCACAATGAAAATTCATCATCACCCCATCATGCACAGGCATTTTGAAATATATATTATTTTTAATAATTTGTGTTTTAATTTCAATGAAAGAAATCTAAATATCTAAATGAAAAAAAGAACAATATACCAATCAAAACAAGTTGAACTACTAACCAAAATATGTAACTAAATTACAGCATATATAACCATTAAGAACAGGCGCAAGATTACCACTTCTGATAATTATCAAATAAAGGATCAGCCTAAAAAAGCATGAAATAAGCAACCACCAACTCAGTCATCCACCAATCAATCAATGATGAAACAACCAATGTTGTAACAGATTATGTTTTTTCAAGGAAAGGCAGCGGTAAGATTCTTGCTGGAGGTTGTGAACGGACCTGATAAATGTTGCGATGTATCTGAGCAAGATGTCTAATTCTTCATCGATTTCCATAGAGAAAGTCAACTTTTGCCCCCTTCTGTGAGGTCATGTCAGGAGCTACTAAGGGTCTTCAGGGTCTTGCCCATGAGCACCTCAGCAGGAGGTTATTGGCTCCCACAGGAGTGATTCTCCTCTCTTTGCTCCACTCTGCGAGTTGAAAAAGATGTTGAACCCTTTACAAGTATTCAAGATTGTGTTGGAGTTGAGTCAGGTCCAAAGAAATGCTGGCGGATGAAATGTTTATGGTGTAAATAAGTTCCAAACATGAGGTGATTAGCTACATTTGCCAGAGACAGCTTGCTGCCAAATTGCTTGGAGAAAGCGAACGTCCCTTAGATAACAGCCAAGAAAAAGTCACCTCACGCTCCTGCTGAGTCAGCATTGCTGCCACGGTCTGAAATGTCCTTACACCTTTGGCCAACCATCAATCAATACATACTTCATTCATCATTCATCATTGTTTGAACAGCGCTACAGTTTAATCACCAAGCTCTGATTTCAATAAAGATCCTCCTTTTAACGGCGCATCGATCAGCTCTTTTGGACTCGGACTTGTTTAAATAGCCAATTTCAAGCTCCGCCCCCCGTCCGCATCACAGGCCTGGTGTTGTGAGGCAAGGACAAAGATGCAAGAATGAAGCATTTCAGACGTGTGCTGTCTCCTGACGAATGCTCTCGTAAATTGTGCACTGCGGTGAAAGTGGGACTCAATACATTTTCTTTTTGGACTCATGTAAAGGTTCAGTAAATTGTTTTTGTGATGGGGCCTTAGGGGAAGGGGGAATGAAAAGGGAACCGACAACGCCACCTGGGGACTTACACCCCAAGAAATCTAAGTTTTAACAACCCTAAACTATAGTTTTAGAATTAGTTTAAGGACACGGATTCATTACCGATATTTGTCCAGAGACCAAAGTTTATTAAAGGAATCAAAGAAAATAATCAACAACAAACAACTAAAAGCCAAAAAGATGCAGAACAAAGTTATCACGGTCAAACTTAGGCCAAATGGAGATAGCAAAACAGGGGCAGCAAAACAGATACAATTACAGGGCCAAGACAGGGGCCAAAGGGGGGTGAGGCCATGACAACAGGTACGTTATATATTGGCGCTGATTGGAGGAGGAGTCAGCCTGAGGGGCTGTGTTCAAAACCCTACACTCCCCTCACTGGGGAGCATTCCCTACTACACTTTCAAGATGCTATTTCCTGCTCTATGGAAATAAATCTGATAAAATATTCAATGGGGAGTGGATACAAACTATTTCAGAAAGAGATTTCTTCAATTGAAATATGTGCGTAAGTGGACCTTTTTCTTCCCACATTCATTAAAAAAGGCTCCAAATAACAAACCCCTCGGGAACTGATACGTAAGGTCTCCTCTACTTCATCACAAACATTTCCTCATACAGTACAACATTTATAACTTGTTTTGTGTGTTGCTTCTCTCTTAGGTCTTTTAATTTGTTTCATATTTTATTATGAATTCATTCTTGAATTATAGCCTGCATCTCTGATTATTCTGTGATTTACAGTAAAAGTAAATGGCAGTTCTGTTTGATTAACAGGTGACTACAGATATGCTACTGTCAGTCAGCTTTATTTGATAAGTCAGAAAATAGCCTTTCCTTTATTAATTTTCCATGCATACAGCATGTTGTATGGTGTCAAATCCAAAATGTTTCAACATTCTCAGACGGTTTGGTGTCATGATTATCTTTGCACCACGGCTTGCTAGTTTTAATTTTGCATTATCAAAGAGAACAGCAATGGTGTAGTTTGCTGAGAGGGCAACAGGGCATGCAGTAGATAAAGGTAACAATGCATTTTATGAACGCCCCCCACTGGAGCTCAAGGCACGGCCTGTTGTGCTAATAGACTGTGAATTTTGGTTAGATATTTAGATTATTTCAAGCGGCAGTTAAATAGTCGATTAAACAGTGACAGCCCTTGTGTGGACTACATGTTGTTGATCTCATTAAGCACACACAAATATGGATGTAAGCCCAAAAACATAGTGTTAGTTGATGGTAAATAAATACAATTCCCCACAACAATAATCATTTTCTGTTGCGGCATCTTCCTCTGCGCAGTCTTAAAGCGCCTCAGATAGTCGTCTTAATTAATTGGATTCATAAACATTGTACTTGGTGAGATGTCACTGCCATGTGAGGCTGGCAGGCCCTAACAATGCTCCCAGTAGTGACAACGGGATGTCCATTAAGGGTGCATCAGTATTGCTCACTCTACAACCCTCAGCTACTGCTGAGTCTAATGGCCATTAGACTCCAGTGCAGGACTGACTCGGACAACCGTTGCTGCCGATGACAGTAATAATATAATAACTTCATAGAGGGAAAATAAAACCTCCAGAGAGTTACACTCTTCCAAGGTTGAAGAGTAGCATGATAACTACATGACCGAATTACCTGCAGTCGCATGGAATCCATCATTGGATAACTAAAGCCATACCGATTAGTGCGCCATCTATGGGTGGAGGGCAGTAGTTTGTCTTCTCTTCATGTCACTGCCACCATTCTATGAAACTGCTTTAAAGTGTGGTGTTTAACTTTTTGTGTAGGTTAAGGAGGACGTGTGTGTGCGCCTCCATATGTGTGTATTTGTGTCTATTGCATTGCAAATTATCAGTCACCAGGAGCATCGACATGTTGTGATATGGTTGATTTATCAGCTGTAACTTTGATGAATGCTTAAAGGCACAAAGTCGTTAAGATGGTGCAAGTGTGATAGGGAGAGAAGATGGTAAACTAGAAACCGCCTGTTTCCAACCTTCCTGCGACTTCCAATGACTTGCATGTCATTCTCACAGTTTGGGATCCCTAGGTGACATGAATCTGAATCAAAATGAGGCAGAAAGCTTCGCATTAGTGCATGGGCCCCAAAAAAAAGGCTCCATATTGAATAAAGATAATGTACTTATGGTACTACATTTTATACATGCAGCATATATTCAGCTTACTTAAGGAAACATTTATTGGGCAAATGTTGATTGACCTGATTGACACATTGTACCTTTCAGTCATGACATAACCAGTCCAACTTCCTGACTTCAGTCTCTGTTGTATTTTCTGTAATATTAGTTACGGAGAACGGAGTTGGCATTAACCTATTGGGCTAATCTTCAGGGCCACAGTGAAGAGCATCCAACTCAGGAAACCTTAAGACCCTGCTGGGAGAAGGAGAAGAGGGAGACAAGAAGCTTTGGATGGACAGCAGCACAGAAAGCAAAAGAAATTAACATTGACGAATTAAACTTCAGTCCAACAGTTCCATTGCCAGCAGTAGCACTGTGGATACTTCCTGAGGCAACGGTAGACGTGGCTTTACTTAAAAAGAAGAACAAGGATAGAGGAGGTACGTTTAATGTGCACACAATTCAGACACACATCGACAGTTACCACAGCCATGTCCAGGTGTACACAGACGCATCAAAGAATTCAGAAAATAAGGTAGGAATAGCAGTTATAGTACCAGAATTTAACATAAAAATAGGTAAAATGATTGCAGAGGGTTGCACTGCAGTGGATTGAGGACACAAGACCACTGAGGTCAATCATTTGTTCAGACTCCAGTTCATCACTTGACAGCTTACAGAACAGTCATTCAGACAGTAGACCAGACATCCTCATTGAAATGCAGCAAACATTGTACAGGATTCAAATGATGGGTATGACAGTGGTGTTAGTATGGGTTCCTGCACATGTGGGGGTTAAAGGAAATGAAATGGCAGATAGAGCGGCAAAAGAAGCCGCAAAGAGTGGCTCAAAAGTTGAAGTCAACTTCAGTAAATCAGAAGCCATGGGGATTATTAAAATGAGGTTAAAGGAAAGGTGGCAGAAGCAATGGGAGGAGGACAGAAAAGGGCGATGGTTTTTCAGAGGAAAATGGGGGGAATGAGATGTGCAGGAGGGAACAGGAGAGAGGAAACTGTCATTTCAAGGCTACGATTTGGACACACTGGGCTGAACGGCATGCTATGGAAAATGGGGAAACACGACACGGCAAGATGTGACTATTGTGGGCAGATAGAAACAATCGAACATGTTTTTCTACACTGTCAAAGGTATGTGAATGAAAGGAGACAGCTAGTTGGAGGCCACGGCAAGGAGGGGGTACGGTTGGAAATGGGGTGTGTGCTGCAAGGAAACTCCAGTGGGTGCTATAAAGCACTATTGCAGTATCTTAGAATAACAAGGATTATTGAGAGAATATGAGCCCTATGTTATTTATTTTGGTTGGTTTGTTTTGGTTGGTTAGTTATGATTTGTTTTGTTGAAGCTCTATACATATATATATATATATATATATATATATATATATATATATATATATATATGTGTTTTGTTTTGTTATGTTGTGTTGGTTGTTTTTGTCATTTGTCATTTTATTTAGTAGTGTTAATTGTTGATAGGGCAAGTTCTAGACATCTTGATCCACACTCCATACCAGTTGGTGGCGGTAATGCACCAAACAGTTGTTTGCCAACCGCCAATAAACCTCGAAGAAGAAGAAGGCTCTGCACTCTGCGCTCTGCCTCGGGTCGCTGGTCTGGTCGCGCGCTGGTCGCTCTGTGCTTGTGTTGAGCTGAGCTGTGGCAGAGCTCTGTTTGAGCTCCGACTGTTTGTGAGTGCTTGTTTGTTTCCTGGTTTATAGTTTGTCTTTAGTTACATCTAGTGATGGTGAGATGAAGCCTCATGAGGCATCGAACCACTTCAGCCAATTGGTTCGAGAAAGGGTTCATTTCTCGAAGCTTCATGTGCACACGAAGCCACCTACTGGCCAAGTGTACTGTATAATCACAGGCAGCTGTATCTGAACCACATAATGTGATGCATTGCATTTTTGTGTCTGTTATAACTGTTGGGAATTACTATGAATTACAAAAATGAATGACCAAATAATTTATGTACATAAATTATCACATATGTGCATAATAAAATATTTTTGAATATATTATGTGTGTGTAAGTTTTGCCAAAATGCTAGTATCATATGATATGGCAGGTTGTGTAATGTTATTATGTCACTTTAGGAAAATGGCATGGGCATCCTTCTCTCCTCACTCTCCTAACACTCTCTCTCTCTCTCTCTCTCTCTCAACTCTCCAAACTCTCTCTCTCTCTCCAAACTCTCTCTCTCAACTCTCCAAACTATCTCGCTCTCTCCAAACTACATAAACGCTATCCAAACTCTCAACCAACAACCCACATTTTGAATGGAGCCTGAGGGGTTTATATTGCTGTAAAACCTCCAGCGAGGCTTCGGACGTCATCATTTTTGGCTCCTCCCCTAAATGAAGCAAGCCTCGATACGCGCTTCGGAGCGTCGGCACATCTCGTAACAACACTAGTTACACCACCTTTGTTTAAACTCTATTTCTTGTTAGCAGCCTACTTTGGTTTTGTTGTCTTTGTCAATTCCTTTCGTTGTGCGCACAGGGTCAATGAGGACAGGTAAGATACCCTGGGGTTTACATATTGCATACACGTAGGTTTACTTGTTGTTAATACCCTAGGTTAGAATGAGCACCACCCCCTGTACTTTTGGGTGCAAGGAGATGAAGCTAAAGCGCCTAGAACTGGAAGCTGCTGCTGTGAGTTCAGCTCAGTCTCTTGGTCCTACTGGGCAGTGTTGGGGTAGTTACTCAGAAAAAGTATCTGTTACACGTTACTAGTTACTTCTGAAAATTGTAACTAGATTACTTTACTAGTTACTGCATTTGAAAAGTAACTTCACTACTAGTTACTTTACATTTTTTTAAGCAAATGTCCAAATTAACTGCAAAGATACATTTTCAATAATAATTTATTAATATAATTTCCAATAATAATCGCGCGACTCACACGACACTTCCTGCATGAACAATCTACCTTAAACGTTGGGTTACGAGCCGCTACTACCTTCGGTCAGAGCCCCCGTTAGCTCCCCGCTGTAGCCAGCTGGGGCTCCTGCTAGCGCACCGTCACTTCCCCGCTAACTTCCGCTAGCTCTCCGTTAACTTCCGCTAGCTCCCCGAAAACCACCGAAGATAGCGTGACCAGGCTCGACACCCGACTTGGGCAGAGGGGTCGCGGGCAATAGCAGCAGCAGCGCTAGCTAGCAGCTTGTTGCTATTGTTCATGCAGGAAGTGTCGTGTGACTCGCGCGCCACTAAAAGAGAACTGGTAAAAATGGCTTGGGTAACGCAGGAAAGCGCGTTCCTGAGGTCTGGTAAAGTAGTGTAGTTACCAATATTTTGAGTGTAATGCGTTACTTTACTTCGTTACCTATAATAGTAATATCGTTTCTGTAATCCGTTACTTTGTAACTCGTTACCACCAACACTGCTACTGGGTTGGTAGCGTTTGTACCTCAATTTCGTGAGGCTGAAGTAGATGCTTATTTTACTGCTTTTGAGTGAGTTGCTACCTCACTGAAATGGCCAAAAGAGGTCTGGTCGATACTGCTTCAGTGTAAACTGACAGGAAAAGCGCAGGAGATTTTAGCTGCATTGTCTCTAGAAGATAATTTATGTTATGAGACTATTAAGACAGCTGTGCTTCGTGCCTACGAACTAGTGCCTGAGGCATATAGACAAAAGTTCAGGACTTGTAAAAAATTGTCTAGCAAAACATTCATTGAGTTCGCCCGCGAGAAGGAGACTTTGTTTAATCGATGGTGCAAGGCAAGCGACGTGACTAATTTTGACACGCTGTCACAATTAGTTCTCATTGAAGAATTCAAGAATAGTCTGCCTGATCGAATGGTGACTTATCTCAATGAGCAAAAGGTAGGGACATTAGCGCAGGCTGCTGTGCTTGCTGATGAGTTTGTGTTATCGCACAAGCAAACTTTTGGGATACCCCGATATTAGAGTAGGTCTTTTACTCCTTCTGCCTCGGCTAGAATGCAATCTAGTCCGCCACGTCCATTGCCACTCCGCTCCACGGAGGAACAGGAGTGTTTCTATTGTCACCAAACAGGTCACATAAAGAGTGACTGTTTTATATTAAAATGCAAGCTGTCACAGCCAAGCCAACGACCAAAAGAGGTTGGGTTCGTGCAAACCTTGGTGGGTCCAGTGTCATTAGCCCCGGAGATGGAGCGTGATACTCTGGAACCCTGTTATAAGCCATTTATGTTGGACGGGCTGGTTTCCCTCAGCGCAGATAGGTTGAACCAGTGGCCAGTGCGCATACTTAGGGATACTGGCGCCTCTCAGTCTTTTTATATTGTCAGATGTGTTACCTTTTTGTGATGACACTTTCAGTGACTCTAGTGTGCTTGTGCAAGGCATTGAGATGGGGTTTGTGTCTGTGCCCCTCCATGAGATACATTTATCCTGCGGCCTAGCAAATGGAGTGTTTAAAGTGGGTGTGCGCTCATCTTTGCCCGTTAGAGGCGTCACATTTCTGCTAGGGAATGACATCGCTGGTGGAAAAGTTACGCCAGTTTTAGAAGTTCTTAGACGACCTGAGATTTTGCAGCCTGATGTGTTTGCTCATGACTTCCCTGAAGTGTTCCCAGTGTGTGTGTTCACCCGTGCTCAAGCACGTAGTTTGGGTGAAACAGTTGATTTGTCGGATACTCTGTTCGCGACTGAGTTGTCTGGGCAGACTGTTTCCCCACCTGTGGTTACTCAGTCTACTGTTGAGCTGAGTGTCCCGCTTAAAGTTCAGTGTGATACTTCCACCTTAGAGACAGCTAGGTTGTCTATGGTTCAAAGTAATCTTATTGCTGCTCAGAAGGAGGACACTACTTTAGCCAAATGTTTTGCTACAGCTCTTGCTCCAGAGAGCGCTCAGAATAAAGAAATGGAGTATTTCATGGAGAATGATCTCCTGATGCGGAGATGGAAATCTCGCGCTGATTTGGATAATGAATGGAGTAATGTCTTTCAAATTGTTGTGCCTACACCGTACCGACAGTCTTTATTTCTGGCTCATGAACATCTCTGTCATCGGTCTTTGTAATACATAGATGACCAGACGAGAGTGCTGCGGTAGTTCTTCTGGCCAGGATTGAAGCGAGATGTGTCTTTGTTTTGCCGTACATGCCATGTATGTCAGGTCACAGGGAAGCCTAATCAGGTTATTAAGCCTGCGCCTCTTCACCTGGTTCCGGCTATTGGGGAACCGTTTGAGCATGTTTTGGTGGATTGTGTTGGCCCTCTGCCAAAAACGAAGTCTGGTAACCAGTTCCTGTTAACAATCATGTGTGTAGCTACCCGGTACCCTGAAGCGATCCCTCTTAGGAGTATAACAGCGCAGTCGGTAGTTAGGGCCCTGATCAAGTTCTTTTCTACTTTCGGCCTCCCTAAGATCGTGCAAACCGACCAAGGTACCAACTTCCTTTCGGGTATTTTCGAGCAGGTGTTAACATCACTGTCGATAACACACAGTCTCTAG
This sequence comes from Taurulus bubalis, assembly GCF_910589615.1. Taxonomy (NCBI): domain Eukaryota; kingdom Metazoa; phylum Chordata; class Actinopteri; order Perciformes; family Cottidae; genus Taurulus; species Taurulus bubalis. The sequence goes on along the minus strand of NC_136590.1, from coordinate 29,608,910 downwards.
TGCTTATCACCCAGAGTCGCAAGGGGCACTCGAACGATGGCATCAGACGTTTAAGTCAGTGTTGCGCAAATATATCATGGAGGCCGGTAAGAAATGGGATGAAGGAGTCCCTTTAGCTTTATTTTCAGTTTCAGGGAAATAGTACAAGAGTCACTAGGTTTTAGTCCAGCAGAGCTGGTATTTGGTCACACAGTTAGAGGCCCTTTAAGAGTGTTAAAGGACTAGCTAACGGGCGAGAGTTCGCCCACCCAGCGAAATGTGCTGACCTACGTGAGTCGCTTCCGAGAACGACTGCACGAGGCTTGCCGTATTGCTAAGGAGAGTCTCTCTGTTGTACAACAAGGTATGAAGCAGCAGTTCGATAAGAAAACACTTCCACGTTCTCTTCAAACAGGTGACTTGATGTTAGTGTTGCTGCCCATTCCAGGTACTTCCATGAGTGCTTGATTTTCAGGTCCTTACACTATTGACAGGAGGTTGAGTGAAACTGACTGTTGTCAGTTTCACCCCTGATAGACGACGAAAAACCAGGGTATGTCATATAAACATGTTGAAAAATTATTACACTAGAGGCGACGTCCAGCCTGAAACATGCGGTGCGCCTCTTGTAGCGACTACTGCAGTGAGTGATGAGGATGGCTTGAGTTTGCGCAATGCCCAGCAACAGACCCCTCGGTTGACAAACTCAGAAATGTTGTTGAAACTTCCATCCTTAATGCATCATTTAAGCAGGGAGCAGGAAGCTGACCTACTCGGCCTTATCTCCGAGTTCCACTGTCTGTTGGGAGATGTGCCTTTCGCACTACGGTGCTACAGCACGTCATCGATGTGGGTGAGTCCCGACCTATTAAACAGCACCTATACAGAATAAATGCATACAAAAGATCTCTAATGAAAAAAGAGGTTGATTATTTACTGGAAAATAATTTAGCCCAGTTCCAGTCCATGGAGTTCTCCGTGCTTATTGGTTCCAAAGCCTGACGCTACTGACAGATTCTGCACAGATTTCGAAAGGGAAACAGTGTCACGGTGACTGACTCATTTCCTATGTCCCGCGTAGATGATTGCGTGGATCCCATAGGATCAGCTTGCTATGTCACAAAGCTAGATCTATTGAAAGGTTATTGGCAAGTTCCCCTTTCACCACGGGCTTCTGCCATCAGTGCTTTTGTGACTCCTGATAATTTTTTACAGCATTCCGTGATGGCTTTCGGGATGAGAAACGCTCCGGCCACTTTCCAGAGGTTGGTGAATATTGTGTTTAGTGGTGTGCCTAACTGTACTGCATATTTGGATGATGTGGTAATACACTCGTCAGAGTGGCCTGCTCATGTGGACTCGTTAAGGACAGTGTTTCAGTGACTGGCGGATGCGTCTCTGACACAGAACCTCGCGAAATGTGAGTTTGGGAAGGCAACTGTGACCTACTTGGGTAAACAGGTGGGCGGAGGCCAAGTGCGTCCCTTGGAGGCCAAGATCGCAGCTATCAAGTCTTTCCCAGTACCCACCACTCGGCGGGAGTTACGCCGATTCCTCGGAATGACTGGTTACTACAGAGGGTTCTGTAGGAACTTCTCTTCTGTTGCAGCCCCAATGACTGACTTGATCAGTCCATTGGTAAAGTTTGTCTGGTCAGATAGTTGTCAAATCGCCTTTGAATGCTGTAAAGCACTATTGTGTAATGCCCCAGTACTAAGTGCTCCTGATTTTGATAAACCGTTTTCCATTGAAGTCGATGCGAGCGGTATTGGTGCTGGTGCAGTTCTGACTCAGATGGATTCTGAGGGTTTGGTCCACCCTATAGGATTCTTTTCGAAAAAGTTCAATAGTAGCCAGATGCGCTACTCGACCATAGAACAGGAGACGTTGGCTTTACTACTCGCGCTCCAATTTTTTGAAGTTCATGTTTGGTCTAGTGCGGACTTTGTGGTGATTTACACAGACCACAATCCGCTGACGTTTGTGCATCCGATACAGAATCACAACCAGCGACTAATGCGTTGGTCGTTGATTATCACAGGTTACAACTTGGTGATCCGCCACAAAAAGGGCACCGAAAATGTGCTTGCGGACGCTCTATGTCGTATGTAACCACTGTAGGTCAGTGGTTACTGGGGGCAAATTGGGCTGACTCTTTATGGGGGGAGTGTTACGGACGGTGTCCTATATGTCTAGTATGCGTACATGTATTGTGTTTTTTGTTTTGTGTTGTTGCTGCTTTGTCTCCCCCTCTTGTTGTCTTTCTCATACTTCACAGATGTACACACCTAGTTCCAATCATCCAATCACCCCACCTGTTCCAGATCTCCAATCAACCAGTCCCCCTTTTAATAGTCCTCGGTGTGTTAAGGCTCTGCACTCTGTGGTTGAGTTGAGTTGAGTTGAGTTGAGTTGAGTTGAGCTGAGCAAAGCAAAGCAAAGCAAAGCAAGAGGCAGAGCGCTGTTTGAGCTCTGACTGTTTGAGTGCTTGCTTGTTTGTTTCCTGGTTTGTGGTTTGTCTTTAGTTACACCACCTTTGTTTAAACTATTTCTTGTTAGCAGCCTACTTTGGTTTTGTTGTCTTTGTCAATTCCTTTTGTTGTGCGCACAGGGTCAATGAGGACAGGTAAGATACCCTGGGGTTTACATATTGCATACACGTAGGTTTACTTGTTGTTAATACCCTAGGTTAGAGTGAGCACCACCCCCTGTACTTTTGGGTGCAAAGCACCTGTAAATGGGGGACGGATGGGTTTTTTCTTAAGTTATTTTCTTTGGTGCCACTGACGGTCCTTGTTGTTCCCTGTGTTGCGTTTTTGTAAATAAATACTTTATTGTCATTTACGGGTCCCGGTATTGGTGTGACCGTACCCTCACTTGTCTAAATCTGCTGTTTTTATATTGTGTCCCACTCCGAGCCACCACGGGGCGTAACAGTTTCAATAATGCTAAGTTACGTTAAAACCTGTGAAGCTAACATTAGCAGAATACATTAACACATCATTCACTAGTGTAAGCTTTTCTGCAAGGTATAGTGAACGTATACTAAAGTATACTTATGTTGCTTTTTCTTTTTAATGACTTTACAAGAGCAGTGTTCTTTAATTTCCTTGTCTTTTTTTGTCTCGATCACCAGGTGATGATGTGGGTCACTTTTACACTGATCTGTGGGCTTTAGCGTCTACCTCTATCTTTCAACTTATTTGGATATCTTCAAATGCATATAGTAGACCCTTCCGTCTGCCTCTCTTTGAAATCCCTTTTTTGTTTTTCCAAAAATGAGAAGGTATTGTTTGCAGAGTGTAGTTGGTGACACTGTGGACTCCATGGTAGCTCTGAGAGTTTGACGGAGTAGCAGAGGGGTACGGGGGTTAGCGAAGGGTCAACTGGGGTGATGATGTCTGGTCTCAGCCTCCCCATGCCCTGTCTCCCTCCTGCTCCTACACTGTCACCTCTGCTCCTGCTTAAGCTGTGTTCACACCGGACGCGGCGCGAAATTTCGCGCCGCGTCCACCGCGGAAGTTTACTCGCGTGAGTGAAACGAGGGTGCTCACACCAAACGCGAAAAATCGCGGCGCGAAGGGGGCGTGGCTTAGCTCTGTTGCTTGCCTCTGTGAGAGACGAGCGACGAAGCTTTCATTTCCGCTATCGACCATGGAATAAATAACCACTAGTTCTGCTTTATACTTGTTGTGGAAGTCCCAAACATGTCGGAACATGAAACGCCCTCGTGTTCGGGTTCATAACATCATCCGTAGCCGCACACAGATCGGTGAATTTCACCGACTCCTCCAGGAACTGCGTCTCGCGTATCTCCGTAAAACAATACCGATTATGCCATCCACCATGGAAATAACCACCAGTTCTGCTTTATACTTTTTGTGTAAACTCCAGATGTCGGAACATCAAACTCCATGGTGTCTGGGTTCATAATATTACCCGTAGTCCCACAACAGCGTCTCAATGAAGCCGCTACCAGCGCTGGTTCAGGCGGAGCAGCAGCAGTTTCATTCAGAAACGGGGAGACGGCGGTGGTGATGGGCGGAGCTTCTCAACGCAAATTCGCGCCACGTCCAGTGTGAACACAGCATTACTCTTGCCCTCTCCCTATACCTTTCTGCACATGTGATTGGATTTAAATGTTTTGTTCACATCATGGGCAAGCTGAAATGTTAATGTGCCAGAGTTTGACAACACAATAATTGAGTGAAGGATGCTAAACTTTATGCATTTATAGTAGCTCTTGGAATGATAGATTTAATGTTTTTAATATTTGCAGTCCAAGCTGTAATTTCAGCACACTGATCAACTGCATCCATGCAGTGTTATCTCAAATGGGGGTTGTAGAATTGCAAGGTGGTTGTTTTGTCCATTGCTTTTATATTGTGAAAAGAACTTTGCAGCCTTGCAGTTCTCGAGTTCATTTCAAGGTTTTGAGCTAGCTTCATTCAAAATTACAGCAAAACCCAGATTTTTATGTTTATGGGATATTCATTCTTTTCTATCAAACTTTAGTTCAGGGTGCTTTTTTTTTCTCCTTTTTTGGGTTAGTTGTTTGACAATTTATTTTTTATTAATATTTTAGTTGTTTTATAGAGATATTTTTGGAAAGTTTTCATGTTCACCTAACTTACACTTTTGAGGATGACCTGCCACCATCATTTCTTTAGACATCATCAGACCATGTGCTGTGCACCAAACTATACTCCTGCTTTGTGCTCACTATCTGGGTGTCCCAAATATAGAGATTTTTGAGCAAAATAACTTTACAGCACCCATCATTAATGCACTAAATAAAAGAATATATTTTGGAAGAATGCTATTAATACAAAGTTCCAGAGAGTTTGATAAACTGTCAGGATGCATTTGAAGTTGTTCCGGAGGCTCTGACTTAGCCATCTCTATGTGTGTGTAGGATGCATTCGCTAATGTTATCTGGACTGTTTATTTTACTTTAAGATGATAATCAGCTTCAAATAACAAACTAAATCCAAAAAAAGAACATAGCAGTTTGTGCTTTAGGTATCTCACTGACTTTACCACGTCAGATGTTCATCAGCCCGTCCACAGGGATTCATAGTGGCAAGTACAAACCTCAAACCTCTTGCTTACTGTCACTCAAGATACTTATGTCAAATTGCGCATGGTGGAAAGATGTGCCAAACATGTATTCTCCTCTGCCTTGAGGCTCTCCGCTAGAATACATCCCTTTGACAAGATCTCTGCTCTGTTTCTATGTGCTGTAATTTCCATGTCTCCATGCATTTTCACAAGAAGGGATAAAAGCCCAAACAGACACGTGCTAATGTGCGAACACAACTCACTTGTAGTAGCAGGTATGCATACTGTATCTGTATGCACACACACACCGGCATGTGAGTTCGGAGACACGAGGGAAGAGAAATGCAAATGCTCCTCTCTGCAAGTCGGTGACATGGCATCCATGAGGAAGAAAATGTGTTGGTGAGAGAAAGATGGAGAGATGGTGCTGATTCACTGTGCATTCTGTGTGTTTTCCCCCTACCCTGACACACTTCGCAGTGAAAGAACATGCTTGTCAGAGAGTGAAAATTGTCTCAGGAGGATGAAGCTTCGCCAACAAGCTTTTCTGTTTACTTAAGTTTCTCATTTATTTCCCCTCTATCTCTCTTCTCCAGTGTTTCTTGCCTGCGCCTCCGGTCGTCCTCGAAGACGGCAGGCTATGCCGCGCATTTTCCTTTTTTTTCCTTTAGCCGCCTCGTCTCTGAGTCCCATGCTGCTTTTCTTGCATAGTCAGGTTGCAAGTTGTGAGAGTACATGCGCGTTGGTGAGATTTATATAGCGCCTTTCATGAAACCCAAGGACGCTTAACAAAGACATAAATAAACATAACAGATGCAACAGTAGCTAGAGGACATAGGCTTTGGTGAAGAGGTGAGTTTTGAGGAGTTTTTTGAAGGTGTCCAGAGATGGTGTGTTGCGGAGCTCTATGGGGAGAGAGTTCCAAAGTGTGGGGGCTGTCACACTGAAGGCTCTGTCCCCAAAAGTTTGCATTTTTGTGTGAGGGATGGAGAGCTGGCCCGTGCCTGAGGATCGCAGGTTCCGGGACTGTGTGTAAGGGTGGAGGAGGTTAGATAGATACTGAGGAGCCAGGGCATTGAGGGATTTGTAGGTGAGGAGGAGGATCTTGTAGGTGATGCGGGACTTGACCGGAAGCCGGTGGATGAGGGTGGGGGTGAGACACCTGGCAGCCGAGTTTTGCACATACTGGAGCCTGTCCAGGGCTTTGCTGGGAACCCCGGACAGAACTCCATTGCAGTAGTCCAAACGGGAGGTGACGAAAGCGTGGATAAAGGTTTCTGCCACAGTCAGAGAGTGATTGCCGGAGACGTGAGATGTTTTTGAGGTGGAAGAAGGCGGATTTGGTGATGGACCTGATATGAGATTGGAATGATAGTGTTGGGTCCAGGATGACACCCAGGTTGCGGACTTCCAAGGATGGGGAGAAGGAACAGCCGTCAACGTCCAGGTGGAGATCTCCAACCTTCCGGAGCAGGGCCTTGGGAGCCACAACCATGAGCTCAGTTTTGTTGCTGTTGAGTTTTAGGAAGTTTGATGACATCCAGATTTTTATTGCATGTAGACAGTTTACAAGTGACTGTGGGGGTAGCTGGGTGGATGGTTTGGTGCTGAGATATAGTTGTGTATCGTTAGCATAAGAATGAAAGCTGAGACCATGGTGGCGGATGATCTGACCAAGGGGAAGCATGTAGATGGTGAAGAGGAGGGGTCTCTGTTTTAAAGAGGCATGTATGCCTGATTCTGTTTCATAAATCTAAATCATGAGTCATAAATGGACATAGAAACAGCCTAAAATATCAGTTTGATCATTGATACTGGTATCTGAATTTGTTAATATGATCTTACTTATATTTGATTGATTTAACATGCTAGAATTCTCGCACACAAGGACTTACACACAACGTATGGAAGGTGTAGTTGTTTATAAAAATACTGGCCAATTCTAAGAGTGTTTACCTGGTTCACTACTCTTGCCTCTGTTAAAGATATTGCAGCTCAAACATTTATCCATTAACTGAAGTTTTAATACCGAAGCTCTATCAGCTGTACTTTAATTGTTTTCATTCCTCAAGATAACACCACAGCTTGTTCTTCTGCCACCGCTTCTTTCTTCTTTCTGATTCTCCTCCATTAGACCAATTTCCAGTCTCTCATGCACTCCCACATCCATAATTTACTACTAATAACTCACGTGGCTCCCACTACTCCATTTCTCCCTGAGCAAGCCTTCATCTTTTCTTATTGCAAAGAAGAGAGACAAGTCCATTTCTTGATAGTTCTCTTCTTTTTAACTGAGCCCGTGGCAAGAAATCGGACGAAGATAGTGGGATTCAGGCCAAACTCATCAGGGATATATGAGTCCAGAGGCAGTAACATTACATATTATATTGTCTCAAGGCACTTACCCTCTATTACTCTGCTATCTTCTCTCTAAATCTGTCACTTTCTCTATCCACATTGCCTCCTTGCTCTCTTTTTCGCTCTCTCCTTAAACCCCCCTTTTTCTATCTCTTTGTTTAGTTTCTCTTGCTTTGCTCCTTTTTCTCTCTCCCCGTTATTAGACTTAAAAGACAATATTTGTCAGGCTTTGCTCACACTCTGACTCTTTGATACTACATGGAAGACTATCCTTTCAAAGTTTGTATGTGATTGCATGTATAAAGTTACAAATGTGATATGTTTGTTGAGTCGTTTCCATTTAGTGTTTGCTGGAGTGTTTCTTTCTGTTTGCAGTCACCACACTGTACAGAGCAATACAGAGCGAAATAATAAGGAACTTCAGTTGTTTCTCCATTTGTCTCTGTCAGTTGTGGAGTCATACAACACAAAGCAAAATGTTACAATTAACTTTCATGCACTGACCACACACTGACTGTTGTAACTTGTTTTATTACATTATTTACTCTTATTTTGAAGAGCATGGACACAGGAAGTGCTTTTACTTTGAAGGCAGAAAGTACAATGTTACGTGCTAGTTGATGCTAACTAACTTGAATGTTACGTGTGGATTATATACATGTCGGTTGCAAGAGCGCGTTCTCAATCGCTTTAACAGTTTTAAGACTGCAGTTCACCAGTAAAGTGATTCCGTTAAGACAAGACGTGTCCTGGTCCTCATTAGAAGCTCCACTTCATTACACTGAAAGAGTTCAAATCTTAAAATAGAAACACATACGATACCCATACTGGACAACGCGGTGATAGTATAATGAACCAAGTGAGAAGTAGGGTCATTTTCTCATAGACTGACTGAGGTTCAAGGCACTTCAGTTTTCAGAACCGGAGCTAGCTGTCGGATCCACACCTGCTTGTGTCCATTAATTTAGTTTGCAATTTTGCTGGGGATTAACCCAATCCAACTTTTTCTCCCTCGGATACAATATCTCAACATCGATTACCGATCTGAAAGCAGTCCCCTCTTTTATACGAACTTAGAAATTTGTATATTTTAACGCGTGGCATTGTTCATTGGGCTCTTTTTTAAGACAGGGATTGCCACAGAGCCATAAACTGAGTCAGATGTGCCAGATCTGTGCTCCATAAAAGCCTGGATCTGTATGTATTTGCATGCTCACACATGTGAATCTGCTTTCTAGTGGCGGTACAGGGGTACACGTTAGACCATTGGATGGTACAAGTAATGTGTTATTGCATGTTCTCTGTGTAAATGAGGGCTGCCACTTCAAGTTGACACAAATGAGTACTAAAGCATAGTTTGTTACTTCAAACACAACTCACTTATTTAACACTAATGTTGTTGTTGTGGTCGCATTACTGTAAGGTAGGTAGACAGAACATATCCTTACATTAATCCGTGATTTTTCTGCACAAGGCATAGCCTGTCTCAAAATTCAAATTTGGACAGATCATTACAGATACAATATTTTTCACTCTGTCGAATAGTTTGTGCACTAAATAAAACACACAAATTAATTCAATGAACATTCTTCAGCACATCAGACATTGTCTGTGCTCTGTTTGTGTGCACACAGAGTTGTAGTCATGCTTTTCCACTCTGTGATGCAGGTGTGTGAGTGTATGTGTGTGTTTCTCCCCAGAGCAGGGGTTTGTTAGTTCAGTCAGTATACCTGCTCACCTGTGGTACCCTATATCTCAGCTCCTTAATCTGATTTGACTGCATTCCTCCAGCCTCTGTCTCTGCCAACAGACCTCAGTGTGATTCTGTTGTCTGGCACAAAGTAATGAAAACACATAAAGCTCTCATTACCTGCCAGTGGCTGTGGGGATGAGTGGTAGTAGGCCTGTACGCGCACGCACACACACGAGAGTAGACACACAGATGAAGGAGCATGATCTCACATACTGTGCAGTCATACACACGTACGTACACACAACCCGAGATGCACACACGTGAGCCTGAGGCGGGCTGCAGTTTAAATTACTCAGCTGTCATAAGGATCTGATTGATGGTTTCCTCTCTCATGGCTGCAATATGATAAAGGTGGTATTTTCCGTGTAATTTCTCCATGGCCATGTTCGGATGGGAGGGCAAACTGATTTGGTCTGAGGTGCAGTTTTACATCTATATAGATTAGAGCCCGACCAATAAGGAATTTTCAGGGCCCATGCCGATATTAGGATATCTATCCATCCATCAATAATTGATATTATTTAGCATACAGGAATGTTATTTTTTAATTTATTTTCAATTCAGTTTATTTTATGTAGCCCAACATCACAAATACAAGTTTGCCTCAGAGGGCTTTACAATCTGTACACATGACATCCCTGTCCCGGGACCTCACATCGGATCAGGAAAAACTCGCCCAATAAAGATAGTAAAAAAAAAAAAGGGGAAGAAACCTGAGGGAGAGCAACAGAGGAGGATCCCTCTCCCCGGATGGACAGAAGCAATAGATGTCATGTGGCCAGAATGAATAACGTAACAGAGTTACAGCACATTCAATGAATGTGACAGAAATTATTAATATTATGAGTAGTAGGCATGGTCCATGAAGCAGAAGGAGGTAGAGAGAAGGGGGGGGGGATCAGCAGGGCCATGGCAGCTGGCAGGACCGGTTCCAGGCAGCCACAAATCCATGGAAAAAGAAAGTAGAGTTAGTTATGTGCAAGAGACAATAATTTATCCAGAAGGAGAGAAAGAAGAGGAAGAGCGAAAGAGGAAGTGAAGAAGAGCTCAGTGTATCCTAAAATGGCCTATAACAGCATATCTAGCGGCTGGACCAGGGCAAACCTGAGCCAGCCATAACTATAAGCCTGAAACAGCCCTAACTATAAGCGCTATCAAAGAGGAAAGTCTTAAGTCATCATTTTCTTGATGTATTTTGTGAATACACTACTGTACTGATCTATTTCAATATTGCTAATTCTATATTGCCCTTATTTTTCTTCACACCCGGGAAAGTAATTTGCTTCTGTCCATTGTGTAACACCATTGAAACATTTTGAGATTAATTAACTTCAGCAATGGTACTTTAACAGCAGTCATTGTGCGAAGTAGAACTTTTGCAGCTCTGGGTTCTTTTCTCATGAATTTGAACCATCCACCTTCCTTTTGCAGGCCTGCTTTTTCGGCAAGCTGCCTGCCTTTTAATCCTGCCTTTTTACTTGGTCTACTGGAAACCCCAATTGTGACAATGTTGACGCAGGTTATTAGTCTTCACATGGAAATTATGAAACACACGGGTAGCCATCCAAACAGCGCACATTCTCTCACTCACACACACGTGCCTTATTCACTCCAAACCCATTCCACTAACATCATCCCTATGTGGCCTTGCTCAGTAATGTTTACTAATATGATTCTGTAAAGGGCCCACAGGGAACAGAGAGGGTGTGTTTGAACTTAAATCACTCAGAAAAGAAGGCAGAGAAGCTCAGGAGGAGAAATTGGATTTATTGGAAAGAGATAAAAAAAAGCAACAAGAGTGTAGAAAGGAAAGAGAGGGAGACACAGAGGGAAAAGGGAGAGACAATAATATAAGGACAGTAGAGAGACTATAGACGTTAGACTAACTCGTCTTGAAATGCATTACTCTTAACTCTTACTCTTTGAGTAAGGGTGGAATTGGAGTACATGTGTAAACAAGTGGAGAACCCAATGAAGGGGTTGTGGTAGTCCATGCAAGCGGCATGGTTCGAGTGAATATCAACAATACCAATTGCAATATCAGCCTCTATGAAACATATGAAGAACAATGAAATTGATTGCAATGAAATGACACCAGCAATCATGGAAGAAATTCTATAAAAAGAATTATGATATTTTGTAAATATATTCAGGATGCCCAGAAGAGACATCTTAAAAAGACAGTTTACCCCAAAATGTAAAATACATACAGGACTTTCCCTCTTAACTGCAAGTATTTATCAACCTATATGTTTTTGGTGTTAGTTGCTTGTGGACTGTGGCACTCTCTCGCTCCATCTCTTTCTCTCTCTCATACTCACTAACACTACGCATGAAACCGGCGCACTTAGTAGGTTAGTTAAATTCTTAAAATATATTGTTGGATTAAGAATTTCCTAACATGTTACCTATATGCTCACAGGCCAACATTTCTTGCATGAATCATTACTTTGCGAGACCGCTCTGACATTAAATAGGAAGATAGTCTCCTTGTTAATGACCTTGATGGGATACAGTGGGATACTGTACATGTCTACAACTCTCCACAAAATGTTCATTTCATTTTATTTCTGCCCTCTAGTCATTTAATCTCAGACTTTCCTGACCATTAGTTCTAATCAGAATCCCCCTTGGTGCCTACCATCATCAAATGCTCTTTTGCCTTACATCTGGCTGTATACCAGCTGCCTTCAATCAGCTACAATCACTATGTCAGTGTCCCATGTGGTGTGAATAAAAGGAGGAAAGTAAATTTATTTTTTTGCTTTCTCTCCAAAGCTCTGAAACAAGCGAGTTTCACTCTCTCGTTCGGTCTTTAAACATCACCCTTTTTCCTCTCCATCCGTCTTGCCTTTAGAAAGTCGACCACCAGATGCTCTTTTCCACCTGTGCTGGCCTCGGGATGTGGAGGTCTGCCAATGATCTGAGTTGCCACTTTTTTTCACAGTGCACCCTCTCAACTAGGCTTTACCATCTATGACCTCATCGCACAACACCTGCTGTTGGCAAGGCTGTGACTCTTTACTTTTCTAACTTTTTTCTCTGCACTCCTTTTATATCTGAAGCTGGAAATCTTCCCACCAGCGCGACCTCAAGCGAGACAAGACTAGAAAATCCTGCTCCCTACGAGACCTTTCCATCACAAGTGACAAGACTCATGCCCAGTCTGCCAAAACACTCAACAAAACAACAGACTGCAAAGTGAAGGTCAAACTACAGTTGCATCCTGATCCTGAACTTTAAAAGATTTTCTTACCATCAACAAAGTCCAGCCAATACTTTTAGGCCCTGAACCCCCGCCAGTTTATCTCCTGAAACACACACTATACTTTTTCAAACTGTGGGCTTGCATATTAAGTAGAGAGGTTGTTTGGTTAGGAGAAAGTGACAATGGGACATGATTGGAGAATGCTATCATCCAACTTGTAATGTCCTCTTAGTCATTCCATTCCATAATAATTATGTAAACAGGCTTATCCTATTTAGGGGTAGCTGGAGCCGATCCCACCTGGCGTTAGGTTCACCCTGGAAATGTCGCCAGTTTATCGCAGGGCACACATAGAGACAGACAACCATTCACTCTCACATTCAAACCTACCTTTAGAGTCTCTAATTAACCCAAGCTGCATGGCGTTTGACTGTGGGAGGAAGCCGGAGAACCCATAGGGAACCCACGTTCTCGCGCACGGAGAGAACGTGCAAACTCCACACAGAAGGACTGCCATGCAGCCCCTTATCAGTCATGATTTTTTTTATTCATTTAATAATAAGTTCCCCGGCTCTAAGGTAACATCTTCCAATTGTTTGTTTTACCACACCATCATTTTAAAGGAAAGGACACACCAATCAATTGGCAAAATCAATTCGTCATCATGGAAGGGCAACGGTCAGAAGATCTGCTCAAGGAGGCCAAACCAATCTGTGCACATGTTCTGTGTAGAGTTCATCTTTGAACTTTTACACACATATTGGCACCATTTACCAACAGCAAGCTGTCTTGACAGCGCTGACCTTTTGCGGAGACTGAGAGCCGCAGAGTACAAAATAGAGGAGGCTATTGTAGCTTCTTAGCAGAGTTGCATCATTAACATTTATTTAGCCTCTTCTGGCAGAGTAAAAACTGCTCCACAACAGAGTAATGGTTTGCAAACAGTTGTGAGACATGAGTTGAGGATACAAAAGTGGGTTTTGAATGAACTGATTGTCCCATTAGCAACAGCTGATGAGATGAAAAGTTTGCCAAATGGCCACTTTCCGTTTTTCCTTGTCAATGTCTTTTCAGTGAAGGAAATGTTGTCCAATGGTGAACTAATTGGCAGGACACCACCTAGTTTGCGTAGACGAACATAATTCACTTTGTTTGTTTGATGGCTTCCTAAAACTGAATACATTTATTTGAGAACCTGGAACTAATTAGTGTTTTACATTTGTTTCATTGATAAATGACTTAAAGGATTTAGAGATCAGTTTTCAGGACATTAACTAATTGATTAAGTTCATCAATCTCAGGGGTAGCAAAGGTAATTCATGTGCATCTAAAGGAGGCAGTGGCGTATGAGTTTCTGCATGATGTAGTTTTTAACAGGTTATGTGCAGATGAGTCTCTGTAGTGTAATTACAGTTATATAAACAGTATGCAATCTGTGTCTCGTGTGCATGAGTAATCTTGGCCCTCTGAATGTGGAGTGAATTTATTGGTACGTGAATGAGCAACATCTAACAACTCTGATATGAAACTGTCATGGCAGAACGGCAGAGAAACACTCCCCCTCTCTTTCTGCTCTCTTTCCCTCCCTTATTCCCATGTGGATGACACACATGGTCCAACAGCTGATGTACTGTACAGCATTATGCTGCTCACTGTGCGCTTCAAGTCGGTCAACTGAGGCAATGGATGTGCAAAATGTAAATGTAACATTAGAAAATGTAAAAAATAAAAACAGCGGGAAGAAAATGCATGTTCACTGTTTAGCAGGGACTTAACTATGTGAGAGGGAAACATTGCAAGGCGGGGAAAACAGTATTGCTGTATTTGTTTGTGTGTATAAATAGAGAGGGAATTGATTCATCAGTACTGCAACAACAACATATTTAGCTAAGCTCTTGTTAACTCTTAATTGTCTAAACTCCCTCCTCCTACAGAAAGTTTCTATTCGGTGCACAAATCAAGAACATATGTTAGAATCACTTTAGAGGGAGATCCGCACATTTAAAAAGCCCTTTTTGCAGATGTGGGAAATGATTTTGATTTAGGATTCACCTTCTGGGGATCATACATTCCAGTACATCATCCTTTTTTTTTATCCATAGTTTCTATAAGTGAAAAATGATTGCCTTTTATATCCACGCAGTATTATTAAAAAAAAAGAAAAACTAAATGTACACTTCCAGTTTGTTATTTCAGTGGTAAGAAACAGTATGTTTTCACTGAATAACTATGATATATGTGCAGCTGGTTTAACATTAGTAGGAAGATATTTTAACACATATTTTACAATTTTGTACAACCTTCAAGCTTCTCATAGTGCAACATTGGAAATAAAGCACGGGAACTAAGCTAATTTTACGAAATAATTTTGCGGGTGTCAGATACATTCAATTACCAAAAGTGAACCTTTGATCTGGGCTTATTTATCATGAGTTGGGTTAGCCCCCCTCACCTTCTTAATGCTATGTGGACAATATGTAACACTATTAAAAACTATCGTGTGCATCTCACTTAAAGGATGTTTGGGGAAGGCCCTTTCTTGTTCCAGGACAACAATTATGTGCACAAAGAGAGATCTTGGAAGAAATAGTTTTTGGGGTTAAGTGTGGAAGAACTTGACTGGGCTGCATAGAGTCCTGAACCTCAATCGCATCCAAAATGTTTGAATGAACTGAATATTGACTGTGTGAGTCAGGTTTTGTTGCTCAACATCTCACTTGTGATCTTGTGGCTAAATGAGCAGATTTCTGCATCCAGGCTCCCAACATCTTGTTGTATACTTTCCCAGAAGAGTGGAGGCTGTTATATCAGTATCTTAATGCCCAAGGTTTGCTGAATTGACTAATGCTGTCTTATTTTCTTGGGAGGAAAAGGGAGGAAAAGATGCAAGCTGGGGCAACAAATAAAGCAAATAAAGCCTGTTGAGGCTTCTGCTGGTTCACATATTTTTTAACTTCTAAGTGAACTCATTGTTACTTTAAAAAACCTTGGAAATTCATGTACAACTTGAGAGAATGTAAATCTCCACCACCTGTCAGTGCTTCTCTCTGATCATCCTCGCTTCCTTTGGGATGACCCTCAGGGTCCGTCTTAATCCTCCAGTGAAACTCTATGTTGCTCCCCTCCTTTCTTCCTCCTGTCTGTCTATTACTTCTGTCCTCCTCTTGTTTCTCTCTCTCTCTCTCTCTCTCTCTCTCTCTCTCTCTCTCTCTCTTTCTCTCTCTCTCTCTCTCTCTCTCTTTCAATCGGTATGCCTGTGTGTTGCTGGATGCTCAATCACAATTATTTAACCTTTTGTGTAGTGACTGATCTCCACCCAGTCACTCGGCTGGGCGCGGGAGAAGTTCCTGTTTCTTACTCGCTTTTTCAGATAAAAGTCCAGGCCGTTTTTGTATATCGTTGGGTGAGGTTGCCATTTAATTATATTTCATGATTATACAACTTGTACATTCCTGGGCCCTGTTTCTCAAACCTGGCTTACTGAGTTAGCGGGCTAATTTTCAAGATAAGATGACGTAGGTCTGGCTTTTTGGTTTCTCGAAGCAAGCTTAGATAAGTCACCATAGCAACACATCCAAAAATTTAAACCTGCTCCAGCGCAGGCTTACTGAAATTCACTGGATAAGCTGGCCACTCCCACAGGACAAAAAAGGCAGCTCACTTCCTCATTGATGAAAGAGCGATATTAGTTATATTAGTTTTATAGGGAGAGAGTTCTTCCAGATCGCCAAGATCCGTTCTCACATTATCATGACTTCCTGTACGCGGCGCTATAGATTCTGCTGACAAGAAATAATTTATTTACGAGAGCTTCTCGAGCCGCGGACATTGATCAGCACAGGCGCAGCCGATCGCCCGTCTCACAAGTAGAGACTATCACCCGCTGCATGTCTTGCTGTTCTTAAGTTTATTTAGCGCTTAAGAAACTTATGGATGTGTTGAAAGCACTCATCATTATATGACAGTGCTATTAGTACACCATACATATCATTATTGGAGAACATGATTAAGGTGATCGTGATAAGAATACAGAGAATCACACACAATGTATTGTCACTTCTTCAATTGATTGAATTTCTGATTATGAATAATACATACATACTGATCCGCCCATACACATTCAAACTCCTAGTTATATGGTAATCTACACATACATGTATATACACATATATAGTCCATGATACATACGCCCATACAGTACATATATCCTCATAAGTATATATTTATTCGTAAATATAGTCTGATTAATTTGGGTGATGAAGTACTTAAAATTTGCCGATACATTTTCCCAATACTTGTCTGATATATTTGCGACGCTCATGTCTCGCAGCGGGGGCTGTTAAAGTTGCGTTCACGGCAACAACGTTGCAAAAACGTTGGAATATTCGCAACACGTTTGCTGTGAATGACTACAGTGTTGACTTCCTCATATGCCTTCATGATCATCTCCTGCTTCTCAGCAGAGAAATAAAAAGAGGTTCCTCTGAGTTTATTTGCCAATGTACTGTTAGAACATTGTGGTGTCAGTGCTCGATTATTATCCCTTCTGAAGAGGAGCGGCCACGCGCATTTATCCAGATGACTGAGGTTTTGCTAGAATTAACGAGACCGTTTCAGCGCGGATCAGCCGTGAAGAAACCCAGATAGCCTGATGTCAATCATCTCGCTAATTTAAGATGGATAATAGGACATTTGCTTGACTTTGTTTAGTCAGGTACGAGAAACAGGGCCCTGGTCTCCTGAAGTGTTGCTCTTGCGGTAAAAACCGTGAGATCTCCCCGTCACCCATGCGTCACCACCCACCTGGCTGTTACACCTGTGCCCCATATATAAACTACCACAATAAAGTGCACACTACCACAGTAAAATACAGACACAACCAATGGCTCCTACATTTTTTATACTTTGATATAATTCTTACAATCTTTTTCAGTCCCGAAGAGTGTAATTTAAATCTCAGGTCAAATTATTTGTCCTTTCTTTACCTCCACCTCTGTCTCTCTCTTCCTTTCAGTACTAAATCTCACTCCTATTTCTATTCTTTCTTTGGCCAATTTGCTTATCTTCCACAGTGTCTCTCCCTCTTTTCAACTTTTCCTCTGGCTGTATCATTTTCCTATGGATCTCTTTTTATCCTCCAGCTAAAACGTGCATTTCTCCTTTCAATTAATTTTAACTCTGGCTGGTATCCCTCTTTCTTCCCAGTGTCTTATTTTCTTCAACATAATTTCTATCCTTTTCCTCTGACAACATTTTAGTTATCCTTCTCTTTACATAGATTACGTGCACTACAGTATTGTGTGTGTGTGTGTGTGTGTGTGTGTGTGTGTGTGTGTACGTAGGCAGCTGGCCTCTCAACTCAAGCCCCTGTTCCCCTGACAAGAAATCCATTATCTTCATGATGCTCTTGGACTCTGAGGAAATTGAGTTACGCAACCCTATCGACTTTCCAGGACTCTGAGTGCTTTTACCCTGAACTAACTTAAGTTTCTTTTTGTCTCTGTATCCGTCTCGATCTCTCTTTTATTTGGCGGGAATATCTGACTAAGTCTGAGAAGGTCATGAAAAAAAAGCCTCATGCCCAAGGGAGCCATATAAGTAATACAAAATCAATCGGACTTAACTCAAAACAAAGTGTAAAGTCAAAACTAATGTGCATTTGAGGAGAGAGGGCAAGCTCAAATCGTGGCACCGGCATCTCTGACACATGCCGTTGCATCTCGGGACTTGCCGCAGCAGCTCTGGACCTGCCCCCCGGATGGGGGGGTGCAGATTCTTTAAAAAAAAAAAAAAGAAAAAACCTTTATTTTATTTTTATATTTTTTCAATAATCCTTTATTAATGCCACAGTGGGGATATTATTATCTGCATTTTACCCATCCTTAGTAATTAAGGAGAAGTGTGCTGCTGTGAAGCTCTGGGGCTTCAGTGTCTTATCAAGGACGCTTCAACATGAAACTATGAGGAGAACAGGGATGAACCGCTACCTTGTGGTTTCAGGACGACCACTCTCCCCATGAACATGAACATGAAAAATATATTGCGTGCTTTTCACAATGGATTTGTTGCTATAAGCTATCAGTATTTTAAGCTATCAGCGATCACTTGTAAAGCCTAACAGTTCATGTATTTGCAGGTCAAGACAAACAGCGTGCGGAGCTCCGTAAATGACTTTTCTGACTTTGCATATCGAGGCTCTGGAAATATTCTTCCAAAAGCCTGAAAAACACTGCAGTGACAAAGCCTGCACACATTGTGTTTGTCATTAAAACTAAATATTAGTTATTTTTTGAACGGATATAACTTTATTTTCATTTTTCTAACAAAGTGATAACACTTTTTGTTTTCCTACCATCATTGTCGTGGAAATTGTTAATAATTATTGTGAGGAATAATTAACATTGATATGTGATCAGACGGTCACCTATACTAGTGGCACCTCTAGTAGTGGCACCTATACTAGTGGCACTAGTATAAGTGCCACTACTATACGAGTATAGTATAGGTGCCATTACTATACGAGGTGCCGGTGCCACAAAGTTGTGGCAAGCTGCCACAGGAAGTGCCTATACGAGGTGCCGGAGCCACGATTTGAGCTTGCTCTTATGACATTTGAGGCTTGAAAAAAATGCTGATTCAATACGCTTTCTAAATAAACACCATTCTGGATATTGCCCACATTACTTTGTTTAGATATGTTGTTTAGGTAATTATTTCTGTTTTTTTAAAAAAGCTTTATCTAATTGTTATAGCAGAACTCGTAACATTTTTGTTGAAAAAGCGTTCAGTTCAACAAGGCTGGCAAAACAACTATTTGTTTACCTTCAACCAAAATACATCAACATAACATATCATAGGAATACACCCTTGCCCTTTTACTGACACAATGAAAAAATAGTCAAAATAAATCACCAAATATTAAATTGAATGAGGGAGTTATGCATGTCAACATGGGCAATCATTTGATTGAATTCCTTTTTAAAAAATTATCCAAAAGAGAAAAAAACATCAAAACCTCTCACCAGTATGTGGATATGTTGGAAGTTGCAGATGGAGTAGGAAACGTGTTTTTTTATCTTTTAGTAAATTGCAATAAAGTGACTCTGTGGGACATATGGACTATGACTTGAGACTCATTAGGACTTGGAAAGCAAACATCACTGACTCTTCCCCTCTGTATCGCTCAACCGGAGAGATTCATGATGTTAACAACCAGAAGGTTAATGTTGTAAAATGATTAAAATCCGCCAATGTTTTCGTCACATAGTCAGGGCTAATTTACTGACAAATTAATCAGAAAAACAGTAATTATAGTCGCAATTAAACCTCACAGGGTGAATCTGAGCACCGGTGCTGTCAACTCACAGGAACGATATTTGCATGATGCAGATCCTGACAAATCATTCACATAGCATGCCTTGTGAGTGAACCGTGATGACATGAACAGAGATGATTACAATTATTGACTAGTGTTCAGCTTGGCTAAATGCAGTAATTAATTCCTCCTGCCACAACAAGTTGCACCCGGCCCCCTGCTGATATGTGTCACACTGCGGTGAGGGTTGTCTTGTCTTGGGTTTTTGTCTCCTAACTTATTTTGAAGCCTGACTCTCCTCTCGTTTCAGGTCACTTGCCCTTCCTCATGTGTCACCGGTCTGATTGTCTCCCCTGATTCCTGAGTGGTTCCACCTGTTCCCCATTGCCCTCATGTGCTTATAGTCTGCGTCTTCCCTCTGTCCTGTGCCAAAGTGTTTGTCCTGGTCCATGCACCAAATCCCGCATCCACAGCCCTAGTTAGATTTTCCCCAAGAGTTTTTGTGCGTAAGTAGTTTTGTTCTGTTTTTTTCCCCTCCTTTGGGAGCGCTTTATGTTTGAAGGTTTAGTGAGAAAGTTGTTTGGATCAAAGGAAACAAAGTGCGCCGTACGGATATCCCCTGCATCTGGGTCCTCCTTTTAGACCAGGCCTGACAATGTCTAATTTGTGACGTGCTGAGTCTGTTGTCACATCTGTTAACAAAGACGGATTTGACATCTTGCAAACCTGAAACTGACGAATGGTTTGCAACAAGCTAACACGCTCCTGTCTGTGTTTCTCGCCTTCTTTATGAGTCATGAGTGTTCAGACAGAGCTTTTTTACGGTTTTAAATGGGGGTGGTAGGAAAGATGAGAGGAAAGACATGTAGTTTAAAAAGATGGAAATGCTGGCGCATTTATTCAGTCTGTTTAATCCATGGATTTTTATCTCTATGATGCAGTGGCTCAGTGAAAATAGAATATCCTCAAAGTCTCAGGTGATTTCGCCAACGCTGCTCCATCACAGATAATATTTCCAGCTGTCAAACTGATGATGGTTTTTATCAGCGGATGGTTTCCATCATTATGTCTGTTTCGCTGCGAAAATGGGCAAAGGAATTAAGAGAAATGCACATGGGGTCCTTCATTTAGACTGTTCTCCTTCCTGGATTTATCTTTTTTTTTCATTGTCACCAGTTTGACGCATCAAGCTCTTGAGGGACATCAAGCTTAAACTTAGATAAGCACTTTTTTTGCATGGTCGAAGACATCTTTGGAAATTATTTTAAATAAGACTTTTGTTGTATGTATTTTCATTTTTAAATCATGTTACCTCGCAAGGCAAATTACTCAAATGCATTCATAAGTTATATTGTATTTTGTTTTTTTATAACAGGAGATATTGCAGTTATTTCAGCAAGAGTTGTTCTTTTTCTAATAAAAATTAAATCTCCACCATCTTTACCATCCTTTTGCAAGCCCTCTGAAAAAAATGAAGCCATACCGTTACACGCGTCGGCGAGAATTTCTGTGTACAGGTGTTAGCTGTGGAGAGTTTCTCCTCATATTAACCCCCATACCTTCTCAATAACCCAATCATCACTGCCAAACAGATCTGTCAATATGAGTTGCCCATAGCACTTTGGCCATGATGGCTTTGAGACAGGGTTAGAGGTCATGAGAAAAATAGTCCCCCATTTACACAGAAACTGAACGTCCTGCCATACCCATTACAGTATTTGCATTTTTTTTAATGGAGTCCTTTGCTACCCTGTCATGTTTTATCACAGCTCTTGAAAATATGGCACGTCTGAGGTTAGCTTGAGTGGAAAGGCCACGGGAGAAAAGGTAGGCCTGTAAGTCGGTGCTCAGGAGAAGGCTTGTTGAAGTTGTCAGTGCTCCATACGAGTCGTCACAACTTGACAGCATCAAAAGACAGATATGTTATTGCTCGGTGGATTGATCATGAAATCCTTCTGATATCTACGTCACACAGTCAAATCCAGAGGCTACAATTACAGATGTAGAAGCAACACAGGCATGTCCCTGTTGCATGTCTTTTTTTCAAGACATCTATCAAGACAATACATATGTTGTGTGACGTATTTTCACACACAATTTGCAAAAAGCTGAGGTCAATTAGTTGTGACACCTCGAGGGCTCTCATTTAGCTATGTTTTTCTCCCATTGGGAAACGTTTGAATCCTCAGTGTTACTCATCTGCTTCCCCTCACTTTTAAACAGTAGCTTACTTTGGCAACTCTGATGAAAGAGTAATAAATGTGCTAATTTATGGGCTCTCCTCTGCTCTCTTTGGATATTATGAAGGCCCCCATTTTATGATGAAACCACTTTGAAACTGAAGAAATGTTTAGCGGGACTACTCCCAATGAGTCAGCCAAAACAGATGAGGCGGCTATTTTTTCCCCACCAAGTTTAGTTTAGATGTTCATCCCTTTAACTTCGATCAAAGGGCAAGGAAACTTTCCCGAAAAGTGGAAGGTTTAATGGATGGATGGATAGATATACAGAGAGATAAAGACGGAGATGTAGAGAGACGGAGTGAAACTCTGCGTTCCAAAAGTTATGTGACAGCAAGCAGC
This sequence comes from Taurulus bubalis, assembly GCF_910589615.1. Taxonomy (NCBI): domain Eukaryota; kingdom Metazoa; phylum Chordata; class Actinopteri; order Perciformes; family Cottidae; genus Taurulus; species Taurulus bubalis. The sequence goes on along the minus strand of NC_136590.1, from coordinate 29,586,654 downwards.
GTCTGACCTTAACAGTGTGAAAGGAAATCTACCGTTTCAGGTTCAAAGAGCTAATGAATATAAATGAAAGGCATCGACAAAAATGAATCGGCTGTAGATTAAAGATCAGACCCATCTGTAATTGTGATTATGCATGCATTCGCCCCATCGAACAGATGAAAGATATCAATCGATGGCAAGCATCAGCACTTTTTGCGTTTTAAATGCCAATAACCTGTCCTCTTCTCTCTCCTTGCAGGCTTAGAGAGTCTTCTTGGTGTGTGTGTGTGTGTGTGTGTGTGTGTGTGTGTGTGTGTGTGTGTGTGTGTGTGTGTGTGTGTGTGTGTGTCTGTGTCTATGAGCATCATTGGGGAACAATTCCAGTACATTTAAAGTAAAATAAATGTCTCTTCCCATTCATTAGCCTCGTCCCTCATGTAATATATGTTCAAGTATGTTTTAATAATGGCTTTAATTGTTATAGGGTCCGCATTTAGCAGCAACGATGGCTTCTACTTTTTAATTGCCATGCATTTCTCGCAAAACAGATGGTGAAACAAGCAAAAGATTGAGCAAGATAGACACATATGTATCCTGTTTTTTAATGTGAGAGAGAAAACGGAAATAAATTAGTTATTAATTACCATATATCAAATTATATTCAACAAAGATATACTTTATTTATGTAATACATGCTAAACATCTTTCTCTTGCTGAGTCATGACATTCAAATCTGTATTTGTGTGTGTGTGTGTGTGTGGACAGCATCTGTTAGTCTGTCAGCAGGCCTCTTGGAGGTGCTTATCAGCAGGACAGTGATGGGTTAAATACCCCACGTCTTGATACTTTGATCTAACTGCTGATGGCTGGGTGGGGTGGAGGTTGACAGCATGGGGGATGAAGGGAGAAGGAGCAGGGGGAGGTAGACATGGATGCTGATGTGCTCGAGGTGGAGGGAGGGATAAAGTGTTGCAATGCAGATGAAGAGATGAGAGGGAGAGACACATAGGATAGACATTAATGCAGTCACAATGTATTGTAATACAGTCTGTTTAATCTGTTGAAGTTACACAAGGCAAAGTTTTCATGTAAAACGACTAAATGTCTGTCGCACTGCAAAGCTGTAACCCTTATTATACACTTAACAACAAGTGCATAGAAGTGTTTGATGGTTGCTATTCCTAGATGCATGCCACTTACAAGGCGAAAAAAATTGCAAAATATAAAATAGTACTTAATCAAAAGGGCTGGCAGGCTCAGCTGTGTCGTTTCAAAGCGGCTGTCATTGGCATAAAATGTTAGCATGTAAAAAAATAATTTGACATTGACACTCCATTCAGCACCAAAATAATTGTCATTTTGAGAGCCAAGCCACTAGATTAGACTAGTCTTATCAGCCCCAAATCATAAAGTGGAGTAGGGAAGAGCGCCTGAGAAGCTGTGTTAAACTTATTTTCTCAAATTAAATTCTGTCGGCAGGTTCGGCCTCTGACAGGAAATCGTCTCTGTTCGGAGGAAGTGATCAATCAAAACCTGACAGTGAAATAAAAACTGCTTTCTGTAAATGGTAACAAACAAGCACTCTGGAGAAAGCTGGCCTCAATAACATTGGCTCCTCGACCTCTGCCACTTCGATATCCTTTGGCCGGGTTGGTAATGTGCACAGCCTACTCATGGCTGTGCACATTACATAATTCCTGGAAACAGAAATTCAGTTATCAAAGAGTTACCTCTTGCAGCCAACACCTAAATATTATTATTTCTTTTGACAAACCTATCGAGTGTCTTGGACTTAGTAACAACTTTCAGATTTCCATAGCACGACATCACGTGTGGTTTGCTTTTCTTAGTACCTGAAAAGTTTTGGAGAAACATTTTTGATTTACAGAGTTTTCATTTGATAGCTCAGATAACTTTATACAATCCCAAAAACTTGTACAGTGTTTTCATGTTTATATTCACCCCCATGCTTTATTTTGCTTTTGGTAAGGTTTCCACAGAGGATCATTAAAGATTCATCTTATCTTCATAGGGAAAAAGTCACTCAGACAGAGAACAATACAGAAAAAGACAGAGGGAAAAATAGGACAAGACAGAAAGGAGAAAGAAATGCACAGATGGAGGCAGACAGACAGATAAACCAAGCAAAAAAAGAAGTAGTTTGCCCCTGGTTCTCCATGTCCCGCTGTATAGTTGCTAGCTCTGTGCACTCCAACCCCAGTCTTTAAAGCCACAGCAGGGGGTGACACTCAACTCTGCTGCATGGCTTCTATATAAAACCTTCACAGTTTATTTGCCTTCTGCAGGGATTACACTCAACACTCATTTTTCACATTCAGCTCGTTTGGGCAAGTACCTTATGCGTCTGCCCGGCTTAATCATTGTGTTTGTGTGTGGATGGGACTGAGGGAGACAATTGTGTTTGTTTGTCTGTATATATCCGTCATGGGGGTTTCCTTTCTACCTGTGAGGCTACTTTCATCCTCAAGAGTGTCTTATTTGGCATGAAACACATTGTATTCCTCTTAGTGACTGCATGCTTTGTGATTGTCTTGGCAGCCGCATTAAAAAGAACAGGCAAAGGAGACGGTGTTTGTTGTGGGGATCTGGGTCCAGGGTGCATCACAGGAAGACATTGGCATGCGACTATTTTTCTTTTTTAAACCACTTGATTCATCAATTTGCTTCGTCGGGTAAATCAAGCATGAGATTAGACAAAACATTTCCAGTTGTCTGGATAGACGGTCTGCATTTCAGGTCAGAGAGAAGGAACCGATTCCTGCTTGGTATAAATATTAATTAAGCTGAGCTGGTGAATACATTCAGTTAACAACAATGTAGCCAGAGCTCATGCCGGGAGATTTCCTCAATGTACACCCTTGTGTAATGTGCATTGCTACTTAACATCTTCTCCTAGATTCCCTTATCTACTTTAACATGACAGAAACATCGACCTATTTGTAACTTCCCCATATTAATCAAAGTTTCTGTTGAGTAAACAGGTCTGGCAGAGAAAGTGAACCTTTTTCTTGGAGCCAAAATGCTTGGCTTTGAATTACTGCTGTAAAAATGTCTTTGCTTCAGGCAATTTACAACATTGACGTCAAGCATTTTGATTGACAATGCTTAATGCACCTCATTTAAAGAAAGTTTTGCAATGGCAACCACTGTTCATGCTTCAGCGTCACCATTGCTACCTGAATTGCCTGGGATCGAAGAACAGCTGTAGTTTTCTTAATGGCAGGTGTAATCAAAATGGTGGCATTGTTTGGAGTGTCGTCGGCTGTTTTCACAGTGAGTTGTAGTATGGGGTTGCCTGCACCTCTGACCCTGTCATACATGCACCACTGTTGCTTGCATTCATAGTGGAAACGCGTACCTTAAAATCTTGGTCCCTCCATTTGTCAGTAAAGCAGAGCTTCTTCAATGTATTGAAAATCCATTGTTGAGACTATCAGTGTCCTGTCCCTCCTCATACCAACCATCAGCTGGGGGGTACCGAGTGTGGTCATAGCAGCAAAGCCAGTTTTCTCCTTTGGTCTACAAAATCAAAACTGGATTATTTGCCAGAAGGGCTATTTTTAGCATTGGTATCCCTTTAGTGACCAGCTAAAGCATTAACTTCCTCTAGTGTCTTTCTTCTTCCCGTCCTCAAGGCGTTGCACTCAGAAAATGTAAATTAAATATGTGTAAGGGAACATTCTTTAAGGTTGTACACTTAAGTGTGCAATAGGCATGATGGCCTGGTCTGGGGTTGCCTTTGAATCAACTTCCGATCCAGAGTTGAGATGAGATGAGTTGCGTTGCGTTCCACTTTTATTGTGTGTGATAGAGTGATAGTGAGATTGGTTTCCTGCAGAAGATACACAGTAAGTCCAATGGTTCCTTTGGTTCTTGAGTATCTTTCAACCTCGACTGGCTGATCTCTCAGATCTTCTTTCACATCACTTCCGACAGAGTGCTGTTGCATGCTTTGACTTTGGCTATGACAATGAGTGATCTGCATGCTCAGTATCTGTGACAAGCTCCACACTCAAAATCCATCCTGTATGCCTGAGAGCAATAGAAGGTCACTGTCTTGGGTGATTGAGCATGCACCATTCTACCCTCATCCCAGTGGGGAGGTTGCATTGTTTTTGCCCCACTTGTGGGTTGCCCTCTGATATTAAACGCGAGGCCATGTTGACGCACACAAAGCAGCTTCTTCCTATGGGGACAGGGTTGTTGGTTAACCCTCATTTAAGGTGGTTCTTGCCAATTGGCTTTTGATGTAGCAACCCTTTCACTGCATGTATCAGCGGTCACAAGGCAAATTATGTAGGAAATGGTACAAAGGTGTGAAAAGGATCTAATAAGAATTTGTTCCATGACGATGGAGTATTTAACCGTAAATAAAAAAGTCCTTGTTAACCTTGGGGTTGGAAACGAGCATTGCTTATTCTCCAGAGGTGTTTAATTTTAAGTTTAATATGCATGATCATTTTTCTGCAATGCAGAGCTTCTATAAGTCTCTTGAAAATATGATATAACATAATGCAATTTCACAGTTAATTGCTGCAATTAGGAAAATTATGGGCACTAAAACCGGGGTCATGGTCCAGTAAAGGTTGATAAACCCTGCTATAAAGCCCTGTTAGAGGGCTGCTTCTGAGAATATGAATGCTTAGCTATCGACCTTCGCTTTGCTCTGTTCAGCCCGATTGATTTCACTATTCCACAGATTTCTCTGTTTTCACTGCAGATCTGATCTCTTTGCCCCGTCTCACTCTGGTGACCAGCTTAATTAATAATCAAAGTTTTGTTTGACATTGCATGTGTGTGGCTGCGTCGGGGCAGTTTTCTGTCGCAGGTTCAGTACAATCTCATCCAGTTGATCCAAATCTGATCTGTGAGGTCGCTAGTTTCACTCACACACTCAGTTGACTCAGTGAGATCTTGTTGTGTGTTCACATCTGCTTATAAAACCTACAACCTGAGCTCTGCCTTTTTGAAGAGAAACAGCAACTCAAAAGAGCATGGGTGACAAAAAAAGGCTGTTGTGTTTGTTGTTGCAGCCCAGTTTTCTACAATGAGCCCACCCACTCACTTGACTGAAGTATTTGTAGCAGAACCCTTGCGTCCAGAAATGTCAACAAAAAAAAGTTTGTATGTTTTGGAGTGGCAATATCTTTTCTGAGTTTTATTTATTTTGTTAGGTTAGGCACACTGCAACCCGCTACACCTCTACTACAGAATGGTAACAAATGGAAAGAGAGACTTGAATGGTGGTATGAGGTGGCGTTGCAAGTCAATCTCTCTTTCGTCAGTGTAGCTGACACCGCCAGCAGTTTGTATGGCCTTTGTATGTGCATTTCTCTGTGTGTATGTCTATCGGTGAGCAAAGTGGAAGTTGGCCAAGGATAAAGTGTTTCACTGTGGCCAAATTCACACGTTCCTCTCACATTATTGTCTCTTAGTCAGGTGTGACAGGGAGAGAAACAGATAGGAGGAGGCAAAGCAAGAGACAAAGCAAGAAGGCCTGAGTGCACAAAAAGACATGCCCAGCCTCATAATCTAATTTGATATCCAATTTGTTGAGTTACCCCCAGCTCTGTCTCCTTCGTCCTCCTTGATCCTTGTCCATGCATCGCTCTCTCTGCTCTCTGCTTTTCCTTTCTTGAACACCATGCACTTGCCAACTTTTGCAGGTGTGTAGCTGAGGCAATTTTAGCTTAAAGTACACTGTCTACCTTGCAGCTTGCATAAGAAGCTGTGTGTGTGTGTGTGTGTGTGTGTGTGTGTGTGTGTGTGTGTGTGTGTGTGTGTGTGTGTGTGTGTGTGTGTGTGTGTGTGTGTGTGTGTGTGTGTGTGTGTGTGTGTGTGTGTGTGTGTGTGTGTGCAAAACCCTGGCTTGCAGTCTTCTTAGCTTTGCCTGACAGTGAATGTGCAAACAGGATTACAAACTCACTGTTGACTGTGAGAGGGAGAGAGAACTCGATTTAGGCCAACACTCTTTTAAAAATGGGTGCATCGTTAATTATTATAAAATAGGTGTTAATATTTAAACGCAATTTTTTTTTTTTTTTTTTTTAAGTCATCCACAACTTTGTGGATTCTAAAACATACATTCCACTGACTTTATAAGGCTTCTGCATATATACTGTATATAAGCCTGTTACAGTGCTGTTTAGGGCACGTTTCTGCTTTTACATACATTTGCACTTTTACTTCAATACTGCCATTCATAAAATATTAACTTTTCCCCTCTTTTTAACTGTCATTGTAAGGAACCTAATTACCAAAACTATGCTTTCGGTTGCAATTGATCAATTTATTTAATCAGTTAAGACCTGACGACACCAGAAAGTGGCACAGACACACACACACACACACACACACACACACACACACACACATATATATATATATATATATATATATATATATATATATATATATATATATATATATATATATATATAAAAAAGAAGATTTATTTACCTGTTTAAGCACACGCTGGTCAAAGAGACTGAATATTGCGTAATAGTGATCGGGCAATCCCAAGGTCGCCCCGCTCTAAGGCTTACCCTGCTTTCTCAAAATGGGACCATAATCTTCTAAATGAACAACATATTGCATTGAAGAACACGCGAAACCCACGATTGAGATTAAAAAAAAATATTCACAATGTTTACTGAGGAAATAATCAAGTGAGAAGTTGGATTATTTGTCTTTACAAAATATTTGCTTCGAGAAGCTCGGTGACGTGGGCACAATTCTTATGACTTGCTAACATGCTTGCCTGCTGGGAATATACTGGCACTAGTTTGTCACAATAGCCCTTCGAGCTTCTTTCTTTAAGATACACTAAACAGTCTCATTAGCTCAGATTACAACACTATGTTTTGTTACTTAATTCAGCCTAGTGACAGACCTCGCTTTTGTTTATTGAAATTAACTGGGTTATACCTGCAGGGAATGGGAGGGTCACGTACACCTTAATTTATTCAGGCCTCTGCTAGTGGTCCCAGAGCAACTGCATTGCATCAGCTGAGGGTGTAATCAGTCTTGACATTTAGCTTGTCAACGGCCGCCTTATTTAATTTAAGGTGGAATCCTACACTTTTAAGACTCCTATGTACTTTGCTTTCAGAAGGTTAGATGTTTTTTTCCCACCAGATTTAGTCTTAGTTACCCTTCCGTCAGAGCTTTGAAAGTGTAGAGTGAAAATCCTGCATCAAAGTGTTTCTCACCAGCTTTGTTGGCAAACCCTGAGTTTTGAAATTTGGCTGAATCAGCTTTGCTCGATACTTAATTTGCTTAAGATTGTTGTACTTCCAGCTTAGGCTCAGCAGCCTTCAGTTTGGTTTGGCTGTGTACATCCTAGATTTATTCCTTCTGTCCTGCCTGGGAACCTCTGACTTCTGCAGAGTAAGATGAGAAGTGCCGCACGGCCAAATATCCACACGGTGACCTGGCATACAACAAAGATTTGGGGTATTTTAAGGGTAGTGCCATTATTTTTAGTAACTAGAGCCCGTGTCATGCTTATACCTTGTCATGAGTTTATAATTCAGATCTCAGCTCCCATCTCTTTTGTCATTACTGAGAAAATGTGTATGCATTTACTACGTAATCCATCACTGCCACAGCAGGATTTGATCTCCTGCTGCCTGGGGAATAACTGTGTGAGAGATATACACTTGGGGTGATAATGTGCAGGGGAATACAGATGGGACATTTTACCAGCAACAGTGCAGAGGCTACTTTTTGTACTCATTAACGCTGCCCTCATCTCTGAATGCCTTAGGTGACTTGCTTGGTTGCAATATCACGTATATGCTAATGCATTTTAAGACTGGAGTGAGACATGATTCACTATTCACAGGGGGTAAAGTCAAATCTATAAAGTAAAGTTCATAACCATATATTAGAAGGGTGCCGGTATGTACTGTCTTGCACAAATATCTCTGTGTGTGGGTCAGACTTTTTAATATGACCGTACACATTATGAATTCATTTACTATGCGCACATACTTCTAAGCTTAACCTTTACCGCCATGAAATTCAGCATTCAGCAGAAGAAAGTTGATAAAAACATTCATTTGAATGCTGATTTCTAATAGTATAACTTGTTTTTTGCATTCATTAGTTCAGAATCAAATGGCTTTGATGTAGTTTCTAGTATGAAAGGTAGTATTAACTATTCCCATTAGTTATTTAGTGTATTGTATCTCTTCACTGCAAGGCTGGTGATGACTTTACATGTCACCACAACCCACTGACCTGTCAGTCCTCCCTAGATGCGCCTATGTGCAGTAAAATGAAAGGTCAAAAAACTTAGAGACCAGACTACAGAGTTGCAGAAGTCAATCTCGTAGTCACAAAATCTGGATTTAATATTTAGCTCCAAAGCTGTAAAGGGAAAATAAATAATTTCTTGCTCGCTCCTTTATCTAGAGTGCCATGGCAATGATGTAACATGTCACCATAGCTCCGTCTCATTACATCTGGACTATCACATAGGCCCAGTCAAAAATAAATTCGCTCAGCCTGGTTATTTTCAGAAGAGACAGAGAAGAGCCAAAGTAGGATGTTCAGTGCTAACGTCAGGCTTACCGTTGAGGTAAATCAGAATTATTCGGCGAGTCATGTAGGCATCCCTCACCACGGCAGTCATCGCTAACTAAACAATTTGCACTGTTCATGCTATGCCTCAAGATTAACAAATTAAAAAGCTTTTTCCTGTTTCTGTGATTTAATTAACGTCGGCCTACTTTCTAGAGAGCACATAATTCTGTTCTTATTTTCAACCAGCAGCCAAGGATGAAATTACTCGAGAGACAGCTTTCAATAGAAGTTTAGGGCACTTTTATTCTGAAAAATGTAAGTATCAGTGGCCTAGTTATCAATAGTCAAGTGTCACTCACGCCACCTCTCCCTGAAGTACAGTGGATAACACTTGTGAAGCAACAAGAGAACCACAATGTTGGTCACAGAGCAAGTTAGACTTCAATAATGCCCTTTTATTTTTTATCTAGCTGATACCGAGACAATCTCACTGATAGATTTTGGCATTGAATGTGACCAGTCTCCTCTTCACTGTGATTCGTTGACACCGCCTGTGTGTCTCCATTTCCCCGAATGCATGTTCCATTTAGGCTTCTGTTTAATAATGGACAGCTCCATTACAGACACTCTGGATTGCTTTGTTTGAAACAACAGAGCTTCCCTGTAGCTCACAATTGGAATAGTATATAACATGACAAGACGATGAAAGAGGTGTCTTAATTTTCTTTAACAGGACACATTTGGGAGTTTATACATTAGATTATATAGGATAATAAAAATGGCATTGATATTGGGGAAAGTATACGGTAAAAACGGTCTGCTGCAGTAAATACAATCAAAGTTTACCACTGGGTCTCATTGGGATATGTCACTGTCCAATTTTTACATGTCATCTCTCCCTCACTGTTATTACATGTGCCACCCTTGATCCCTGCTACTGTGCCTTGACTACCTATTCTGTCTGTGAAGCTATACCTGCATCAAATGATGTTTGTCAAAATTAACATGTAAGTAGGAACCACAGAGTGTGTGGAACTAACAAAAGAATAATGGTCAAGACTGTTGCAAATTATTTTCCTTACTTTATTGACGAATCGATTAATGGACTAATCGTTGCAGCTCTAACGAAATTTCCCGCTTTCTACTGTATTTGCACATTTATAATTATAATGTGATTGTGGTTATGGCAAATAATCACGGTATGGGTCAGATTATGTAACTGAAACACTTGGTTAAGGTTACAATAGGAAAGAGTGTGGCTATGGTAAACAAAAAGATGAATGTTAATAGAAGGTTTGAAACACCACCTCGGCTGCTACATCCTTACTTTCTGACTTGCAACATAAAGGAACACTGTGGCTAAAAATAAGGCTAACATGGAAAACATGGAAGCAGATATAGTCCCTGCGATAACACATGTCAGCTGATGCATTATATAGAGATGGCGGCTAAAATAGGCTTAGAATGATCAAAGGTTGGCTAGTTTTTCTTGTTTCCACCATGTGTTATTCTGACAAAGTTTAAATGTTAACCAGATGTTTTTTTGTCTCACTGCGTACTCCTCGCTCTTAAAAAGGACCTCTGCATCGACATTCTAAAGCTGTTTTGTTGGAGGGAGAAATGTTACTTTCACCAATGAGACCAGCAGATCTCTCCCATCATAGCAAGGTCTCCTCTCTGTGATGGACTGATGCCCTTTGTTGATTTCTTTTTCTCGCAGCTACTAGAATACAGAAAGGCTGATGAAAAGCAGAAATGCTTGAAAAGAAATGACACAAAACATTTAAAGAATTTTCTGAATGATCTGTCAGAGCTTATTTTTCGAAGCATGTATTACTTGTTTGTTTTTGCTTTTCTCTGAAGAGGCATCATCTTTTATCCACTTAATTTCCAAATGCTCTCGTTGTTCTAAAACTGATGGATGGCACGTAAATACGGTTATGCATATTTTGACTAAACACCTTTTCTCGCAGGTTTTATGGAGTAATAAAAAAAAAAGACCTGTTTGGAACAAAAGCCTGCAATGACATTTTTTGGAAGTTGCATCTGGGAAGATGGTTGGTTAAATATTCTCATCTCGTGTTGACTGCTGACTGGTTGTAGCAATGTGCTGCCATCTCAGCCTCTTTATTTTTCAACTATGACATATACTTGTCATAGAGCTTAGTTCCTCTTGAAATGATGAACAAAACGATGCTAGTGTTCCAATTGAAAGACAGAAAGTCTGCAGATTGCCATTTGAAACATACCTTTTTAATTTGCCTGAATATAGAAAATCAAAGGGTGTCCTCAATTATTTAACAGTTCGATAATCATTCGGAAATCTTAGATTCTCAGATCAAACTTTTTGTCAGTTTGGTGTATGGCATATAGTTGTAAATACGACGGTCACCTTGAGTCTCAGCGAGTGGTGGGCTTTTTCAAATGAACCCATAAAATGAAACTCAACTGATCTTAAACTTTACTTTAACAATTTTAAGATTGGTAAATTAATGCTTTACACTATTGCTCTTTAGGAGTAGTATGCAACTTATTTTTCTAATGCAGCTTCTTCTTTCTTGTTTTTACTGATGTGTCAACTCTGAGAGTTTAAAGCCAAGCCTCAGAAGTGCTCCAACTGCTTGTCACCTAGCTGTGGCCTCGTCTATGTGGAAATTAATACGACTATTCCTTCAGGAATCTAGTCCACTGAATTAAGTCCCTCCACTTTGCTTTATTGTCTTTGTGTCGGTTATAGTTTCTTCCTCTTTCTAACTCCCTGCTTCATTACCAATCACTCCACTACTATATGACTTCTTCTCCCCTGATATCTCCTTTTGCTCTGCTTCTTTTCATCCACCTCTCACACTGCTGGACTACTACAAAGGCAATTCATTATCATCTCATTTCACTGTTCCATCAAAGTACTAGCTCTTCTTGCTGTCTCTCTTTCTCTCTGCTCTAGATGGAGTGCAGCATTATTAGCCTGCAAAGTTTATTTTTGTCTTCACAATTCCATCTGAACTTATGGTATGTAGCATATTGAAGCATTTAGTTAGTCCGAACACTTAAGTGGATGCTTCATATGAAGGATTTGTCGTTTGTTTAATGCATTGAATTCTGACTAAATATTTGGGATTATGATGAAAACCATCCATTACTTATTTATGTAGCCCATTTATTGGTCCATCTTTCACCATTTTGTGAATACATGAGCAGCTCATAGTGTCTGAATTTCTTAAGTGTCAAGAACCCAGACAAACTTTGCCAGTGGCACTTTTCATTGTACCCAATTCCATCAAGCTGATGGATGATCAAGTTATTTGAGCCTTTTGCAGATTTGATTTATTCCAAACAGTAATGCATCAGAGATGCCCTTCTTGGAGATTGTCATTGGATTGCAAGGAAAAGCATGAATATGAAAACAAGGACACACTCTGAAGGAGTTCCAAAATAAATGGGGAGAAATCTGTTTAAATTTAAAGGGTGAACATAGAAGCGACTGGACTTTTTGTGACTTCTGTATGTCCTCTAGAACAAATGTCTCTCTTGGCTGTAACAGCAGTTCTTGGACATGATGGGCTCTGGTTCAACAGAGCGTAGTATATTTATTAAGGCTCTTAACTCTACTTTCAGATCATTGACCAAAATCATAAATCTCATAGATAATACCATTGTGGTGGGTTTTGTTGGCAATATTAAACTGCAAACCTGTGAAGGGTGTACATACGTTTTTGAATGAGCATCACTGAAAAAACAACAACACTAACACAAGTTGTTTAATGGCTTCTGAGACAGAACGTAGCTGATCACAGATGCCGATCTTGGGTCTGTGTTATGCAACCTTCATTTTTTGAATTGTCAAGACATCTGAGGTGGATATGTTTAGCAAAAGGCAGTCTCATTGTGGGGTGAAAGTGTATTTAGATAATTTAGTTCTTCAGTGGTGCTGCACAGTGCCGTGATAACGCCAAGTTGCTCCCAGGTGTGAGCGTGTGAATTAGTGTGGCTTTTCCTTCACATGCAGCTACTCCCTCAGCTTTCCTCTGCAAATAGGAATGTGACCTGAGCAGCCTTTCCTAGTCAAAAGGGTAAAAAGAACTCCCCGTCCCCGGTTCCTTGAGAAGCCAATGAGCAGATTTCAAGAGACAAGAGTGAAAATAAGGAAGCATTGGCTGCATTCGTGTATTTGATGATGTGAATAGTTGACAAGCATTTGCTCATGCACTTTTTCTGGCTTCACTGACTGCTAAACATACTACATTATTTCTCTTTTTTGTTTGTTTTGTTTGTTTCTAGCTTTCAACTTTGGTTTGGGTAAAACATTTGTACCATTGCGCAACAGAACATCTATATTGAAGCTCAGGTTTATGCTACATTAAGTCTATTGTACCACATACAACTGTGAGTTAGCTTAAGATCTCAGGGTATAAGTCTAAACACATATATTCATACTTTTATGTTATTGTGTAATTGTGGCTCGACAGTGACATCATCTCTGGCAATAAAGAGAACCACCAATGTAAAGGAAAAGGCTTCAGTATAGTACGACTCACTGTCATGACTTTATTCCGCCTCGCTGGCATTAATGCCATAACCTCTCGTTAAACACTGACAAAAAAAATCATATATTTAGATATTGTATTGCAAAATGTGTTACCCAGAGTGACTAACATAGGACAATAACACTTTAGAGGAGTAGTTAATCGTTGTGCTAGTTGATCGTTGTGGTGAAGCGTCATGTTGAAAAAGTCACAATAAGCGCAGGCACACAGACAGAGTGATGAGGTGACATAGCCTCGCTCCTCTCGGTCTCCTCTCACTGTTCAAGGGTGATTTAGCATCATCAACCCGAGCATATGTATGAGTCTCTGCTCACTGCTGTCTTTGATGGTGTTTTTGATGGACTGATGATCCGTCAAAGATGTATTATGTATCCAACAACCATATGTCTATTTTATATTGACCGACCGTTTGTTCACAGTTGTTTTACACATAACGGGGAGTAATGTCTTCCATTCATTACAAGTCCAATCATGAATCTGAGCGCTTGCTTGCCTGAACGGTCTCCTCAGAAAAACAAATACTGCCAAACCCATTGAATTGTAAAATTCAAATGTTCTTGTGATTTACAAGCAACACAGTGGAAATGTAAATTAGTAATTCATGGGACTTGATCTGGGATACTTAATACTCACTGCCAGTAGCAAGATTCATTTGGATTGACTAATTGGTAGTCTTACTCACTGTTTCATGATGCATGTAGCATTGCATCTTTATGGTCATGAGTCATTTGGCATGCTCATCTTTCCTCACACCATCAGTCACAGCAAACAGGATTACAGCAGACAAATCAACATTCTGTGGAAACTTATGCCAGTAAAGTTAAGTACAGCAATGGCCAGGAGACTGTACATAACAGCACCTGCCTTTTAAACAAAATCAAACTTTCACTGCACCCTTTTGAAAGTCTCTTGTTGCAATTTTTCATTGATTAAACTAAAGCATTATGCCGCTATAGTCTTCATGGCTAGAGTGGGATTGTCAGTGAAAATTGCTGAGGAAATATACTTTGAAGGAAGCAACTGCTTCTGAGGCAAACATAGACACAAGGCCACTACTACATAAATCCAGGAGTGCTTGTGGGGGCCCCTGAAACAAATGTCCTGTCCCACTCTGGGCCCTCTTATTTATTCAGTGTCTCCCTCCAAATGAATCCCTTCCATTATTGCGGAGGTTTTTGTATTATTGATTTATAATTTTTTCTTATATGACAAAATGCAAGGAATCAAATGATAACGGACATCCTTGCCTCTTGATAATTGTCCACTGCTGCAGTAAATCACAACAGACTCCAGTAAAATCACATGGCTGAGAGTGTGGTGATGCTGATGGCTACTGTAGGGAGTAAAGGAGTGTGCCAACTATGTATGCAGCTCAGAAACCACCCTGAATACTGAATATCAATGACTTGTAGGTGACCGAGGTTCCGTGTAAAGTATACAGCAATGCCTCGTGTAGAGGGGCAAATGGTAATTTTTATGCAGTAGTAATGGAAATGCTGATGTTTGTGATTGCACTGCAGCACGGCAAAACACTGCCTTGCAAAACACATATACCACCTCAGAGCTTCCATGAAACACCTGTCTGCCACTTCCAAAATATGTTTTTATTAATACCCAATAACACAACTAAAGATTATAATTCTGAAAATAGTGCTAATCATAAGGTAGGACACCACTGCATATTCTGATATTCAAAGTTCTTGCATTGCCTTATTGTCTCTGACACCATTGTTTATTCTCTTGACAACACCCATCCTGTTCTAGTGTGTGTGATGTGAACGGTTTGGCTCCCCACTGGAGCCAACATTTAGTAAAAAGTGACGCATGCTTTTACAAAGTGATTGGTATGCAGAAAAATCATCACTGTTAATTAAACTCAGAGTGTAAAAAAGTAAATGCGGTGCCAGTGGTTATGAAAGTCCACATCCATCACACTTGATTGAACTCTTTTGAGGTAGATAAGAAAAGACGCCTCACGGCAGTGTCTGCTGGCGGACTAAATAAACACGGAAAAAAAAGACTGTCACTGCAAAATCAACACATTAAAGTATCAATGCCAGGAAATTGGAAGGTACTTTGTAGTGCAAATTTCATGAGAAAATAGAGAGAATAAAGTAAATGTGATGCTGATGAAAAGACTATAGTCCTATTTAATCATGGCTGCTCATCCCTAAAAACACTGAATTAGGAATTTAAGATGTTTAGATCTCAGTTGTTTATTGCTCATGCTCATTTGAAAAATAATTTTCAAATCACTGCGTTTCCACAGCAATGTTGTTCTACCATTGATAATGTTAACACACACCTGCAGTTGTATTCAGACCTTGGGCTGGTCTTTTAAAGACTACAAAACAAATTGTTTAAAAGGAAGTATCATCAAACAGGTATTGTCTTCACGTAACATTGATGAATCAGTCTTCATTCTGTTATTTACTTGCTTTGTTAAATGAATCTTGCACCTTGTGTATCCTTACTGAATTACAAATCTATATTCAGTTATTAGTAAAGACAGAGCAACAATTATAGCAAGTGTGTATCAGAAATATAAAGATCAGACACTGCACCCCATTGCTGATACGGGATAGATGCAGAAATATAAAGGCCAATGCATTTAAAAAGGATTCATGAAATCAGGACACAAAGTTTTGTCTAGATTATGTTGAGATTAGTGGAACCATTTAGGGCCGACTCCATTTAAAATGTTTAAAAATATACATGTAATAAATAAGGTTTGTGTGGAACATCTTCTCCAGCTTCCTCAAGGTCTTCACCAGTTTTCCCAAATTCCTTCAGCCTTTGGGGGGCAGTGTTGGTTCATACCTCATGTTGGAGACTTTTTTTAAAAATGCTTACAACTACTTTATGGAGGAGGCAATGACTGAGCTGAAGAGAGGAGGCAGGGAAGTGTAGGAGTTTGAAGACATGTTGGGAAGAAGAAAGAAAGTGAGGTTAGCAGGAACGAGTGCAGACACAAACTTAACACTCCTCCTCTGTTCCCAGCCCACTGTTTTGTTTGAGAGGCTGCACGATTATCATTAAGATGGTGATGAACACAAGTGTGATGCAGCAGTGAGATAGTTACCAATATTTGGTTAGCGTGACTTCCCGCCATCATAAATTAAGCATCATTAAAACACGCCTAAATTTCATCCTTGTTTTATGTGTGGAAATCAGAAATGGAGCAGTGACCATGAAATGGAAAACAGCAATTTGCAACATAAAAATAGCTCTCTCTGTTTATGGAGGCTATATATACAGTGAAGTGTAGCAGTCACACTTAACCGAGCTGAATGAATTTTCTTCACACCCTTTAACACCTCTTACCCAATCCCTCTCTTCCTCGGCCCTCATTTAGTTTTTCCTCGTCTCTCCTGGTGAACGTCTCTTTCTCTTTGTGTCTCTGCAGTCTCACCAGGTAGACTAGGCCCTTGATCAAGAGGACGCAGGTGTGTCAGTGTCATGCTGTGGAGTTGATGTAAAATCAAGCTACTCAGAGAAAGTAATTCACTCCAACTAAATGTCACAGGCATCCTTAAAATGCTTTGTATTCAGAAGTAGGTCAAGAGGGATGCATTGAAAAATAATTCAGAAGCCTGTACTTATTTCGCTTGCATGTAGATTGATTAATTACTGTAAATGAACAGAAGTTTAAACCTATTATGCAACACAACAAGTATATGAGTCGATGAGGAAGCAAGTCATTATTCAATACAGTTAGTCAGTAAGTCTTCATTTTTAAAAAAGCCCACAGAGCTGCAGCTAATCTTTAGTTTTGTAGCCTGAGACAGATTGATGTTCAAATACATCCTCTGGACAAGATGTGAGACTGTTGCAGGGCCTCACACCCAAACCCCTCTTTTTGATGTTGAGCCTCATGGAGGGAGGGGTGGGCTCAGATTTTCACTTTGTCATAATGTGACCTACTTTTCCGGGTAGTCACATGATCATAATGACAGAGACTGGTGGAAAAATTGCAGTAGCAATGAGTTAACAGTCATGCGGTATGATATCGCAGGCTTTCTAATTGAATAACCAAAAAGGTGTATTCAGTAGAGTATAGATCTCTATTACATGTGCAACGACCACTGTTATTCTGTTTGACTAAATAAATACAAACTTTTTTTGTCACCTCCTGCTTGTCAGTAGTGATGTAAGTTTAAGGCAATCCGCATTAGCTTCACTTTTCAGAACCGTATGCGCTGCCATGTCCTACATGAACCCAACATTTTAAATTGGAACTGTTTTCACATACTTCACTCCAACAGTATTTTGATCAAAATGTGGTATCAAAGTTGCTGGTTTGTGTCCCTATGTTGCCTGACCACTATCAACAAAGTCTGATTATGTGGCATCCACACAGTCTTGTGTTTTAAGAGGAGCTTGTGTTGTGGCTCTAAGGATGGGCAATGTAGGTGTGACCATGTGAGCGATCCTTTTTTTTTTAGCATACATAGTGTATGAGTCAACATGGTTTTACATTAACAGGTTACATAGTTACGTGTGGAGATGGAAAACTTTATGCAGAATATGACCTTTCTGGTTTGAAAGCTCCCAGGTTGCTCTAATGCAGGAGAATGCCGACCTTTCGGCTGTGTCTCTCTGTGGTCATGACTTTTCTGGAGAAACTCTAATTTGCGCTTAATATATGCAACACCTATACTGCAACAACTTCGAATAAATCCAGAGATCGGAGTGTTTCTCACCATAGAAGTAACTTTAAATAGGTCCTCCTCCTGAAAGCACCCTTTGCAGCTTTCAGGCGACTGTAATGAAGCCAATCACTTTTAATTTAGCTTCTCTGCGTCAGCTCTGTGATGGTATAATTGGGTTACATAATTAACACTTGCAGGAAAACAAACCACAGCACTTCTATCAGTGTCTTGCAGGAGGACGAGGCGCTAAGAGCTGTTGCTGGGGGCCTGATTACGTTGGTTCTGCGACCACAGGGGGGGAGAGTGTCTGCTCGCTGGCATCTCTCAGGCGACGCTGGAACTAACAGATGAAATGGTGAAAGGTTGAGTGGAAATGCAGAGAGCAGAAAAGGAGAATGAGCGAAAGGAAAAAAGAAGCAGATGGGATAAATGAAGAGATGGAAAGAAATGAAGGCAACAGAGATCTGATAGAATTAGAAGAAAGGAGATTAGAGGAGAGACGAAAAGGGAGGAGAGGAAATTACTCCGTCCTAGGTATAATTGATATGAAATGTTATTTGCAAAAATAAATGTTTGAGCTTGAAAGGATACCATCAGGTTCTGGACTGCAAGTGGCATTAATAAGGCCACTCGTAGGAATCGCTTGCTCTTTCATGATTGTCCTTTTCCTCCTTTTGTTCGTTCTTAGTATTATTAGTTGCATGGTTACTCTCTCCAGATTCTAAGGTTTATCTGAACAAAAGAAGACATACAGTTTATACATTTTCAAGTTCATCCAAAAAGTACACTCACAAAAAAGTCAAATCTAAGTTTTATTTTTTTAAACATTTTTGTCACAAGAGCATTACTCCAAACGAAACAGCTCTGAAATCAGTATACTCATTAGTAAAGAGATGAACACGTATTAATAATAAATTTGCTTCATGCAATGCATAGTCGAGAAGTGGTTGAGGAAGAAGAAAGGGTTGATGAAATAGAATGCAAGGTCTTCATTAAGCGCTGTGACAGCAAACCTGCTTTCGATCTGCAGGGAGCGGGTGCTCAGGGACGGCCTGTGCTCCGAGGCTACGACATGTAGGAGAAGAATGTGGAATTGACTTTGAAGCTCGTCGAGTCGCGGACTTGCAGCAGTGTTGGACAAACTTTCAACAGACTATCTAGGGGAAGAGAGAAAAAGCAACAGAGGAAAAAGAGAGAAGTCGTCACTCTGACACTGCAGCATGAAGCAGCCAATCAGAGTCCAATCAAAACCTCCGCTCTCGGGATAGCACAAATAACTTACAGTAATTCAGTACAGACTGTAGAGATTAATTTCATCATCACTTCATCAGCAGTAGCTTTGCTGGGAAGGCAAAAAAGTTCCTGCAAGATCATGATTCCCCAGGTGTTTGAACTTTTCAGTTATGGCAGTCCTATCACTTCCAAACAAGAAGATGTATCTGCCCCTCAGGTAAATATTGAAAAAGGAACTAATGAAGAAACCATTTTTGCTGTTATTCATCCATTAAAGTATTGTTCCAGATATGTGTGCTGACATTTAGGACTTATAGCTAAGGTTGGACAGGAAACAACAATTTTAAAACTATTTGATATTAAGCCACCGGATCGAACTGCATGGTATACCACATTTTAGCATTATGTGTCACACTTGACTCAGCGGGCTCAAAGGAGCAGGCAGCTTGTCTCCAAATAGATGGAGATAGAATAGATGGTCCAACGTAAGTTGTTGCTAACTTAAAAAAACTTGAATTAGCAATTAGACACGGAAACTTGGTTGTAGCATTTATTCACCGACAAATGACAAACAACCGAGAAAATCTCTCTCTCTCTCTGATACAGTTACATTTAAGTATGTTTCAGATAACATTTGTAGTAACTACAAAATCCAGACGGAAACCAGGGCAAACTTGAGCAAATGTTCTTACTGCACTATTGGGTTCCCAGAGATTTGGGATCGCATCTGGGATTTGGGGCTGCACAGTTAGGTAGTGGCTAGCACTATCCTCACAGCAAGAAGGGCCCGGGTTCAAGCCAGGACTGGACGACCTTTCAGTGTGGAGTGTGCATGCTCTCCCTGTGTCAGTGTGGGTTTTCTTTGGGGTTCTCCGCTTTCCTAAAACACAATGTTTTCTATAACTAAAGCTTCAGTGCTTTCTAAACGTGAGAGGTAATCTTTATGTTCTTGACTGGTAACTCTTCTCCTGTGATTACCAGCTAATACATTTTGCAGTACGTTAATAATAGTTCGGTTATCGCTGAAAAGCCAGTGAGACGGGACTAGTCGGCACACCAAACAGTCTATAATTAGCGAAGCACATGCTGCCAGTGCTCATTCATTAATTGTGCAAAAAAATAAAGAAGGTGAGAATGAGGATGATGCCAACAGTGAAATAATTGAAAAGTTGACAATTACCATAGCAGCATCAGTGACGAAGAAGTCAAGTAATCTTAATTTAGGCCACACCGGTGACGTGGATATTTCCACAAAAAATACTTGCTCAAAATTGTCTGTTACTAATTTTAAAACTGGTATCCATGAATACAAAAATACAAATTGAATGTTGGCAGAAATAAAAACAGTTTTCCTCATACTGAAAGTTGATGAGACATTGCCATTTTAGTTACTGCACTTTGCCTTTGTTTTACCCGTGTAGTTGTTAAAGGTAATATACATACTTATCATTCAGTGTCGGCTAGTTACTGCAATTTGCCTATGTACGGCAGAGTAGTTGACAGCATGTGTGTGACAGTGTACCTATTTTTGGAGAGTATGTGTGCCTTTGTAGTGTCTGTGTGTTGCCCATGTTTTTGCATGCTGTGGCAAATAGAGTCCATTAAAACCAGCGCAAGGTTTACATCCGTCGAGGAGGACTTTAGACTGATAATCTTCTTACAGACAACAGCGTGAAAAGAGAGGGTGGGTGCTCGGAGACAGGGAGGAAGAACAATATTTCAAACTGCTCAGAGAGAGGAGAGTGAGAAGGGAGGATAGATTTAGATACCGCAAGAGAGTTGGGAGGGTTTTATTTGGTGGCGTCGGCACTTAAAACACACAATGAAACGATGCATGTGTAAGGTTGTGTTACTGATGGCTTACACTACTAATCTCCCGAATGATAATGTATGCAATGCATGTGTATGCATTGCTTTGTCAGCACGCCTCCCTCTCAGCGGTTGTCAGGCCTCATCATTGGCAGACAAGGAAACAGAGACTGACATCTTGCCCACTGTTGTCTCGGCCTGTATGTTAAGGATTGGAGCAGCATGTCATTAAACTAGCCCTGGAGGGAGAGAGACAGTCTCAGCTAGTGCCTCAGATCAACTTGTGCTAACATTGTAAAGTAATGCGATAGAGGCTTCTTAGTTTGCTCAACTGGGTTTAATGGATTACCGTGTGTCGCCATTACATGCATATTGTTTACTTCCCGTATAACTTCCGGTATATGCGCAAGCGCATTAGATTACCGTATATGACATCTCCCCCTCTTTTCAGTGTTATGTCAATAACATCAAATGAACATTTGAACTTAAAATGGCTATTCAAACAGCACATAGCATAAACCAAGATTAACTAAAAATGGAGACATTTCAACAAACACAGGTCTTTTCCAATCTACCAACAAATAACATTAACCACATCAATGTCAGTACAACTTTTCTTTTCTCTTCTCCCCCTCCCTTTTCTCCCAAAGGCCATATGATCTGCACTCATCTACAGGTCAAGTCTGTCGACTTGCTTGCAGACCCGTCCAGATCTGGTCACAGTCTGACCGGGTAAAGGGGTTGTGGGTGTTGCAACACTCTGATTGACAGGAGCAGTCTCTAACATGGTAGCTCCGTCAGAGTGTATGTCTGTCCCTGTGATCTCCCCGTGTGCTGCTCGGGTGGGCTGGGGAAAAGGCACTGGTTGGAGGTGATGCTCTGCTCCACGCTGCGTCCTTATAACGAAGGATCCCTGGGTGGTGCTCTCACTTGAGATTACCGCTGGCAAAGACCACGATTTTTCATGGTCTAACTTGGAGAATACAACATCTACTGGTGGCAGAGCAGGTAAGGGCCTGGCTCCATGACGGTGGTTGAAGTAGTGAGCCTGTTTAGCCTTTTTCCTCCCGTCCCTCTCTTTCACAGCTGTCCTGCTGGGCCATTTGGGTAGGAGATTTTTCTCCAGAGTGGGGAGTGTGGTTCTGATTTTCCTCCCCATCAACAGCTTGGCTGGACTGAAACCTGTGGTGGAGCAGGAAGTGAACCTATAGCTCATCAGAGCCATCACAGGATCTTCTTGCTTGAGAATCTTCTTTGCCGTCTGTACGGCTCTCTCTGCGTGCCCATTTGCTTGTGGATGGTGAGGGCTGGATGTGCAGTGCTTGAAGTCGAGCTGCCTCGCGCACTCCTTGAACTCCGCACTTGAAAACTGGGGTCCGTTATCGCTCACCACCTCATCTGGAATGCCAAACCTGGCGAAAACTGTTTTCAGTCTTTGGATAACTTGTGCACTTGTTGTTGCGGGCAGCTGCAGTATCTCTAGAAACCTGGAGTAATAATCTGAGATTACCAGGTAGTTGTGGTGGTTGTGCTCACACAGGTCCATTGCAATTCTCTTCCAAGGACGCTGCGGAAGCGGTGTGGAGATGAGAGGTTCCTTCTGTTGTGTTCTTTTCAGTTCACAGCACACCTGATATGACTCCACAAGCCTGCTTATCTCCGTAGATAGTCCCGGCCACCACACATACATCTACGTGTCCCTCTTCGGCAAACGCAAATGAACGGAAGATGTTCTCTGACTTGCTTCCCATAGCGTATATCAGGCTGCTGACCTGCACGGCGCCATCTTCTTTGTCCAGTTTAGTGGCGATTCTGAATCTTACAAAACGCTGCTTCCACTCCGGCCATTCTCCTGGCTTATCGAAGGAAAAGTTCGTCGGGGGATTGAACTTTGCCATGACTCCGCTTTTACTTCTGACACCATGTAAAGTAATGTGATAGAGGCTTCTTAGTTTGCTCAACTGGGTTTAATGGATTACCGTGTGTCGCCATTACATGCATAACGTTCACTTCCCGTATAACTTCCGGTATATGCGCAAGTGCATTAGATTACCGTGTATGACAAACAGCATGACTGATTTACACAAACTTGTATTTGAATGAAATCTAAAGTTGAAATCCAGATGTCTCCTTGATAATGGGGCTTTTACTTTTCACACACATCCACTTGCTTATTGACTGAAATAACATGCTAACTAACTAACTAACCCAAGCCCCGTCATGCACACGTGGTCAACGATACTCTCACGAGATCAAGTCGCCGTCGATTTCAGAGTCAGCCGCTGCAGTTGCTTTCCAACGACTGCGTGGCCCAGTGCATGATGGGAAACGCCTGGCTGTCGCCACATCAGAGAGCTGATTGGCTTTTAGATCTGACAGCAAACACCACGTGTTGTAGAAAATCCTTATTTTATGTGTAGTTGGAATACTTAACGCTGGATTATTGACTATTAGTCTCATGTTTGATCTAAAAACATTTCTTATGTGGTTGTTAATACAAAATGGTATTTATACAACACACATCAAAACTACTAGTAATGTATTTCACAGGCAGACATAAAAAGAAGAAAGGATGCAGCTACACACACATTTCTAGATAAATATATATTTACAAAGACATATGAATAAATCCAAAAGTGATCTAGTAGAAGTAGACAAAAGTTCGGAACTAACAGGAAGTCATTTTTTCTGTGACTTTCTGTGTCTACTTTGAAGGCAGCTGAAAACTGTCCGACTTGATCGCAGTTTATTGTCAACGCCTCTTGCTGCGGCCGCCTGCTCTCGTCTGGATTTCAGGCGAGGTGCAGCTCTAACGAACGAGCCTAATAATACATCCATGGTCTGTGTGCGTTTTGATCGTTTTTTTCATTGAATTGAATCCGAAGGGGCAGTACGGCGTGCGGCGGCTCCGGAGAACGGACGGTGTAATTCCCATTTAACCTCTTCTCTGGGTGTTTATCCAGTAACTAATTAAAAAAGCTTCTGATCCTTCCCGTCTTGCCACCATTCTTCACTGCAGCGTTTTTGATATTGTCAGCAGTGAATCAGCCAACATTCTGATAATCACATTTCTAATCTTTCAAAAGACCCCTTTCTGAACCATTGTCTGGGAACATTGTGAACAAACTCCACACAAATCAAAACACAGCATGTTTGCGCCATGTTTGTAGTTATTTTTAGTGATATGATTGCTTGATGATGAACACATGCTTCGATGCTCTACAATATATATTCATCCACAAAAACAATTTTGTTAGGTTTAGGGAACAATCATGGTTTGGGTTAAAATTGCATCCTTGATAAAGTTAACCTACCATCATTGCCATGGTTAGAGTAATAGCCACTTGATCAAGGTTCCAAAACAGCTGTGAAAGAAACCAACGTTGACGATTGGTGGAAAACAGGAAACGGGCAACAATCTCCTGTCGTAAGTTGAATTATCCAACCACTGTGACTCTGTTTTAGTGTCACACATTGACTACACATCGATTGCTTTTTGTCTCCAGACGCACATGCTTCGGTGTACGTGAGCATGAGATAAAGCCAGACATTTGCAGTCATACTAGGGAGGGGGAAGTGTCCCAGAATATCCACAGCCACCCTGCGTTCTCTTTCTCTTTTAAATCCATCTTCTCCTTTCCTCCCCCAACAAAGCCACACCGGCTGGGGAATAGAAGAATGAATACAATCGCTGCAGCAGCCTCAAAAGCCGGTTTGAGGGGGTGATTTTCTCCATGGTTCAGTAAAAAAAGATGTCTTGAGAGCTGCTACAAAAAGGGAAGTGTGAAGTCTTCCAAGTCAGTGTTAATGTGGGCACTTGGGTCCGAGAGCCAATGGCTCTATGTAGAGTGGGCTCCCCGGAGAGTGTGGCATTGACAGAAGTATCCAGAGTACTGAGAACCAGCCCGTCAGAGCCATATCCAAGACAAGATTGAGGGTCTTTGGCCACATGGGATGAAATAAGGATGGTTTACAGCAGTGTACTGCACTCTAATATGTCTTTATGGGGAATCCAAGAAAAATACAGACTTAAAGGACATGATGACCGTGTTGTTGAAGCCGCAATTGGCATCCCCTGGGCATATATGAACCCTAGTTAAAGCCATGACAGATTTATAGGATCAATGTCTAGTACAAACGTGACGCATTGGCACATGGAAAACTTAGATTCACCCCACTTTCTGCAAATTTCTTTTTCTTTTTTTTTTAAGTTCCACATGATAAAGTTTTTCCGCATTGGTGAAAGCTCAGCATACTGGAAAAAATGACCCAAGTTACCGTTAAGACTGTAATGCCAAAAAAAGCTGAAAGGTGGCAATGTTATAACCTGAAGCCAAAGTGTGTATGTGCATGTGTGTGTATCCCAATTCCCTCGGTACAATGCTTCAAGGCTAAAACGTCAATTACTTGTGATGAAAAGAAGGCAAGAGAGGTGGAAATCCAAGACAAAATGCAGAGCTAAGGTGAAACGCGGTCAGGTGGAATCTGTCGTGGAGCCGCCCCGAGGCCTGGATCTGTACATGATGTTTCTCCCTTATAACTCTCCCCATCAGCACAACTTGTGGAGGAGTTTGGCCTGGAGTGCTGCCCCCCCCCCTTCAAGTGGCATGGGAGTACTGTGTGTGTGTGTGTGTGTGTGTGTGTGTGTGTGTGTGTGTGTGTGTGTGTGTGTGTGTGTGTGTGTGTGTGTGTGTTTCTCTCGGTGCGTGTAATTCTGCAGTCACACAGAAACAGAAGGAGTTTATGCTTGAGGTTTGTCAGACACAGAGACACACAGTGTTTGTGTGTGCATATGTCTATGTGTGTCTGTAGTTTCAGGAGAGTGCAACTGCAGTTGTGCGTTTTGTATGTGGGGTTATGCCGGGACATACTTGTGAGTCATAATCTGTCCCAGTGTCTGGGGATTCAGATTGATTGGTAACATTCTTGTTTTGATTTCTAATTGGTAAATAATAAGCTCTGAGAACCTTATATCTCACATATTTTAATTCAATAATTAGATTACTTACTTGTATAAAAGCACTGAATTTAGATGAATCACAAATTAATATTTCATTTGGCAAATCCTTTTTACATTTGATTTCTTAAATAGCAACTTGTTTATGACTTTTAATTGTGACCCCTTTTCAGGGCTGTGAACGGTTTTAGACAATGTTTTTGGATAAAGTGATTGATGCAATATATATACATAAATATTTTTTATTGTAATACAAGTGATTGGATACTTTGCATTATTGAAAGAAAATTCAAAGATTAGTGTACACGTTTTTTATCTGTTGCTCCTCCGATCCCTCTCGCGTCTTCCACCGCTGGATTAGCAATCGATCCTGCATTTGGTTGGCTAAAATGCTGTTGCTCCAGTCTGTAGTATTGATAGAAGCATATGCATGTGTGTCTAAGCATGCATTAATACTCTGTCAATAATTGTATTTTCAGTGATGCAAGGCTGAAAACTTTCTTTCAGCTACATTATCAGCGAACCTTTTCCTCACCTCCCGTCCGCTCTGCCAAGAGTGATAATTTCTCCACACAAATAACGCCGGATATAATTATAGATAGCTATTGGCATATATTGCCAACAGAATCCTCCTGTGAGAGTGCAAAAGGAGGGTATTGGAATAAAGCAACTGTATTTAATTTGCTGAAACAAAAAGCACACACTCTTTCATTCCTGCTAGAAGTCACCTTGATTCGTGTTTATCTGGAGAAAACACCCAGAGGATTGTTCGGTCGAGGCCAGTTTGGTTTGCCCTTTCATTGAGATGGACAGGGATTAGAAACATGGTGGCATTTACCATGCAAGTTTAACACTGCACTGCCCAAAAAGTTGTTGTTGTTGCAAAAGTTAGTGGCTTAAAACTGCAAAGGGCTTACTTCAGATTGTGCACACCCAACACCTTACAATTTAGAGTTCTAACTGAAGAAGTGTTCTGTTGAACAATGTTATTGTATATTATCCAAAATAATCAATTATTTTAATGATGATTACTTTTGTCCAAATCTAATATTTGAATGCTTTGAGCAACACAAATGATTCATATTACAAATTATAAATGGGTGGCAGATGTTTCAAAGGCAAATATCTCAAAACCTCAGCACATAAAACCAAAAATGGCTCGACAGCACAAGCAATAGGGGATAATATTTGTTGTTGTGTTATTTGTTTGAACTGACCCCTGCACACCAAAATAAACCCAGACACAATTAAAAACAAAGTAAGAAATGCTTATTTGTGCAGGAAAAAAATAGCATAAGCCTTATTAAACTGTTAGAGGTAAATCAACAAGCAAATGTTTAAGTAATTAATTGCGATAAGTAGTCACCACAAAAGCAATTAATTAGTAGAACAATAATCACAACGCCTTTTCAGTGTCGCATGGGGGTCGGGAACAGTGCCCATGGACTGGCAGACCGGGGTGGGGGTTCCCATCTTCAAGAAGGGGGACCGGAGAGTGTGCTCAAACTATCGTGGCATCACACTGCTCAGCCTCCCGGGAAAAGCTTATGCCAGGGTGCTGGAAAGGAGGCTCCGACCGCTTGTCGAACCTCAGATTCAAGACGAGCAGTGCGGATTCCGTCCCGGTCGTGGAACAGTGGACCAGCTCTTTACCCTTGCAAGACTACTGGAGGGGTCCTGGGAGTTTGCCCAACCAGTCTACATGTGCTTTGTAGACTTGGAGAAGGCTTTCGACTGGGTCCCTCGGGGGTTTTTGTGGGGGGTGCTGTGGGAGTATGGGTGCCGGACCCGTTGGCACGGGCCATCCGGTCTCTGTACGCCTGCAGTAGGAGCTGTGTTCGTATCCTCGGTAATAAGTCAGACACGTTCCCGGTGGGTGTTGGCCTCCGCCAGGGCTGCCCTTTATCACCAGTTCTGTTCGTGACCTTCATGGACGGGATATCTAGGTGCAGCCATGGGGCGGAGAGGATCCGGTTCGGGAGTCTCGGGATCGCCTCTCTGCTGTTCGCGGATGATGTGGTCCTGTTTGCCTCCTCGGACCGTGACCTCCAGCATTCACTGGGGCGTTTTGCAGCCGAGTGTGAAGCGGCAGGGATGAGAGTTAGCACCTCCAAATCTGAGGCCATGGTGATCTGCCGGAAACCGGTGGATTGCTCCCTCCAGGTGGGGACAAACTGCCTACCCAAAGCGAAGGAGTTCAAGTATCTCGGGGTCTTGTTCACGAATCTCGGATACAAGCGGCCGAAATGAGCTTCCTCTGTAGGGTGGCCGGCTCAGCCTTAGAGATAGGGTAAGGAGCTCGGACATCAGGAGGGAGCTTGGAGTCGAGTCGCTGCTCCTTCGTGTCGAAAGGAGTCAGCTGAGGTGTTTCGGGCATCTAGTCAGGATGCCTCCTGGACGCCTCCCATTAGAGGTTTTCCAGGCACGTCCAACTGGTAGGAGACCCCGGGGAAGACCGAGGACACGCTGGAGGATTATATCTGCCGGCTGGCCTTGGAACGCCTCGGGATCCCCCAGAATGAGCTGGAAAGTGTTGCGGGTGAGAGGGAAGCCTGGGTCGGCCTGCTGAACCTGCTGCCACCGCGACCCGACCCCGGATAAGCGGCTGATAATGGATGGATGGATGGATAATCACAAAGACAGAATGTTAACAGCTGCGTGCGTGCGTGCGTGCGTGCGTGCGTGCGTGCGTGCGTATTAGTGAGATGAGACTTGACAAGTATGGTGAGAGATATTTTTACTTGATCAACTGAGGAAAAACATCAAAGAGTTTGTTTCAGATAGGTGATGAGTCCCTGTTTAAAAGATTTGGGAGTTATAGATTCCCTCATGGCTCACTCCCCTGTTCACCCCTTCATGCCTTGAAAGCTCTGGGAAGATATACCGGAGCTGCTGCTTATCGTGGCCATGTAATTTCACTTCAGTAATCTATCCATTATGATAGCAATTTTCAGTGCTGTGAGATTGAATATATGCACTGGTAGACACGCTTCTCAACCCATACTGCGCATGGATAGTCTGTTCTGCCGTGCACGATGGCGCGCAAGGGTGATGACCTAAATAAGAATAGCAGATACATGTTTCAGTTCACAGAGATGAACATGTTGTGACTTTACAATGAGTCTTTGCAGACTTTGGTGTGCACGTTTCTTAGCTGCCGTTCTCCTTGATTTACAGATTAAAGTCCTGTTTCTTTCACTAGAGTTCAGAGCATTTTGAGCCATTTAAAGCATTTATTAACATTGTGTTATTATTCGCGAGTCAAAACTACCAGAAGCAATTGAGAACGTGATCCACCTGAGGGATATTTTTGCATGACAGTTTTCAAAAATGAAGACCACATTGCATAAAACCGTATTCCTTCTTCAGGACGATTGCTCATTTGGTTTAATGTTTTTGCTCTACTTACAAAGTTAAAAAGCAAGTTGATTGATTTTTTTCCACTGATCTTTGACTCATCAGTCCACGATGGAAAGCTCTTAGCTTTAGCCACTGGAGGAGTAGTAGCGAATTAAAACCTGAAACGATTAGTGGATTAAACACTTAGTTGATCAACAGAATCATTATTTATTGTTAATTATAATCTATTAAAAGTGCAAATGATCTCCTCAGAGCGATGTGTTTGTTTGTTTGTTGTCTGTACTCAGTGCCAGTTCGTCAGTTACACTATCCCAAGCAATATGAAACTGAATGTAATAACCTGTATATGCTAACCTTGTTGGGACAGCCATATTCACATTTTCTGTCTGATTTATTTGTAAAATCAATTAAAAAAAAGATTTAAATAAAAAGTGCAAATGAGATTGGAAGCATTTCGATTTCCTCTCAACGTGGCATGCCTTAGCCAGCGACTCAAAGCTCATTTTTAAAGGTCAAAGATCGTAAAACACGCTGACAGAACTAACTGGAGGGTGGTGAGGCTGTTGGTCAAGATGGTGTTATAATCTGTAACCGCTGTATGAGAGCAGTGAGCTCACCAGCGGGACACGCTCACATGCACGAACATGCACTACAATCATGGGGGCCGGCCTGGCTATGTTGTCTGTTGACATGGCCGGGCCGGAAGCGGCGACATTCTCTCTTCAGGGAGACATTACTCCACTATATGTTTACATAGCAAATATTTGTAGTCCTTTCACTGTATTTGATAATATTTGTAATCACTTAATAGTTTGGGTCGTTTTGTCCGGGCAAAAAGGGCTAAGATTCACTGGTCACAGGTTCTTAAATGAGATAATGTTCTCACACTTTTATTCATGGTTAATTGAAAATCATTGGGACTATTTGCTGGACAAAACAAAACATTTAGATGTCAAGCTCTGGGATGGACATTTTTCCCTATTTGCTATTTTGAGAAAATAATCAGTAGATTAATAGATAATGAAAACACCTCAAAGAAATCAAATTCTTGCATATCATCCTGGAGGGCAGTTTCCTCATTAGATTAGTGTCATTTGAAAATGTTTACAAAGAAGGACATCCAAAAGAGTAGTTAATGGAGTGTATTTCTGTTTGTGCGTGCGTGTGTGCAATACATGTGGTGACATTTGTATTAGTCATTATTCACACTGACTTCATGTTAGCCCTGCAGTACCAAACCACTCTGGCATTGCCATATAACATGTATGAATGGTTCATATCATTCAGACACCAGAGTGGAGTATGATTTATGGACTGTTGAGCAACACACACACACACACACACACGCACATATTGAACGTGTTTTATTTTAAGGTCTGTATCCTGCTGATGGATTTGTATTCCCCACCCAAAACCGACACAAAGTAAGGTGACTAAGGAGAGCACAGATGTTCTGACATAAAACACGTTTGATTAAAAAAAAAAAAAGCCATGTCTTTGAAAAAGCCTCAGCCATGGAGAAACACATTTTACACAAGATGAATCACTGATTTCACCAAGTCAGTTTGTTAAAGAGGCAATTATTCATGCACCACATTTCACGCATTCTAACTTTCTATTCAAGTCAATACAAAGATTGCTTTTTAAATTGGTCAATATCCATATCTCCCTGAGCTCTGCAGGCCAAATGCGGCAATTGCAATGCCTTAAAGAGTTGATGGTATTGCAATTTTTATGGCAAAGTGGCTGGGTTTAATCAAAAGCCATTTGTTTTTCAAGAGCTCCCCTCAACCTCATCAACTTCTGCCCTACCCCAAGACATTCAGATTGGTTTGTTGGAATAATGCAGTTAAATCATGCCTGAAAAGTGGGTGAAGCTGTGTGGAGTAGACGCTTCGTGTTCATCACTCTAAGTCCTTCAGTTTGATACATCAAGACCAGTATTTCTCAGTCTGTGTAAACAGTTAATGCTCTATCTGGCTTTGGAGGACAGAGTTTGTTCCATTTTGGCAAGTTTAGAAAATCTTCAGCCATGGTTGCGTTTGGCAGTTAAAATGACAATCCCCTGCAGCTAATTGTATCTGTGGTGAATTATAATGAGCTTATTATTTCAAATGTTCTAAACCAGGACCTCCAGTACTCGGAGCAAGTAGCTTGTGAAAACCAACATTTAATATTTTCTGCTGCTTGTCTCATTTTTATGTTGGAGCTACTCTCTATGGAATATGAATTAATGGAGTAACTCTTTAATGAACGTCTAATTAGAGATCAATTATTTAATTTTTTCTTGGTGTAGACGTGATGGATATTAGTTATTAATATCAAAAAGCACTTTGTATGACAGATGGAGCCACATTGTTATTTGCAGTATGTAGAACATACTCATGCAGGTTGTGACAATGAATAGATTTTTATGAACCAAATACAAATTAACGACATTTGCCTCTAGAAGACTCCAGTTCAAACTGAAATCTTTATCTTTTCCTTCAGCTAATTATTGAAGGAACAAGACCCAGCGTTCTGCCGTAATCCATGGCCATAATGAGCGGATCCATTTAGCAATTTAGGTCTCCTCGAACAGCCACATTTCAGAGCACAAAGAGAGTCCACTTTATCGATGGAGCTGGAGCGTTATCTGTTCCCTGAGAGGACGGGAGAGTGTGTGAGAGGAGGAGAGAGAAAGAGGTTGAAGGAATCAAGCAGTCATGATGACTAGTTATAACATATCATTATGCTTTTTATCTGGATGTTGCAAAATACATTTTCCAAAACTGAGCATTGACATAATACAAGCTTTTGCCTTGATAGAATGTAATGCAATAATATGAATACAATGTACCAGTGGCGGGCCAGCTAAGCCTAAACAGAGTCACAAAGTTATAGCTATTTGGTAATTTTTAATTTTTTTTGTATAATTAAAAGTAATAGCTATTTTATAATTTAATTGTTTTTCACAAATACACAACATATATTATATTTTGTTTCTTCCCTATTAGCTTATTTTCTCATTGCACTGCTGTCTTTGTCTGTTCTTTAGCTTCCGGCTGTGGCTTGCTTGCTTGGCAGCTAGTTAAGGAGAGCTCTTATCCAATCAGATTTCACCTCTGTTTCTCTATGGTAGAATAGCGGGTTAAACTACATGGGGACGGCCTGCTAGCGTTCTGGACGCGTGATTCGTCACAGGGCCTGCGTGACCACACATGCGCTGTGATTGGTCAGTGTGTCAACAGAAAGCTAGAACCCAGCATCAGAGCTCTGCTGCTGGGTTCTTACTGCCAGCACAAGAAGAATTCAGGCTGAAACGAGCAAAGTTATTATGACATGATTAGTGTTTTGCTTGTTTTAACACTTAATGGCCGAAGGAGGAGAAATGGACTTGGTGGGGGATTTACTTTATGCCTTTCTCATGGACTGCTGGGCATGTTTTGGCATTGACGATCCTCACTGAAGCACACCGATGAACTGAACGACAAAGTCATTGAACTGTGTTAACAAAAAGAGGCGGATGGACTTTGTTTTTATTAAGTGAACAGCATCTGGTGAGTGAACAGCTTTTTCTGCTTTTTGTGTTTGTTTTTTTCACACTGCTTGGCTCTCCGCTGGCTCCCACCTCCACAGAGCTAAGCTAAGCTGGCTCGTCAGCTAAGCTAAGCTAGCTCATGGGGTGGAGGTGTTGGGAGAGCGCTCGCTGCCAGACCTGTAAGTCGCTTTGGATAAAAGCGCCAGCTAAAAGCGCCAGCTAAAAGCGTCAGCTAAAAGAAATGTAATGTAATGTTTTCCAAGCCACCTCGGGTGAGGGTGGTGGCTTCGTCGGTGGGTACCGGCAGTGTGGCTGGCTGAGAGACGATGAGAGACGGTGCAGGGAGAACAGCTGGGAGTTGGGTTGCTTCTGCGGCTGCAGAGAGGTGTGGTGTTTTAGCAGTTTTGTTGGATTGTTGTGTCATGTTTTGTTATAATGCTAAGCTATCACATTGAGTACTTGGACAGTTCTCTGTGAAGCAGTGTTCTGATGTTCGTTTCTGGGGCTTTTTTTGTGATGGGAAAAACAGAAGGAGAGGAAATGTTCTAGTGAAGTGTGGAGTGAGAATAAAAGTGGTTGCCGTATTGTGCAAACTACGCAGCATCGTGTTGTTGTTTTATTAATACAGTGAAGTAGAGGCGCAAGATAAAACCTCGGATACATAACTAAATGCGACTGGTTCTTGTTGATGTGAACTACATGCATTTTCCGTTAATGACGCAGCATCCCGTCATGCGCGTATTTATACAATCACAGGGCTCTCAAGTGTCACGCATTGAGCGTGACTGTCACGCATTTCGGTCTTAAGTCACGCCCTCCCGCCACACATCGTATTTCTCACGCTGAAAAAAACCTCTAGGCTATTTAATGTGCCGCAGCGCGCAAACATGACCTGCCCTCACCATGGAGGAATCAAGCACGTCTCCCCCGAATCCCCAGCCAATCAATACAAAGAGATGGGCGACACGAATAGCCAATCAGAAAAACGTATCTGTTGTATCTGGGTGAAATGTAATTCCCCCCCTCCCCCCAGCCGCGCCTCCGTCCGGGGGGAGAGAGATGTCACGCTTACCTGTCTTAAAAACTTGAGAGCCCTGCAATCAATGTCAGACGGCACTGAAGGCCTAGGTTGTAAAAGCACAGCCCGCCACTGCAATATACAATATGGTCCTGCTATTGCTGCTGTGATTGTGTTCATATCTCGCTGCCACTGTGCCTTTTTTGATGAGAGGAAATGCAAAATGATATTGTATTTGCAATGTCTCCATCAGTTCATCAGTATGATTTTTCCTTCTACAAATATATATTACATTAATATATTTCAATCGACGTTGACTGAAATGAGCTATGCTCTACTGTTTTGCATTAGATTAGATAGGGTTGGGTGATATTAATTAAATCATATATCGTGTATATATGTATATACATACACACTCTGTGTACTTTGAAATACACTTTGCTTTGATTTCTTAAAACATTTTGTGAAACAATGACATACTATGTTGACAAAAATTCTACTGAAAGTTGATTACTGTATGTACACTTATGTTTTGTATGCTGCCATTATCCATTATATGAGTTATACCTTTTGTGCTGCTCTCTTGTGTGTGTGTAACTTGGTACACAATTCAGCAGTAAGCCAAACTCCATGTAGCTCTTACGCTTCTGTAGCAGTCAAACTTCTAGCATAACGATAACTGGCTACAGATACAAAATTAACCTTACAAATATACTTAAGAAGAAGATATTACTAAAATACTATTCTGTAGTCTATACTGAACAAATAGAAAAGTCTCAGTCCTATTCCTTCAGAAGAAAAATAATCTCAGACACAGGTCTGAGGAATGTCTTGCTTGATCCCTGCTTGGTCACTTTGAGCTCTACCTTGCGGTCTCTTCCGGACTCTTCCATCATCACTAGGAAAAGTGCTCGTAACAAGTGCCATAGGCGGGGTGCCTTGCTGTCCTTCAGTAAAACAATATCACCTTTTTCGACGTTCGGGCTTGACTAGCCATTTGCGACGGACTTGCAATGTCTGCAGATATTCTCACTTCCAGCGAGTCCAAAACTGGTTGGGCTTTTTGGGATGATAGACTCCAAAGGTAGGTAAATACCAGCACGCTTTTCCCTTGTACAGTGGAAGTGCCGGCTCTGCATGGTTGTTGTCAAATACTTTCTGCATGAAGGTAAAATACTGCTCCTTCATTTTTGGTTTTCGGTCTAATGTGCGCCGTAGAGAATGGAGGCGGCTGACAGCTTGCTCCCGATTGCCTGGCAGAGGTGGCCTCGGAGACTTGAAGGGGAGAAGCGCAACCCAGCTGTTTGAGTCGTCCTGAAAAACCTCTCTGTCCATTGTCCTTAAGAAGTTTTCATCCTCAATCGTTGTCCTGAAGACAGTGAGGCCAAGGGAGTCTTCCTCTGTTCTACTATTCCAGAGACCTTGAGAGAGACCCTGTGGTGAGCTGGAACTGAACTTTTCTTTGAGATGGATGTGACTTGTACAGGGTCTAAACAGTGAAGGTCTTCCATTTTCTAAGATGTTTGTCTTAAAGCTGTGGACAGTGGGCTTATGAACGTTTCCTAAGCACACATCACCAACTAAGACCCACCCTAGGTCTAGCTTCTGAGCAAAGGGTATATCGCCGGGGCCGTTGATCTGTTGTCTCACTTTATGGGC
The DNA here is from genome assembly GCF_910589615.1 of Taurulus bubalis. NCBI lineage: Eukaryota > Metazoa > Chordata > Actinopteri > Perciformes > Cottidae > Taurulus > Taurulus bubalis. The sequence goes on along the minus strand of NC_136590.1, from coordinate 29,551,373 downwards.
TCTAAGAACGTCTCTGCCCAGCAGAAGGAGGATGTGGGCTTTATCATCTAGAGCTGGGATCACAGCAACAAGACTCTTGAGGTGCGGGTGATGTAGAGCAGTCTCAGGTGTTGGGATCTCTTCTCGATTGTCTGGGATGTCATTGCATTCGATTAGTGTCGGCAATGTATGGGTGATTCCACCGTTCAGTGCTTCAATCTGATAGCCAGTTGCTTTTCTGCCTGAACTCTCTTTCATGCCAGCGCATGTCTTCAAAGTGTAGGGCAGTGCATCCCTTTGGATATCAAACAGATCATAAAATTCAGATCTGGCTAAGGACCTGTTGATCTGATCATCGAGCATAGCATACATCTTGAAAGCATTCTCAGGGTGTCCATCAGAATAAACTTTGACGAGGCATATCTTAGAACAGGACTTTGCCGTAAAGTTGTTGCCACAGACCTGAGTACATAGAGAGTTCACAGCAGGTGTTGGTGAAGTACGCTCTTCTCCCTCCTCTCTGCCGTGTTCTGTGTCACTCTCCTCGCCGTGTGATGGGGAGCGTAAGGCCCTGGTAGCCCACGGAGGTTGTCCAGGATGTAGAGCTGTATGATGACGTTCACTGTTGCAGTCGTCACACTTCAATGTGCTTTTGCAGTTTCGAGCGAGATGCGAAGATGATGAGCAGCACTTAAAGCAGATCCCCTGCTCCTTCAAGTAGGCTTTCCGTTCTTCGATGGTTTTCAGTCTGAAGCCACGGCGTTTCCTCATAGGGTGGGGCTTGTTATGGATCGGGCAGTGTTTAACTACGTCTTCTTTAAATGCTGTCTCATTCTGAGCTGGAATAGGGGAGACATTAGTTTTAAAGTTAATGCGCTTCGAGAATATTTTTTCCATTTGAGGGGAGCTGTCACTCGGGAGTGCAAAGCTGGGGTCATTTCTCATTTTGGCTTTGTGACAGATAAACTGGGTGAAGAAAGAAAAGGGGGGATAGGAGACATGATGTTCCTCCTTAAACTTTGATCCTTGGGAAATCCATTTCTCCTGTAACCCATATGGCAGCTTTTCAACAATGGGTCCCACACCACGAGCGGTGTCCAGATATGTTAAGCCTGGTAGATAACCATCTTCCTTTGCTACAAGTAGCTCCATTAAAAGATCCCCTAATTCCCTTAATTTGTAGTATTCTCTACTTGATATCTTCGGAAGGCTGTCAAGCTTCTTAAAAAAGGCACTTTCTATGACCTCTGGGGAGCTATAACATTCTTCAAGCCTCTCCCAGCTGCTTCTGGATGTCCTATATGAACTGCCCTCATACGCCGGACATGTTCGGAGGACTCCTTGCCAAGCCATTTCAACAGTAAGTCCAACTCTTCACTAGCAGTAAGATCCAAGTCTCTTATTGTGTTGAAGAAAGATGACTTCCAAGCTCTATATGTTTCTGGGCGGTCATCAAACTGTGACAGACCGGTGTTCACAAGCTCTTTGCGTGCCAGATACTTTGCCATGTCCATAACAGAAAACTCTGGTTGGCGTGCAGGTGAACCACCTGCAGACTGAGGTGCGTTATAATTTGGCTGTTGATGAAAAACATCAATGACTGGTCTTTGCAGTAATTGTTGTTTTTTAGATTTACCTAGATTTCTATTATGTTGCTGGAACAATGAGTGGGGCTTGTGTGAGGTCTGGGGCTGGGCATCATCAACAACATACTGGTTGTCCTTTTCCTTGAAAGCCTTCTTATACTGTTCAGAAGGAAACCGAGTGGGATTATTTCGTTGTTGATGTGGCAAGCTGAAGAATGACTCAGACTGAAGGCTAAAATGACTGGCTTGGTCCTTGATGTAATCACTTACACGTTGATGTGTGTCTTTTGCCATTGCTGGGTGGCTTTTTCTGCTACGAAGCTCATCACCCTCATACTCTGCAGCTAACTCCAATACCACTGCCTGGGCAATAGCAGCTGCAGCCTCCCTTTCAAGATCCAGGGCTTTCAGATTAGCTTCTAGTCTAGCTTTGTCAACTTTCATGGCGATTTCCCTCTCTGCAAATGCAGTCCATGCTCGTGCAGCCTCTGCCTTTGCTCTTGCTTGTGCTGCTGCAGCACCAACAGATGATCTAGAAGATCGTGATGAACCAGAACGTTTGGAATTGCAGATGGATGCTCCATCTTGTAAACTGTGTGTTTTCTCATGTGTAGCAGCGTTCATATGCTTTTCATCCATGATGGTTGTTACTCACTGCGTTCCGTTGCTGTAGAGTAGTTTAACCAGCTGCGTGCTAGTCTTTTTACTGTGCTGCTCTCCTTGTGTGTGTGTGTGTGTAACTTGGTACACAATTCAGCAGTAAATCAAACTCTATTTAAATTAATACGGGAGTCAGGATGTAGCCTCCAAGCTCCAGATGCTTTATTGTGCAGCATCGACGTACACAGTTCAAATAAGAGTAAAACAAACAGAAGAACACAATGAGCAAGATGCATATGAATTACACATTGCAGATTGAACTTTATGTAGCTCTTACGCTTCTGTAGCAGTCAAACTTCTAGCATAACGATAACTGGCTACAGATACAAAATTAACCTTACAAATATACTTAAGAAGAAGATATTACTAAAATACTATTCTGTAGTCTGTACTAAACAAATACTTACAGACTATGCTTTCGAAGGCGTAAACACATGATGGATGGCAGTGGATGATTTTCAGAGACCATTTCCTTAAACTACCACATGTTGCTAACTTAACTTCCTGTTCATAGTGCATGTCAAAATAAAGGCAGTGCCCTGGGGGCAGAACAAACTTCCTGTTCATAGTGCATGTCAAAATAAAGGCAGTGCCCTGAGGGCAGAACACCTTTGCTGATTAAAGTTCTGTTTTAGATCAGAGGATGGATATATACTGTAAGCACTTGATTCTGATTGGTTTAAACTTCTTGGTGACCATCCATGTAAATATTTAAGTAACACAAGTTTTAGCTGTATTTAGTATAACGGCATCTTAGTTTGCATTCCTTGATTCTTGATTACTATACAGTCAAGATGATCTTCCAGGCCCTCAAATGCTCGGGATTTTAACAAACCATCCAGAACTAATCGTCCTCAAAACTTTTGCCACTGACTCCATACAGGTCTAGCGAAATTCAGGGCATTTGACTCACAAAACGCAGCTGCTCATGTGAAAGAGCAATCCCCATGACGCCCCATTCATTATTCATCTGTGTGGGGGGAGAAAATAAGAGGATAGGACAGAAAACGAGGTCTGAAACTTTTAAAAGATGAGGCAAAGTGCTGACTTGTGAACACTGAAACCAAGATGAGTGCAGATTTGAATACAAACAGGTGGGAGGGAGAGTTGTATAGTACAGTGTGCCAAAGCCCTTTGTAAGCATTAAGCTAGAACTGTGGTGCATGGTTTAATTAGCTCGAGAGCCAAGCAAGTGGTTCAAATTAGGGTGAGGCTTTTGGAGAATAATAATCAAACATAGACGTCAGAGTGGAATGAGTAATGAATGGTGGCAGTCATCATGCCTCATACAGCTGGAACTTCTTGGAGAATGGCTGGATACGGTCCTGATGAGTGGAGTTTCATTCTGTGGAGCTTTCAGTCCTCCCTTCAGAAACGGATAAAAAAAAGAGAAGGAAATGATTCATTACCACATAAAAATCTTGTCTGATCAATTTCCTTAATCGAAGCATCGTTTTATCTAAACCCTAACCGTTTCTTATGCTTTTGCAATGCCCAGAGTTGCTTCTTTCCTTGAATCAAGGATATTTCTAGATTTGCCCTGCAGAATGATTTGGGCTGCCTCTTGGAGAAAATGACTCATCCTGGTCTGATTTCACTTTTGTCCCAGAGAAATCAATTTGTATCCCATCTTATATCTGACAGACAGCACCAATTCCTTTTTCTCATCTGTAAATCACTTGTTGTAACGTGGGACCAACATGACTGACTGAGAGATGTCAGCCAACTTGGTCATGGGTTGAGCTAAATAGGTAACACCTGGTTTTTGTTCGTCAAAATTAAGATCATCCCAAAATTCCACTTCCTCCTGTTGCAAAGAGGATGTCTGCATTTATAGTGTTTCTCCGCCTTCATGTTTTGCTGGATTGCACAGACCACCTGCAGCTCTTAATCTAACATCTCACTGTGGCTGTTTCTTCTTCCTCAATGTTCACTGTTCCAGTCTCCACTACAATATTTAAAACGTATCCACATCTCCGCTGACTAAATCACAGATCGCTTGCTGTGAAGACCCATTTTTAGTTCACAATTTTGCCATGAACAAAGTAACGCTAACCTCTGTGAGAAGAACATTGCATGCACACATTAACCAGGTTGAATGTTTTTTAATGTGAAGCAGCAGCATTATGAAATGTTGGATCTGCATCATCAGGAGGAAGATGAAATCTTTTCTTATATATATATATATATACACGTATTATCTATATTCACAAGGGTTTTCTGTATGGAAAAAATAGTTTTATTTTCTTCTGTTTCTGGCGCACATTTCTGAGTCCTGAAGCCTCCCTGATCCGCCAACATTTCTAAAACGTACAGCACAAGCTGCCGAACATTTCCCAGCATACCCAGCATGCTCAAATCGGCCAATGTTTTGCCATAAAATATGTATTTATTCCATTTTTGAACTGAACGAAAAAGGTTTTTTATATATATATATATATATATATATATATATATATATATATATATATATATATACTTTATTAAAGAATGTGCACAATATAGCGACAGGGATCAGCGAACAAGTATTTTTTTTTTGGTGTGTGTTGTTCTGTTTGCAGTAGTACTGCATAAAGTGACAGGAAGGTAGAGCAAGCAGACAACGTAAAGTGAAAAATGAGAAATACAACTAATATATATTTTTTAAATTAAACAATTGAAAATAAGGAAAAATAATTAATCATAACACAACCACCCACAAACCCACCCACACCCATGGCCTTTACATGTGTTCACAGATTTTTGTAGTACATGGATTTGGTTGCAATAAATCAGACAGATGGACAGAACCCAACGCACCTCAATCATTGGGCAACACTGATAGGTCTTGGAAATAGGAAATGAAAGGCTGCCACTTCCTCGTGAAATGGTCATTACAGCCTCTAAGTGTATATTTCATTTTTTCAAGACTCAGGAAAAACATTACATCCTTAAGCCAGGCAGACTGAGATGGTGGACCTGGAGACTTCCAAGCAAGCAGTATTCTGTGACGAGCCAGAAGAGTGGTAAAAGCAATGATATAATTTTCTTTGGTACTATATAGGATGGGTTTGGCAGGGATTCCAAAGATTGCCAGAAGAGGGCACGGTTGTAGCTTGATCCCTAAAACTATAGATACGATATTAAAACCATAGCACCAGAACTGTCCAAGTTTAGGACATGCCCAAAACATGTGTGGTAAGTCTGCTTGAGGATAGTCACAACGGTTACATCACAAAACAGTTTTTGACTGAAACTTCTTCCTAACATGCCAATGCTTTGTTTTATTGTGATTTTCCGATTCCTTAGGTCCTAATCTTTCCAAAAAGGTGCCATATTAGTATGTGGGCTGTTAAGGCCCTGAACAATACAGTTTGAAAAACTCGGGGACCACTCAAGGAGGCATTTTTGGGGAATCTGGCTCATATCATGCTGGATGTCCATATTTATGATCAAAATAATTATTTTACGGTTCATATAAAAATGTCACAGCATTAAACAGAAGGTCATATTTGTACATCAAGAGAGACAGGTCTCCATGAAAAGTTCCCCAGTGTTATTCTTCCCTTTATTGTAGAGGACACACCAGTTTATTATGTTCACTGAGCTAAAACTAATACAAATTTAACAGCCTGCAATACTCTCACGAAGGTTGTCGTTTTCAGTTTTTGTTGAAACTTTATATAACTTTTCATGGACACATTTGTTGCGGCAAGGTCACTTATAAAATAACACCAGGAAGGACTTTTTGGCCATTCATTTGGTTAAAAGGTCACAAAGCAACGACATGTATGTAGAGATAATGAAGGATCTAATGTAGCAAATGAAGGCAAGCTGACGACAATGATTATAAATCGCCAAGAAAATAGTTAATTTTCTGTAATTTTTAAGCCAAAAATGCAAAAATCACTTATTAAGAGCTTCCTAACTAGACTTCCTGCTATTTATTGTCATGTTAATTTTTAAACTGATTACCTTTGGGTTTGTTGATGGGATAAAACAAGATTTTTGGAAATGATAATGGACGTTTCTCCCTATTTTTCAAATGGTTAATAAATGTATTATTTATGAAGAAAATAATCAGCAGGCAAATTGTTATTCCTATAACTGTTTCTTTGAACCACCTCAGTGATTCCTTTACACCAACCCTTCTTCAGCTTTAGATAATCCTCAAAGAAAACATTTACAGTGGGCTTCTCTTATTTGCTTTCCTGGAACTGCCTTACTTTGAACAAATCGGCAACATCCTTGTAGAAAATTTTAATTTGAGCAATCTGATCCGAAGTCTTCAATGCCTGGATTGGCCTTGAGTGAAGTGGGAGAATAGTGTGGAAGTGCTTTTCCTGTCACAGCTGCTGCCTCTGCATGTCAGACTGTCTGCTCCTCTACTTTCCCGTCGGCCACAGTTTGACAGCATATATACCAGGAAGTGGGTTCTTTCCTGCCTTTTGAATGGCAAATAAGTAATTTTGTTGTAATTGAGAAAATGTGATGTGCCTACTCTAAAATGTATGTATTTACTGTAAGCTGTGGGAATTGATTAACTTAATAACGTAACAGCAACTCTGCTACGTTATTCATTCTCTACACATGACATCTATTGCTTCTGTCCATCCGGAAAAAGGGATCCTCCTCTGTTGCTCTCCCGAAGGTTTCTTCCCTTTTTTCCCTGTGAAATGGTTTTTACTATTTCTATTTGGGGGAGTTTTTCCTGATCCGATGTGAGGTCCCAGGACAGGGATGTCGTATGTGTACAGATTGTAAAGCCCTCTGAGGCAAATTTGTATTTGCGATTTTGGGCTATACAAAATCAACTAAATTGAAGTAAACTGCACTGCAAACATTTAATCCTACAATATTATTATCCCAAAAAGCTATTTGAGCAAACAATAATTATAACTTCCAAAACAAATCATGTCAAACTTTCACCCTGTTTGTGACACACAAGGACTTTTTTCTCTGGATATTTCCCATCTCACTTTTTTTTTTATGCCTGCACACTCAAATCCCTTCTTTCATTTGCATCAGGTCGAGAGGGCGCAGTGGGGTTTCAGCTTGCACACATTTGATGGGAGATACAGTACGAACTTTGCTCCCACACTTTTAGCAGTGATGACAGGCTGCGTTATCTTCATGCCGCCTTGCCCCTGAGATGCTCACCACTGGGCTCCCTGAGAGAGCGATTAGGATTATTTAAATGCCAATTTATTTTCGCGAACATGCCTCCTATTCTGTCAGTTGGGAAAAGTCCCTTGTAAGAAGCCAATGTAATTTAGGTTGACAAATCAAGTTTTATTTCAGGGCACTGTGGAAATGGAGGGCAGAGATGTGTAAGTCCTCTTCTTTTAATGTTCCCACATCTCTCCCTGTATTCACATCTGTGTGATCTTAACCTCTAACACTGCACCAGCTAAGCTTAATTAGAAGTGCATATGGAAAAAAAGGAAAGAAAAAAAGGCCTAGTTTTGTCTCATACAGTAAAAGATTATCTAATTTTCACATTAGTTTTTATAAAAACAGCTGTGACAATTCTGATGGAAAGTTATTTAAATGTTCATTTGCAGCAGGCTTGATTGAAAAAGAAGGTTTGAGTGTACCAAAAACTTTCCAGACATTCACCTGATATCCTAAAAACAATCAAGTCCTATCTATGGTTGTGCCACACAAGCCTTATACACACAAGCTGCTGCCTTGTTTATTAGTCTCTCAGGAACTATTGTACACTGTTCACTGTTTAAATCTGCCACTGGGAAAACAACTTTACTAGGTGACAACTCACCAACCTGCAATTTATTTTATCTTCAAAGATCTCCTCTAGACATGTTTTCAGACACACAAAAATCTTAAAATTGTATCTTCTCCCACTAAATCTGTATAATTTCACACGTTTAACTATAAGATACAATATGTGTCCTCCTTCACTGAATAGTCTATTCTTTGTGTTTACTGAAGACGTCACGGTTTCCAAAACAAATTTGTGCATATTGGACTGTGTTTGGCTTGATCATAGACTTTAGAATGGGAAGAGTAAGGGAGATATAAGGAGAGAACAATAGAGAAAGATGGCTTATATTCTCTGAGCATTTAGAGGAGTTTTTCAGTATGAAATGTTTGCAGGAGCCTCTGGGTTTCAAAGGTTTTTTGAGTGATGAAGGAACCCCTTCTTCTGGACAGAGACAGTGATTTTTCTATCTATTTTTGTACCCGAGTTCTCTGCCTCTGTGACTACAGAGGCCAGTGATGACATTATCAGGAGAGAGATTGAAAGAAGGACAAGAAAGAAAAATTAACACACAATATTACCTCGAAGACTTCAAAGTTTTAAATAGAACCGGATTCTCAGATGCAAAAATGTGATTGCGGTTCCATTAATCTCGACAGAAAATACAATTACGTGTAAACGCTGGATAGATTCATTGGATTAAGTCTTTCTGGTATTGCATTTTGGTGCCTGATGATTCATTTTTATAGCCTGTACAGGAGAAATTCTGCGATTAGAATTTCATAATACATGGTGCACGTTGTTTTTATTAGTATTTTCTCTAATGTTTAGAACCTTTCTGTGTCCATACCAGTCGCTGTAGGTGTGTGTTTTATCAATGCAACTTTACAGAAATTGAAAACAACACTAATCACCAATAACATTCAGTTTTCATTGCCGATTGCTTGCTTTCACCATCTGCTTCTACAGCAACTCATCTTACTTACCTCAGCTGCAGGCTCGATGCCTTTTAAACATTGACAGAGCAACAAGCTGATTGACAGGTCTCTGGGCTCGATGAACTATATGAACTTGAGGCTATGAATGTAGAGCTGCAAATACATTTCACAGTAAAAAGTGGTACAAGCTGCATAGGGATTGAATTTTAGGGATTAGCAGGCTGTCTGCGTCCCAAATTTCAGATATGTTACCTGCTGTATTCCAAATATAGACTAATTCAGGTTGCAGGTGAAATAAACAGGCTGTCATCATGATGATGGAATTTAACCGTAAACCACAGTAAGGCTTTAGTGGTGTGTTGAACTGCATTTGCACAGCTTTTGCCAGAGAGAGAATTGGGCTGTACTGTGATCAGCTGCTACAACTTAAAAAAAAAAACAGAATTTAATTAAAATCAAGTCACTATGATTTTTATTCACCTTAAAAATGCTCTTGCTCCATCTAGAACCATGCATGTTTCCTAGCCACTATTTTTGGTAATCAAGTGATCTTTCAATGTTTTCTCCTAATCAAAACCGTCAGCCTCTTAAATGTGATTATTTGTGTCTTCTATGAAGCTTCATACTTTGTTGGTTTTAACTTCTATAACTGTGATGAGTATTTTATTTTTACCATTGTCTTCATACTTTATAGGTCAAACCATTAATTTATAACAGATTAGTTGACAAAGAAAACTGTAATTTCATCGGATTACAATGGAAAAAAAAATCATAGATTGCAAATATGTTGATTTAAATTTACAACGAAGCAAGTTTTGAGAAGTAATGCACGCCTTCACATCCATCTTCTGGAGGTTTGAGAATATTTTCTTTATTTCTCCAAAAGATTTTGAACCAATCTCAGACTAGTGTGTTGTGTCTGAATAACATTCATATACATTCATCTTTTAGAAGAGAATGATTGCTGACTGATCAATCAAACACATTTAGTGAAACTACTTTCAGTTTGAGGATGCTGCAGCAGTAAAAGTGGCGTTGCTAGAGAGTGCAACTCATAAATCAGCTGGTGGATTTGTCTATAGCAAAGCACAAAGACCGCACAAAAATGCTTATAATGAGACAGTGGCACCTCATCAAACCCCCACATCACCAATAGACTGTCATTAGAAAGAAACCTCTTATCTAATACACTTCAAATCTCTTTTTTTCTGCTGCCTAATTGTTCATGAATGATTGATGGGCTTCGCAAAAAAGACCCCCATATCTTTGTAACGTGGAACCAAAGATTTCACATAGTCTTTGTCTGTGGGGAGGAGTCATATCTGCTGGAGCGATATTAAACCATAGAGGTCCAAAAGCTAATCATATGCACACCCTTAGGCCTGGGTTCGTTAGAGAGATAAGGAGATTAATCTTTGTCCCAGATCAGTGCAATTTCTTGTGATATTGTTGGTGTGAGACAGCAGGCAAAGCTTGCTTTCTGGAAGGAAAAATAACCGAATAAGAAAACTACAATGAGGTCACCCATGAATGTCAGTCATTTCAGAGGTATTTTGGAGAGAAACAAAACACAAGTGGAGTGAGAGAGTTAGAGACTGGAGAGATAAAAAGCGCAGCGTCGGCAAGTTTTGCCGTCTTTGATGGTGCTGAAAGGGAAATGTTCTGGGTAGACAATCCATGCCTCTGGTGGAATTCTTTCATTGTGTTTCATTTTTAACCCAGACGCTCCTCCAATCTTCTTCCTCTCATTCTTTCTTCCCTTTCCGCTGCCTTATTCACATTCGTCTCCTTCCCTTCTATGCCTGATTCCATTTTCTTTGAGGCCCTCTCTCTCTTTCGCCCCTCTCCTCTACCTCTCTTCTTTATTTCAAACCATTCCAGCTTCTCCTTTTTTTTCTCTTTTTTTTCTCTCCAGTTATTTGCAAATTCCTTTTCTATTTTTGTATACTTCCTTCTTTACCTTTTCTTCTTGTATGCCCTATTCAACATGCCGGCCAAAGCCATCCTCTGGGTTTCTTTTCTCATGCATGCAAACCATATTCAAATCTCCTCCAATATCTGACCAAGCACTTCACTCACGATGAGCTGCAGAGACCAATCCATTACCTTAGCTGGCCCTTAAGCTGAATTCCCATCCTGAGGCTCAGTATGACCAACGGCTCCAAGCATTCCCACCGACAGCACACTTCCCAAAGGTGTGTAATTGGAGGAGACAGTGGGGGTCTGGTGTGTGTTTGTGCAGAGAGAGTGGCAGATATAATTCATGTACAGCATTAGCAAACAAATGAGTTGCATAATCAATGTCCTCAAGTAGAGGTCAAGCTGTATAATGCCTGCGGTTGGCTTTTATTGAGTGCCGGCTGAGCATGCTTGCCCTTGAAAAAGTAAGACAACGACTTGATTGAGATGCAGTGACAGAAACGGATTCTTTCACTGTGAAATGTCAGAGCTGGAACGAAGAATAAACGGCTCTTGGACGGATTATGTCCAGATAATGGAATCATTAAGATCGAAAATGGAAGACGGCGGCTTACCCTTGATCACGTCTTCTGTCTGCCTCCCTCCATCCCAGCCTCTTATTTTCTATCACGCGCTCTGTATTATGCACACAAACACACACGCCCCTCTCCCTATGCTGCTCAGCGCTAATGTTTTTTTCTGTTAATTTCCGATGTGGCAACATGCAACGGCACCTACATGGAAAGCAGTCTCCAATTAGGGTGGCTCTTTCATGTCAAGGCGCCGTGCTGCCTATGAAAAGGGAGGGAATGCATGAATAAGGAGGAGGTGAGCTTAGTTGGTGCTCATTGACGACGCGCACATTGACAGGATGCACACAAATACACAGAGACACACATGCATGCACATCCCTAAAAAACTCAATCCCATCCTAAATGCCCGCAGACTCTCACTCCTGTTCACCTCCAAGGCTATTGGAATAGGAAATATCTGTATCATTTGGAACAGAGATGGAATAAAACATTTATTGTTTTTTTCCAGCTACCCATATTGCCTGCGCAAGAATGCAAATTAAAAAGTTTATCTTTCAAAGTGCCTCCTGTAAAGCAAATACTTAGAGCCTGAGGTGAGATGAAATAATTTCTCTATCAGGTACAGTAAAACCAATGCACTTTTTGTAAAGATTTTGATCGTGAGAGCCTTTACAGGTCTGTTTGCTCTGATGGAAACTGATGGAAGTGATGCTCAAGCTTAAAAATGTTGCTGTAAATCACAGATCATGCTGATTGGAGATGCAGTACACAATCCACCTATTTTTCTCTTCTGGTTTGTCTATAAACTTTAATTCAGAGCACAGTATGCCACCATATGATGAAGTGGAACATAAACCAGCAGGTACTAAAATTGATGTTTATCTCGCGGCATCTTTTCTTATTACTGTTACTATAACATCTTCTCTGCCCAGCACCAGTCTTATGCTTAGTTTCTTTGAGTCGGACAAAACCATCCGCTAAACCTCTACAGGGCTTTTCTACATGGTCAGAATATACCGGCCAGCAAGCCAAAGCAAGGGGGATTTGGATGTATTCACAGCCACAGGGGCAGGAGCAGAGAGGAAAGCAAAGGGAAAAGCCAGCTGGGAAAAGACAATAATTCAGAATCTGCCAGACTTCTTCTTCAAGGCCTCTTTCCTCCCTAATTCCCCGGGTGGAGGTGCACTTAGTCACTTAAGCTTCCTGGCCGTGTATCTTGGAGGATTTGGATAGCATGGCTTCCTACTGTAACAGAGGCAGATGTAGACGTCTGCAATGGGGCCTCATCTGCCATTTTGACACTTTAAACACACCCATTCTTGTTCCCTGTTTCTTATGCCTCAAATCACACAGGCTACAGGTAGAGTGCTGAGCTGAAAAAGCACTGCCCACCTATCCTCAAGTTATGCAGACTCTGATCTCTGGCTTTTATGGGCAGCTTTGTTTATGGACTGTAAGTTCTCAGATACAAGCCGATATTTATCTGTCTTGCACAAACAAAAGGTTGTTACTTACATTGGACTGTTGATGGTGGACTTGCAGTAGCTGTGCCATAATTTCTCACTTGCTTAACTCAAAATAATCAAGTGGCTTCCTTCTTTCCTTCCTCCCAACAGCATATTAGGGCCAAGGGATGGGGTAAAAAACAAGATTGAGAATAAAGTCTTAATTTATGAAGAGAAAAAACCTGAAAAAGTAAAGTGCAAAATATATTATACTATAGCAGACGCTCTCCCAGTTTTGTGAAATAAAATACACACACCTTCGTATAGTCAGATTTAAGTTTGTCTCTACATTCCTGTAACATCTAGAATAATAGCATAAGATGACAAAATAAAAAGTGGATGTGTCTTTCAGGACCTTCGCCTCACTCAGAAGTCATCCTTACCTGAAAAACAACTTTAGGAATAACAATATTTAGACGGCTGGCGTCACCAGAGTCTTGCACTTTTTTCATAAATGTATGACTATAATCTTACAAATTAATGTGTTTTTTTCTGGAAAATGTGTCACTTTAATCTTTTAAGTTTCTCTGTCATCACAGCTCTGTGATGATTTTATTTGTTTAGCCCTCATATGCCTTGTAAACTTCCCTGGTGGGTTTTGAATGTGAAACCTCTGCAGGGAGGAGACCTCCCAAGCCGAATGACAGGATCAGTCACTTCAGCCAGTACCCAAAACCTTAACCTTGACCAAACTTTAACCACAGCATAGTCACATTATAAAACAAAAGAATGACACAGGAGTGACTTGTAACAGTTTTGGAAGGCACTGATGCCGTTCTGCCGAAAAAAGAGTCAGGTCAGAAAAGCTTTATTTACAGTATTCTTGAGCTTGATATGACACTGTTGTTGTTGAATTTATGTTGTGGAAATTCATATATCTTGAATTTAACAGAACAGCTAAATATGGAGTAAGTATTGAGTCTGTGTTCAGCAGCAACAGCAGTAACAGTCAATTAGAACAACCAATCAGCAAGCAGGGTGATCTCATACTGAAATAAGATAACGTTTTTAAACAGGCCTTTCTCTACTATAAGCCTGTTTAAAAGTGACATGGCCACTGTTTTACTGGTTTTATTGATATTACAGTGTGACCATCAGACAGTGTTAATGAAAAATTTCACAGCAAGCTGGGAGCTTCATGTAGGCATATTGGTCGTGTTGTGGAAAAATACCTTAGTTAATGATGAATACTCTCTATAAAACAATACTGAATCAACTTCTATCTATCTACTTAACTGACTGCGGGTCGAGACTCCACAGGTCTCTCAGAAGACACTCAAATCCCACTAGACACAGAACACTAGAGAGACTGCGTTGATGTTCACTTCACATAGATTTATTTGCAACGAATCATCATCACAAACAGATCAGGCTGGTCCCGGTAAGCTGGACAACGGCTACCGCCATTATCTTTCTAACACAGCCCACGAGCACCACACAAACACATCCTTTGTAACACACACTCAGTGCAGGTAACGCCCCCGTTCACTCCCTCATAGTTCTCGTCATTTGTTATTGACCACGTCCACCAATCAGTTCTCAGATATCAGTGTTTATGCATTATGTTCTTATGGCCTGTGTCCCATGCTCTGGTTTTCCCACACAGACCCTCCCATTGGGTCATTACTTGGACACGCACCAGGTCCCTGGGACTCCTTCCAAGCCCCTCTCCTCTGGTGAACTCTTCACCCTAAACTTGTCCTCTGTAAAGCCAACTACGCACTTTGTGAAATGGGCCACATCCTGTTTCTTAGATAAGACAGGCTTCTGCCCAAAATATGTACTGTTTACTGTTCTTAGGAACTTTAGGAAAAGTGTGTGTGCTTAAGTGTTGTTGCAGCTGTTAGTTGCCAGCATAAGATATTAACCCATTATTAGGACTTGCTAGTGACCCTTAATACATAAATAACATTCCCATATGTATATTTTTGCGACAACATTATTATATATACACATTTTCCTCCCACAGTCGTTTCTCAAGTTGCAAGTCTGGAAGTTCCTTTTAGCACTTATTATTCACCCTCACATTTAAGCATCTATGTCCCAAAGAGGGGTCAACAATCAAAAACAGGGTGTGACTTCCACGTTCTCAAAATTAGTCAGATGATGGAAACCATCAAACACCCAAATCAGGAATGTGGTCTTTTTAAAGAGGGAAAAGTCTGTTGAAGATTTCAGGAGAATGAGTTATTGATTGTATTGAACAATTGGAAGAAATTGAGCTTGTTCACATTATTCAATAATTTATTGTAGACAATGAGCCCTGAATGAGTTCAATTGATATTGAATGGAATTGAATAATACTTTTTTTTAATACATTTGAGGGTCCCATTGTGGGGTCGTGTAACTGCAGGGTTCATGCACATTTTGACCAAAGGATTTCCATGACTTTTCCATGACTTTAAACCAAATTTCCATGACCAAACATTTAGTGAAATCTGGGTGTGAACATGAAAAAGTGAGAAAATGTAGTAACTAACAATGAGAATACAAAGCATACAGTAAACCTTAAATGACACAAATAAATGAGACAATAGTTTGATTAAAAGAATAAACATAGATGCCTGCTTATATTTTGAGCGTCTTTCTTTTAAAAGCATATTAATTACTTCAAACTCAGCGTAAATGAACGACATGAACACATGAATATAACACATTTCCATGACTTTTACAAAACTTTGGGAATTATATTTTTTTCAAGGACTTTTCCAGGCCTGGAAATAACCATTTTAAAATTCCATGACTTTTCCAGGTTTTCCATGACCGTTACAACCCTGTAACTGCTCTTGGTGGTCTAATTGTAATTGAGTGAGATAAATAATAAACCATCCAGTCATGACAAGTGAATGAATCACGACTATATATCAACAGCACCGTGTTTTCAAGGTGGCAGATATCGTGGTTGACTTGTTTGGAGAGCGGCGGGCGACTGGGAGAGAATCTTCTCACTGAGGCAACCTCTAACTGGGTCACAGCAAGGCAAAGAAATAGAGAAAAAAAATATAAGCGAGATAAATCTGGGTAGGGTATGAGGTTCTTTTGGAAAGAGTCTGCATGTGAGGATAAGAGGTGCAATGGGCTGGTGCGTCTCACTACATTTGACACGTCTCTCAGCCTCTGGCATCAGATAAGTCACTCTGCTCAGAAGAAGTATTTTGAAATCTCCAGGCTTATGATAACTCCTGTTGGATCCGCTTAGGTAGTCTTGAAAGATTAATGTGGACCATTAAAAAGTGATGATAGTAGTAGTAGTTGACGAAGCCCATTTCAACATAACAGATCTTTCAAAAATATTGTCCACCTTTCAAACTGCTTGTGTTTGTTCAGTAAATCTTCAAGTTCATACTTTATAAGAGATGGAATGATTATCTTTCAGTCTGATGGT
The DNA here is from genome assembly GCF_910589615.1 of Taurulus bubalis. NCBI lineage: Eukaryota > Metazoa > Chordata > Actinopteri > Perciformes > Cottidae > Taurulus > Taurulus bubalis. Next base: position 29,535,127 of record NC_136590.1, on the reverse strand, counting down.
TAGCCTGCATTTCAATGTCTTTGTGGACTTTATAGTCCGAGTTCATGTTTATGGTGTTATTTTCCTTGGCACTCCTTGCTTTAGCTACCAATGTGCTCCTCTCTTCAATACATATACATTCATTTGTGCACTCTGTGAATATTTCCCTGGAAAGACATCCACTGAGTTGAGAACTATAAATGTTAAATATTTTCATAAACTAAATATTGATTAAAGTTTTGTTGGCAAAAAAAGAACTGCTGTTCTTGTAAGAAAGATGGTGTAAAAGTATGAAGTATATCAGCAACTATTAATTATTTTCATGATTATTTAATACATCAATTACTTTTTTCAATTAACTGATTCATTATTGAATCAAGAAAGTTAATTCTCAGATCCCCATTTTATGAGGATTTTCACAAACTCCACGAGGAAACCATCAGGAAGGAATTTTTACCAAATATTTGTCCTGTATTTAAATATTTAACATTTATTCCAACACTTTGACATAATAAGGACGTCTTAGTCATACAATTCAGTGTGTGTGTGTGTATATATATATATATATATATATATATATATATATATATATATATATATATATATATATATATATATATATATATATATATCATGTAGCATACAGATAAGTGGTCCTGCCCTTGACTGATGATTTCAAATGTATTGATAAATACACGGCAATTTGCTTAAAACATACACAATGTTTGGCCAATGTTTGGTCAATTTGGCCCAAGCACGTGCAAGGCGCAGCAGACGTGCACGGGGGCAGCTGAGAGGTGCACAGGCGGAGAGGACAAGCATGAAAGCATATATTTTGCCCAGATATCCTATTTTACAAATACTACTGGGTATATTCCAAATCTCAAGAACATGAATATTGACAATTTGTATAATTCATGAATATTATTATAAATACTTTTTTTTTGGTGGCTGAAGGTGGGGCCGCTACTGCACTGGACATTGGTTTTGACACACACACACACTTCTGTGCAGGACAGAGGTGAGTTGGTGTTCTAAATAATGGCTAATCTCTGCGAAGCCCTGCAAGAAACACACACAGGAGGGCTGTCAGGAAGGTTCAGTCTGTGTGCGTGTTCTCATTGGTCTGTGTCTATTTATCCTTGAGAGAAGGAGGCTGTGCGTGTGTGCACCCCTGAATACATATAAATCACCGGTGGTATTAGAGAGCATCCCGCAGTGCTTCTTTCTGGCTAATAAAATAACTGGAGGCTGCTCCTGAGACACCCACAGCGAGACGCCAACTCGTTCCTTAATCTGTGGACCCCCTTCCAGTTCACCATGACCCGACTCATCAAAACTCACTGTCGCATCAGGTGGACACTTGTGTGCCAGCGTTTGTTTGTGAGAAAATAGGTGTGTGTTTTCCTTTACATGCAAACAAACACAAGTGCATTCCCATCTGTGTGTGTTCTTTGCTTTTCCCTCTGCACGATACCTGAATCAGCTCTGTGCCGGCGGGAGGTGTGGTCAGAGGCATCAGGTTTTCGGGTTGTCTTTTAATCTACATGCTTTTGCGTGCTAGATGGCTAAATAGCTCGTCAGCTGGACAACATTAAAAATAGCTGAAAATCTTACTCACAAATGCCATTTTGTTTAGATGATGGTGTGGCATTGACACCAATACATTCTGTCTGTCTGTATAAGGTTCACATAAACGTACCTGTCAACCAGACTTCCAACAGTATTAAATCTGCTTTGTGTAGCGTGACATAGTAGAACATCCCTGAGTTTGGGCAGGCAAAGCGTGGCCTTACTGCCCAAGAACAATTTTTGCATAAGGAACTTAAATTATGAGACAGGAGGAAAATAGCAAATGGTTCATTAGTTTTGTTGTCTATCGCCCCATTAGCCAACACACACGCACATGATCATGTTTGACACAGCCTGTTATAACTATGTTTGTTATGCCATATGTTTTACTTACCCTTAGTGACCAAACAGGATATATGTAAATTATTTACTTTTAATCTTTTTGATAAACGTGTTGGAGGAATTAGGATCAGACAGGGTTGTGGGATATATTGTTTGGGTTCTTTAGCTTTACATGTACAATAATGACAATATCTTAAAAGTGAAATAACCAGGACTTGCTTAAACATTTCATAGTCAACGTCTGGAAATACAAATCATTTCAAGGCAAATAAATACAAATAAATTATACGCCAAAGGGAACCATAGGTGAAGTGCATATTTCCTAACAGAGGACACACTATCAAATCCTAAAAATATTTTCTGTGTTTAGTGTAGTATTTCAGCACAGAATACCCCAAAGCATCAGTCTCATACTTATTTCATGCTGTGGGCAAACCAAGGTTCGTGAATATTTCAGTGTCCTATTATGCTCCAAAGTTGTATTTGTCAGGTTCTCTGAGTCAGTTTCAGGTTAAAACTTTCGGAGTCAGAGTTTCACGCTGCAATTTCTTGTTAATCTTCTATGTCCCTGGAGCCCTCAATTCCCTGTTTTCTTTCTGATTCCCACCATTTTATGTCTAGGCCTTGAAGGCAGCAAGTACCCAAGTTTGACAACGTAGTGGAGTGTGACTGGAGCTACAGCTTTTTTTCCTCTCCTCTTCCTCACTCTCACTTCTTTTTTAACACGTCTAGTCACTCAATCTCTACCTGCTTCTCTTTGTTCTTTTCTTTTATGTTCTCTCCATTTCTGTTCCTCGGTTTCTTTTTCTAAGTTTCCCATTGTACTTTTTCTTTTGTCCTCAACCTTTTCTTGTGTCCTGTTTAGTGCTTTCTCACACTGAATCTCTCATGTTTTTCTTTCCTCCATCCCACTCCTGCTTTCGGACTGTCCTTCACGGGCAATTTACCAAGAGGGGCATCCATTCACCTTTCAGCCCTCAAGCTTTCAACACCATTTCTAACACAAAAACCCCAAAGGCGGAAGGAGAAGCAGAGAGGGAGAAAAGTAGAAAGGGAGGATGAAAGACTTGGTCGAATGAAAGCATGATCTCAAAAGCATAACATTTTGCAGCAGGGACTGGAGATATGGAGGTGTACGGTTACACGGCGAGTTATATGTGTGCACCTCTGACACGATTAGAGTTGTAAAAAAAAATCTGCTCCTGTCAATTGTTGCCCATTCTGTGACTCAAGCGGCAAGATCCATGGTCCTGACGGCTCTGTCATTCAAATCCTGTCTAACAGACAGACTGGACTTAAAGGAAGGTTTTTGCAGTCATTTTGTTAACAGACAAGGAACCGCAAGGATGTTTCTATTGGAAAACCTTGTGAAAGCTTTGTGTGGAATAGAGTGTTAGATGTAAGCTCTGGAAAAGGTAATTCTCTCAGGTCCAGGGGGGAAAAAAAGAATGTAAAAACATAAATAGAGTCTTTTCTGCATAAAGTATACAAGTAAAGTAAGACACCTGGGCCTAGATGAAATGTGATCACACATTTTTGTCATTTAATCTACAATTTACTTGAGATGCACTAATTGCAATGTATAATTGACAGCACACTATTTATAATTTGTTTTCTTTCATGGAACATTTTAATTAAAATGTATGGTAATGATCAAATATTACTACAAACTAACTTACATTTTCTCCAAAACTGCACCAAGTTACAGGACTTTGAAATTAAAGTGCTCCAAGTTACTGAACAAATACAATCTAACTGGAAATGAATTGCACTTAAACTAACATTTTATTATGAGAGCCAATTTGCACCGCCACAAACAATAATGATTGTTGCAAACATTGTTTTTAAAGATCGCCACACTCTGCGATGTCCAACTGGGGGCAAGTAGGCTTCAGAGCGCAATGTAAAGGTGACCCAGACTTCCCAAAGTTTCTACATAACTACTGCATCATTCACCAGCAGGCTCTATATACAAAAGTAACCGGCTTTGAGCATGTGACCTGTCGTGAAGATCATAAATGGCATCTGCTCTAAAGCCAAACAGCACAGGATCTTCAAGGTGCTATTGGAGGAGCTGTCGGCTGAATATGGTGACCTGTTACTCCACACAGAGATCTGATGGCTCAGCAGGGGACGAGTTTTGCAGCGTTTTTTTGTCACTTTTGGGCTAAGTCAAAGAGTTCCTGCAATCCAAAGGGGAAGACTCCTCGCTGCTCGAGGACACAGAGTGGTTCCTTGACCTTGCATTTTGAACGGACATTACTGGGAAACTCAACCATTTGAACTGTGAGCTGCGAGGCAAAGGTAAGACTGTCGCTGACATGATAAGCGCTGTCAACACATTTAAAGCCAAGATGAACATTTTCTCTGTGCATTTACATAGACAAAAAGTGCTGCACTCGCCCTCCGTACAATCATTGTTGAATGACAATGCTTCTGAATCTGGGGCTTTAGACAAAGCTGTAGAAAAGTACGCTCAAGTCATAAACAGCCTGGGGCAAGAGTTTGAGAACAGGTTTGGTGACTTTGATCAACTTGAGCCATGTGACATGAATGTCATCAAGAACAAACACAGAACACGCCTGACTGATGCACACCTACAAGACTCACTCAGAGTTGCAGTGTCAAATTATACTCCAGACTACAGCACATCGGTGAACAGTATGCAATGCCAGGCTTCCCACTAACAGACATTTACAGACAAAGAAAAAGACAACATAGGGTTTCATTGAAAACACCATGACAACGTTAACACAAATGTTAAAAATAACTTGTTCAAAAAGTGTAAGCCGGGGTCACGTCAGACAGGTCCTCCAGCGCCTTCTTGGCCAACAGCTGTTTGTAAAAGCCGAGAAATCTGAGTTTCGTTCCTGGGGTTTATTGTGTCTGAGGGCAATGTGAGGATGGAACCGTAGAAGGGTTGGCCCACTCCTAGCAACCGCAAGGAGGTCCAACGGTTTTTGGGGTTCGCCAATTTCCCCACCGCTGATGCTGCCTTCCAGCGGCTCAAGGGAGCGTTCCCCACTGCCCCGGTGCTTACCCTAACGGACTCCTGGCAGCAGTTCGTGGTGGTGGTGGATGCCTCGGATATGAGAATTGGAGCGATACTTTCCCAAAGGTCCGCGGGGGATAACAAGCTGCACCCCTGTGCTTTCCTCTTCTGGAGACTTTCACCTGCGGAGAGGAATTGTGATATAGAAGACCGGGAACTTCGCGCCGTCAAAATAGCCCCAGAGAAATCGCGGCACTGTCTGGAGGGGGCGGAGCACCCATTCCTGGTCTGGATCGATCATAAAAACCTTGAGTATGTGCGAACAGCTAAAAGACTAGACCGATAAAATTTTTTTAAAAAAAACGAACGTAATGTGTAATAAAATACTTTAGAGTGGAGTGATTTTTTATTTAAAATACTTTTTCCACGAATCAAAAAACAGTTAATTTATCAAGTTCCTTTTTGTTCGATTTAACACAACCGTCCCTCTTCAACTCCGGTTGAGACTGTTATCGTTTGCAGGAATAATATGCCATCCGCACAGGAGGCAGTTAACACCAGAAATATTTGAAAAGTTAGTTGAGCTTAAAGCAACTAAACTAGCTACTCAGTGGTTGGGTCTCAAGAACCAAAAATGAAAGGATTATCATGTCAAAAGATGTCAGTGTGAACCTATATGAGACACTGTAATATAGAACTATGTGGCCTACCATGCCACTGGCCATGGTAGGAGAGAAAGAAGTAGGTCCGAAAAAAAACTTCAGGATCTATTTTCTCTCTTTAATTATGCATATCATTGCTTTCTTTTCTACTATAAAATAGCACCATATGTTAACAGTATCTCTGCAACGTTTGATTAAGGGAAGTTCAATAATTTTAGTAATTCATTTAGTGCACATTTCGTGTACCGTAGGTTTAGGTCTCTGAAAGCAAAAATGCCCTAGCATTCTTCCTGGACCTTGGACGCCTCTGGTTCCACAAGAGAGGGGCTTTCCTCAAGCAGATGCACCATACCAAGCAATGATGTGTGGCATATTGTTTCATCCATAAGTAAGTAATATTTCAGTTTTTTGGCTGGAATGTGGTTGATATTGCAGATTCTGTAGGTCGTAAGCTTTCTAGAAAGGTGCGCCAAACATGTGTGGAATCAAGCTAGGGATATAAAAATAGATATTTTCATAACTTGGGGAGCTCTCTCGAGTCAGTTTCGTGTCCTCTCGTCATATTTATGGTTTAATGGTTGAATTGTGTTTAAAAACATGTCAAATGGACTTAGATACTCTTGTAAGGCCAGGCTTGGCAATTTTTTTTACTTTCTCACATCAGTGGCTCTGGTATCGATTCATGGGAGTACGAGGACTTGTAGAGTGAGACATCCCGATGAAGAATTCTGCCCCCAATTTTTAAGTCCCATCAATAAAAATATATATACATAATCAATCAAGTTGTTGTCTTTTAATAGATTTGCTTAGTTACACTGACATTCTGTGACTTCTTCCTTTTTGTGGGGTTCACCAAAGCTTTGTGTAGATTATAGAGCCCAAACCTGAATGCTCTGCTATACCAAATCAGGGCTCAAGTTTTTAAGACAGGTAAGAGTGACATATCTCTCTCTCTCTCTCTCTCTCTGTATTGGATTTTGTTACATTTTCTGGCACCAGTATTTTTTTTATTTTAATACATTTATTTGAGGGGTATTTTGTATTGTTTTGATGTATTTTTGCCCATCTCTGGGTGTCCCAGAACCCCACTTCCTGGTGCAAATACCTCATTTAGGTTGAGTATGCGCACAACACTCTCCCCTACTCATCTACTGGTCTTTCCCCTTTCCAGTGCGCCTATGGCTACTAGACACCCCTGTTTTCTGCTCTGGAGAAGGAGACTAGGGTACCCTCTGCTCTGGCCATGGTCGCCAGCGCACCTGGGACCGAGCCCGCCAGACTCTACTCAAGAATTCTTCTCGTTACAAGAGGACGCCAGACCCAGGGCCCTAACTATCGGGTCGGCGAGAAGGTGTGGCTATAGACGTGACCTCCCCCTTCACGTGGAGTCCCGCAAGCTGGCTCCTCGGTTTGTGGGAACCTTCCCAATTTCTAAAGAGACTTCCACCAGAGGTTCCCTGATGAACATGGGCCGTCAAGTGCCGGCCCGTGTTCACTGTCTGTTTCTGTTGTGTTCTGTCACTCACCTTGTCTCTCGTTTCAGACACCTCCCTCCTTGTGTGCAGCCCTCCTGTGTGATTGCAAGCCCCGCCCTCATTGTTTCCACCTGTGCCTCGTTCTGCTGTGTATTTAGTCTCTGTCAACCCTGTGTTTTGTGCCAGTTTGTCTCTAAATGTTTTGTGAGCAGACCAGCGATTTTCGCCGTGTGCCTTTCCCACGTATGACCCCTTTTTGTTCTTGCGTGAGTTTGCGCGCCAATTTTGATACCTCTGCCTCCCATGACGGATTAAAAACGTTGTTTTCTACACCCGACTACTGTCGAGTTTTATTAGTTTAGTTTGTCAAATTTGGACTTGTACATAGTTATTTGTGTACATGTGACGGTCCCCTAGTCTGCCTGTCTATTTGTCTGTCTGTCTCCTTGTCTGTCTCCTCCAGGTAGCAGGTGGGGTGGAATCAACTTAATATGAAGCACCTGCTGGAGTGGGGAGATCAACCCAACGGGAGGCACCTGGGCCCGGTTCTCTGCGGGGATAAAAGCTCCAACTCGGATCTCTCGGCCCGTGACATGGGGGTGGCTCTTTTTACAGAAGCAACGGCGATAAGCCACGCCCCCTTTGTCTCGGCGCGATTTAGCGTTTGGTGTGAACAGCCTCTTTTCACTCGCGAGTAAACTGAAGCGGTAAACGTGTTGCGTTTGGTGTGAACACAGCATAAGACGCAAGGGAGGGAAACAAGGATGCAATTAAGAAACTAGGGATGCGCATCCCCTGCCTGTTTGGACTTCTTCATCTTGCCTCTTCCCCGGTACGACCCTGCCTGTTGCCCTTGTGTGTTTGTGCCTGAATAAACCTCTGGTCTCCACTCACCATTCCGTCATATTACCACCACCCGTTACACCAAGGTCATAATTTGCTTGACAGAAATTAATGAGTTCATTTTTCTGTGGTTAAACAAAATAAATACATTATAGAAGACAGCAGGCGAGATCCACAGGCCTGAGGAATGTTCTGTTTGCAGCTGAGAAATGCATGACTACTTGTCAGGTTCAATTATATGTAAACCAGTATGCAAATATTTCCTGATCTACTTAATGCATCACCGTGTCTGGTCTGACAACCGCTTGGCAGAATAACCAACCTGACGCTTCCAGCAAATGTTTATGAAGGTACTGTAGCCCAAGGAGACCCACATTATACAGATGGATCAGCCTTTGTTCTTACTTTATATCCTTAAGCCAACAAACTTATTACATAACTTTTGTCACATTAGCAGCTCAGCATTTCCCCATGACAGTATGGAACAATGCCATCTGTAACAAAGTTCCAAGAAATTGGTGTTGCTGACAGTTAATCAGTTGCTTTTAGTCATGGCATTTTCCAGATATAGTAAATTTGAAGTGATGTTCGGAAGCTGCGAGGTAGGAGCTGTACGCTCAAATCAAAAGAAGGAAAAGACATAACTAGGTGAGACACGATAAGTCGAGACATGACAGGGTGAGGCCAAAGAAAGAAGGTAAAGACGGGACGGAACACACAAGAAGAGGGAGACAAAAGTTAGTGCGAGGCATGGCAAGGTAATGTTGAGGTAAGACAAACATCTTTTCTTGGTCCCCATACTGAATTTTCTGTCTAATTATCAACTAGTTCATACGATTTTAAAAGAATCAATACAGATATGACTTAAACCAACAGATATAGGCTACTGCATATTGAAAGGCCTTAATGTTGCTAAATAGTCTCTATTGTATAATAGCAAAGTAATTATATTCATCACAAATCTCTTCTCCTGTCTCAACCTTGTTAATTATATTGATTTCCTATCGATGTAATAAAAATATCCCTCCGTAGATGGTCCAGAAGTGCCATCTGATTCAAACAGTTTATTTGCCGGGAATGTTTACACAAACAAGGAATTTTTCTTGGCAGAAGGTGCATACATGAGACGTTAGGCGAGACAATCAACGACAGTGCAGTGGGTATTCAATTAAGTATGAAATAAAATGCTCAGATAACGTTAACATAAGAGTAATCATATTGTATTATCGCAGCTTTACTGAGTTCCAAATGCCCCCAACTGATTACCTTTTTCTTCTCCTGTTTTCTCTGCACTGCTGCTGAGATTTGATACTAAATGAAGTGTCAGACAACATCCTTTCTATCTGTCTACCACCTCACACCTGCACACGACAACATGCAATATTAGCCAATGAGCTTTGACAAAGCGTTTGGGTCATTCTCTCTGCCTAACAAAAAGCACACTTGGCATCTTGTTTCAACAAATAACTTCCTCGTTCCCGGTCCTGTTATCTCTACCAATATATCCACAATCAGAAATAAGGACAATGCACTGTGTCCTATCCTACTCTCAAGATGGAAGGGAATGATTTACAGTGAATGTATTAATTTTTCTTGATGTAATTAATTATTGCAATTATCGGGTAAATAACTCTTGGTACTGTAGGTATCCTGTGACAAACTGGTTGCTGTAGATGGCAAAAAAGTGAAACCTGGTCCTCTCCTGGATCCAGGCCCGGAGGTGGAGCTTGCAGGTGGGCTTAAAGTGACAAATCTTGAAGCCATGGAGCTCTATTGAGGTAAACTCAAATTAAGCAACGGAAGCCTCCACCGTGAAGGATTACAAATCTTAAAAGAGTAATAGACATTCATTGTGTCATTGGGAGTCTGGCAGCTGATGAGGATGGAGGCCTCGGTGGACTGAACCCAAGCCACAGAAACTGGTTCATCAGCATGTAGAAATTGTGGGTACGATTGAGTGGTACCAATTAAATATGACAGGCATTGGCTCTGGAACCATTCTTCCAAATGACTGTTACGTTTTCTCCTTTTTCAGAGTAGTGGTGGCGGGTGCTAAAAAGCCCTGGATGTGTGTTGGCATACTTAAAGCCATAGCTGAGGCGAGCTGTGCAGACATTTGTCCAATAGTGTGCCTTGCAGAGATCGAGGCTCTCACTTGTAATTTGACAGGTCATGAATTTTGAATTGCATTCTCGTCATTCACCTGCCTCCTACATAATTATGTTCCCATATAACTAAACTGCATTCAACATTGCATTTCACTGCATTTTTATGATATAGAATATTAGAATACTATGTTATAATATTGTTTTTACTAGATTAAAGTCAGTGATACACACATGGTTAATGTTGTAACTTGAAACGAAACAATTGAAGATTGCCATAAATATCCTTCTGATTCAAAAGCTCAAAATGCTTTAGATGTGTTTATGTGCTGTTGCTATCTTTTTGTCAATTGCCTATATTTATCATCTACATTTCACATGTATCATTTTTCCTTAATGACTAGCAAACTAGTTTTGTCCCTGAAATAGCCTAAACAATCCTTTTCTGCTGATGTTTGATGAGTCACTTTGTCACCGTATGATGTAGGTAGTGGGGGGCCCAGCATGCCAGCAGGAGATGCCGTATTGTGTTATAGAATTTACCTTTAGCAAAGGACGTGAAATGTGACTTTATATGAGAGTCCTTTTATGTCATGGGTTTGAGGTTATGGCAGGTAGAGCGCCTCATTTATCCAGCTGAGCTGTCATCTGTACCGGATGCACACTGACTGACTGACGTACTCTTCCTCCCTCCTCTGCCTAATGAAGTGTCAACACTAATGATGTTCTTTTTGGCGGTGCTAATTCTCCTGACTTGATGTGTCACTCCTCCTCTCGGAGAGGTCACCTCAGGTTTACCTCTGCAGTAAATTTATGTCAACAGTGTGTGTGTGCGTGCATGTGGACCCGAGTTCTTTTTTGCTCATCAAGCAGGAAAGTTTTGCAGTGTTTGCTTGTCCGATGACCCATGCATCACAGCTGTCCTGCCCTGGTAAGTCCTCCCTGTGGATGGATGACTTATTTAGGAATATAGGTCAAAACAAATATAATAAATGTTAAAGGAGATTCAATTTTAAGGATGGGATGAGTTGGTATATTGTTGAATAGACAGCAGATGTTTCTATAACAGCTTGAAAAGTGTCACAATCTTCCACTGAAACACTTTTTCACATCTTAGGGCCCATCCTTATTGGTGCCACTTTCATTTGGGAGAAACGATGTTCATTGGAGCATACAGATGGGTGACACATTTATATATTTAAAAAAAGCAGCATGATGTGTCTCAGTTAAGTGTGAGAACAGCTTCTTTAATCCGGATGGGTCGAGTTGAATCATTCTACCTGGTTTTGTGACCCTAGGTTGGATAGTTTTCTTTTATTTAAGATCATAACTCATTCAGCACACAGACTTGGGATTAACCTGTGTCACTTTGTGGATTTGAAAGAAATTTTTGAAGTCAAAGGCAAAGCTTTAACAACATGGGCCTATGAGACACCTACTGCCTGCAACTCAAAAGGATCCCCACCAGCTGATCCAATGGCACCAGCTTGTCTGAAATCCAGTACATATTTATTCATCATATAGATACGTTATACAACATCACACTTGTGTTATGCTATATGTTTGTGTCGGCCCTCTGGTTTTAGGCAGGGCCTGCTCTGTGAGTGTGCCCTGGCTTATGTGTGTGTGTATGTGTGTGTGTGTGTGTGTGTGTGTGTGTGTGTGTGTGTGTTCGGCCCAACTGGGAGCACCTGGACATTCTCCCAGGAGCCTTCAAGACTAGTCTGCGCCAGTGCTCACATAGAGCTGGATCTCCGTTCCGCCATCACCCTGTCATGTTGCCACTTTATTTTGCCGTGTGTTGGCAATACATGTTTGTTCCTTGTTTAAACCCGTGTCTCCCGTCTTTGTCGACCTAAGAGCCGGGTCGTGACAATGTTCACCTCATGTTCACATCTAATTGTGTTACATTCCGAAATCACCAGTTGGAGACAAGAACAAAACATTAGTGACCAACACTGCACTATCGATCATCTACTTACGAAATACAATCTTAATTGTAATTTGCAAAAGGACATATGCCTTTTTTCTACGTGTGTGTGTGTGTGTGTGTGTGTGTGTGTGTGTGTGTGTTCCTTTTTATGGGGCAATGTAAGACTAGTCTTGCAGCTCTATGTAGTAAGTAACTGAGTAAGGTTTATTTATATAGCACTTTTCACAGACAATAAGGTCACAAAGTGCTGTACAGATGGAGCAGTAAAAAAAACTCAAGCTTGGTTACCACGTTTCTTAAAGCGAGTGAGTGGGACGGACAGAAGGTTTAACTGATTGGACCTGAGGTTGCGGGCTGTTGAATAAGGGTGAAGTAGTTCAGCCACATGAGGAGTCTGGCCGTGTAGTGCTCTGTATGCGAGGGTGAGGATTTTAAAGTGGATCCTATGCTCTACGGTGAGCCAGTGAAGAGACTTAAGAATGTGGGTGATATGAGCCAGTCTATTTGTCCTCGTCAGTAATCTGGCAGCAGCATTTTGGATTACCTGCAACCAGTTGAGTGCGGAGAAAAGTGCGTTGCTGTAATCAATACCAGAAGAGATAAAGAGTCTATGATCTCTAATTCAGCCAGTGGTGGGCCGTCAGGGCCTGCTAAGCCTTCTCTGCTGGCCTAAACAGAATCAAAGTTTTAGCTATTTTATAATTTCATTTTTATTTTCATAATTAAAATTATCTATTTTGTGTTCTTCACAAATACACTACATGTATTATACTTTTTATTTTTTCTTCTACCTATTAGCTTATTTTCAAGATTTCTGATTGTAGGGACAGCATCATCAGGTAGCACCCCGTTGCCACAGAGACCCCGTTCAAATACCATAAAGGTAAACGCACACGAGCTAGCGTTCTTATGCAGCTATCTCGTTTTATTGAGAGAACAGCAATGATTGGGGTAACCAGTGACGGATGGTTTGATGGTCTGGAGCACCAAGCCCAGGTACTTCCCATTAGGGTGTTCTCTTCCCCCTCCCCAACTTAATAAAGTGGTTTTACAAAATGGAGCCATCGGCATCAGATGCCGAGCAGGATTCTGCATCTGATTCGGGTGAAGTTTGGGGTTTGGCAATCTCGGTTTGCCAGCGGGAGCATACGGTTTCACCTATAGGCTTTACCTATAGGCTGGATCCATGTGTTTTCCATGTGAGTTCCACCTGGTTACATTCTGGGCAATTTGTAATTTCCTCACTACACTTGCAGTCCCTCAAAGAATGTTTTTCATGAAAAGGTATAAAGGTCTAGCCCGTGCACCATAATTTGAGTATTTACATCACATGTGTGTGTGTGTGTGTGTGTGTGTGTATATATAAATATATATACACACACACATCACCTGTGCTATAATTTCCCAAAATTATATTTTCTTACATTTTACAAAGCGTAATTGTTAGAACATGACGTTGTGCAGGTATAATGATGGATTAAGTGGACTTCCTCAGTCTGAGTTATATCCAGACTATGTCATGCCAAAGAAAGCAATGTAAGCACAAATTAACCTGTGCTTTTCTATCCAAGTGTTTTCTTCTTTTTGTTCCTTCTCTCCCTTTCAGACGCTTGTTCCAGCCTCCCTCTGATGAAGGTGCTAACAACCTAAATGTTACTAATGTCTCTCTGCACCCCAGACAAGTGATCTGGGCCATTATTGACGTGGCATACACACAGCAATCCCAGTGATGTAAGGGAGATGTAATTGAATATGAAATGGTCTGGGAGGAGATGGAGAACGCCTCACTCAAACAGACAGCCACACTTGTGAGGGCATGCACTCCCACATGACTGCACGCACACACGCAAACTCTCTGTGGTAATAGAGACAATGTATTTCTAATGGCACTACCCAGACTGAGTAGGTAATTGTGATGTATTAGCATGCCGTGGTTGAGATTGGATTACCGACGTGTGTGTGTGTGTGTGTGTGTGTGTGTCACTTTCCTGCCTTCCACATTCCTGATTGGCCGGTCTGTTTAGCAACTCTGCCTGTGGCGACTGAGCGGGTTCTTGTGATATGTGTCTTTTGTGGATTTGCACCAATATTGCGACAAGTGAGGCCATCAGTCGTTAATCTAAAGTAATTGTTTCCTTCCTCCATCCAGTGGCGGCCGGCCCATAGAGGGCAACCGGACTTGGCCCCACCCACCTTGAGCCACCAAAAAAAATTATACAAATAGTCAATATTTGTGTTTTTCAGCTATGGAATATACCCAGTAATATTTTTTAAATAGGATATCTGTGCCAAATATATGCTTTTCCTGCTTGTTCTCTCTGCTCAAGCACGTACTGGCGTCTCTGCTCCAGTACATCTCTAATGCGCGTGCACGTTGTGGGGCTCAAGCGATTCTGCCCAAGGAAGACGGGTCTAATACGCAGTTTAGCCATTCACTGACTAAAGAAATAAATGAATGACATACAATTCATCCAATCAGCGCCCTAACAGGAGGGCTATTCTCATCAAGCCCAAAGCTGCGAGTTCACGTGTCTCTGTCTCCTCGGGCAGACGAGGCAAGCGCCACCCATGATAACAACATGACAGCGGCGAGCAGGCCACTGGTTTTCAAAGAAAACCAAACGCTAACTCTGTATAATCTCTCCTTCAACACCCGTTTGAGACCTTTGGCTGAGAAACTACAGGTAAAACACCGTCCCAGATCAACCGGTCCGAAAAGCAATGCCGATTTCTTTCTGTGCCTGAGCCAATTTAAATACTTCTTTTACACTACTGTGTAATGTTGCACAATACTGAAAAGGTAGCGCGGTACCCGTACGTTAAAAACAATATGATTTTGCATATTTTTAGTATCGATACTTTATTCAAATAGTGCGGCTCCCTCCCTCTCTCTCTCATGCAATCCAGTTTATTTTATATAGTCCAACATCACAAATACAAGTGTACCTCGGAGGGCTTTACAATTTCTACACATAACATCCCTGTCCCGGGACCTCACATCGGATCAGGAAAAACTCTCCCAATAAAGATAGTAAAAACCTTTTCACAGGGAAAAAAAGGGGAAGAAACCAGAGGGAGAGCAACAGAGGAGGATCCCTCTCCCCGGATGGACAGAAGCAATAGATGTCATGTGGCCAGAATGAATAACGTAACAAAGTTACAGCACATTCAATGAATAGGACAGAAATTATTCATATATTGAGTAGTAGGCATGGTCCATGATCCACATAGCCACGATCCATTAAGCAGAAGGAGGTAGAGAGGAGGGGCACCAGCAGGGCCATGGCAGCTGGCAGGACCGGTTCCACCAGCAGGGCCATGGCAGCAGGCAGGACCGGTTCCAGGCAGTTCTCATGCAGAGATGGGCTCAAGGGGGCGGGGCTGCAGCGCACACAGACACAGTGTGCGCCTCACAGAGTGATCGCTAGGGAGACATGCACGAGCCGTGCTGACCGTCTCGGGTTGTTGGAACAAAGCTCTCCCAGTTGATATTATGGTGATATGATGATGTGTAGTCCAATAAAGCAGCAGTTTGCACCAAAAGAAATTGCCACCAGCCGTCACTGCCTCCATCATTCCATTATTAATTAGGTGAATGTTACATACTAGTTCAAATGTATGCCAAGTCTGGTTAAATCTTGGATTGTCTCACTATTCTAATGAATGTGTTTTTATTTGCAAAAATGTAAGTTGTATGTCAGGACTGTTTATCGTTTGTAGTCTTTAGTATTGTTAAATAGATCAATCAATAATATTAAATCATGTGATCACCCCAACAGGTGATCGTTAAATAAACTCAGGAGTATCCCACACAAAATGTGGTTGTGCAGAGCCTCTGTTCGGATAACTCCAAATCCTGGCTCCTTTGGGACATGAGGCAGGTGTTGAGGTTGATCTTATGATATCAATACTGGCTGTCTTCAGAAACATGTTATTACTTCTAGTTTTTCCCACTGCACAATTCAAGAGTTTCTCTTATTCTGCCTAAAGCCAGCAGGGAAGGATGGAAGAGAAGTTGACATTAGATTCTGAAAATAATTGCAGTTCTGATCTGAGGTGAAAGCATTTTTCAACATTATCTAATATTTGTCAGTGGATCGGCATAAAGTTGACGGGAGATGTGATCTTGTGCTCTTGTTTCTTATCCTTTCCCTTTGCTCAGCTTTCTTTCTCTCCTTGGCTTGGTGAGGGATAGAGTTTCTACTATTAGGGACCCATCTACCATTCATAATTGGGCTGCCATTAGAGCTGAGGGAAGCAGGTTGTGCTGGCAGTGGGAGAACATCTTGCTAAAGTGGGTTATTATTGAATAAATTAATTTCATTTTCAGTGATGTAAACTGAAGGCAAGCAGACAGCAAGAACGTATAGGGTTTCTACATGCTCTGTCTACAGTACAAAATGTGATAGATGAAGCATAATACCGTGTATGAACAACATAACACATATTATAACACTTTTTTTGCTCACATTACAAGGTTTGCAATCTTTACAAGTGCAAAGCAATCTGTGTGTTGAGGAACGGGAGACACAAAAGTCAATTTATCTGGATGCTCACACACACTAACCAAATACAATGTCAGTAATCGATAGGCATCGTCCCAAAAATTGCTTTATGACTATAATGTATCACGTTATAAGAAACTACAATAGGTGTGAAAGCCCAGAGATCTGCACATAATTCACAAACTGGGCACTGAATTATCCCACACTGCAGTGGAAATGCCAGAACAGCATTTCCTTCTTGTTTATCCCTAGAGGAATGGATAGCCTTTTCACTTTCAAGAGGTAAGTCTTCTGTGATCGTAAGCTGCCACACTGGCTACTATTTACTATTTCACCATGCAACCACTACTGACTGAGTGGTAACACTGTCTTGCTTAGCCAGGCCATTATCCTTACAGCTGAAACTAAATAATCTGCCATTATTTAGACAATCAATAATAATAAGTCAGATTTAAGCAAAAATGGCAGACACTTTGACGATTGAAGTATCTCAAATGTGACAACTTAACAATTTGCTTTTGTGTAAGTCAGTTAACCGAAAATCTTCTGGTTTTGACAAAACATGTCTTTTTAAAGACATTGCTGTAGGATGTCCCTCGGGGGGGCATTTTGTGATGTTTTGTGGAACAATTAATGAATTCATCTGAAAAACGTCATTAATAACTACTTTAGTGGCCAACTGCTCCACAGTTCTTCAATTAAATATGAATGTAACCACAGTACTTTATAATCATCAAACCAACCACTATGCAGTTGCAATGTTCATATATTCCAGATTTCTCTCATATACACACAGTGTTTCAGATTGAGACAACGATCCCGCACATTACTTAGTCAGAAAAAGTTTACCATTCAGGATAATGAAGACACAGGAGGGAGGCTTCACTGTTTAGTGGTAGTTAATTAATTATGTTCCTTGTTTTTCTGCCTTTTTAAAAACGGTCACAGTTGTGATTATTAAACATTAGCTTCCTGCGTACCTCTTGCTGTGTAAATGAAACCCATGAATCATCTTGGGTGTTACTTAATTTAGCCATATCATCAGTGGAAAGTATAACTAATGTGTAACTGACACATTCTGCATGCTGAACGGAACCTGCACCACACCTACTGTACTGTTACTGTTTTATTACATAAAATGATTGTGAAAAAAAATAAACTATCTGGAGCTTGTAGGGGAGTCTAAATTCATTGTCATCCTTAAAAAGAAGAAAGCAAGGTTTCTATTTAAAAAGTGAATACCTTAATGATTGATATCTAAGTGGCAAAATAATGTGAATAATCAACACCGTAATTGCCAGTAAAATCATTGCTGTCTACTATGCTCATTAACTTGCGATTGGCTACATTTCTACTTTTTTTCTGCTTCATGGGTGTTCATTTAATTATAATGGGTAAACATCAGTAATCCTGCTGGAAACAAAAGGAGGAGCTAATTAGACAGTTTCTGCTCATGTGTATTGTTGATTTTTGTTGCTGTCAACCCATAAAATAAGCTCTTCAAATATGAATTTATTCTCTTTTGCAAGGCTCTTAGGTCTTTTCATTGTGGAGGTTACTTAACCCTAGAACGCAACAATTGTGTTTACGTTATTTTCATTCTTTCCTTTTCTTAGGGTCCCCCCCCCATGATACCTGTTTTTCATTTTTTGAGAAGTTATATAGGATAAAATAAGAGTACTTCAATTTGCTTTCTATTGTTGTATTTTAATATATTTTGATGAAGTATTTTTTATCAGGTACATTATATCGGGTGAAAATCACCCAACGTTAGTTAAATGTGAGTATTTATAATGTTAGTGTTCTAGGGTTAAGCATGCCAAGCAATCAATGACTACAAGAGCATACTTGAACAAGAGCATACTTGTTTTATAGTTCCTAATCTAGTATCCAATATTTCTTGTAGAAAGGAGTTAAATGTCTGAACTGGATCGAGATTTAAACTCAAGAAGAAAAAAACCTCTTGTGGACTCCTTGCACCTGTCGACCATGCATATCTGCTCTTTGTGAATCTTACTTTATCAATGGATTTATGGATAATTCAGATTAGTCAATATATAAATGATATATTAAATTAATGTGGTACATTCTGCCATCAAGCATTGTCAGAAGTCTGTAATTCATTCTACCATAAGGAGACGCACAGCAGTGCTTTCTCAGCTTGATGGCTCCCTCCTTCTTTTCCTGCCCATCTGTTTTCACGGATAAATCCTCCCCTGCCAGGCTCCATCCCCATGAGGACTCCATAAAGAGCTGACCCACACATATGGCCACTTCATTCGATGGCCATCATAACTGAGCAGAGCATGAAAAAGTTCTGGATCTTCGCTCACTGCATCATCATGCTGAGGTGATTGGGTCGAAAGAGATGACTGTACTTGTTCTTGGCATGGATGTAAGCTATGCCTTTTTGATAGATATAAACTTTTTCAGATGTAGACTGCTACCAATGATTGTGTCCTCACTATAGTGTCAACACATGAAACCTCTGGATCAGGGCCCTATTCTTCGTACCTGGCTTACTGAGTTAGCTGGCTAATTTTCAGGATAAGATGATGTAGGTCAGGCTTTTCGGTTCCTCGAAGCAAGTTTAGAAAAATCACCATAGCAACACAGCCAAAAATGTTAACCTGATCCCGCGCAGGCTAGCTGAAATTCACTGGATAAGTTGGCCACTCCCACCGGACAAAAATGTCAGCTTCCTTCCTCATTGAACCCGGTGTCCACCAGCGGGTTCTCGGGTTGCCGCCACAACAGGCACCGATGACCTTCCGACCACAGCTCCTAGCGGCCGCGTCCACAATAGAGGCTTTGAACATGGTCCACTCGGATTCCATGTCCCCAGCCTCCCTCGGGATCTGTGAGAGGTTCTTCCGGAGGTGGGAGTTGAAGACCTCCCGGGCAGTATCCTTTGGCAGACGTTCCCAGTTCACCGTCACTATGCCGTTTGGGCTTACCAGGTCTTTCTAGCCGCCAACTGATCCAACTCACCAC
Organism: Taurulus bubalis; assembly: GCF_910589615.1. Classification (NCBI taxonomy): domain Eukaryota; kingdom Metazoa; phylum Chordata; class Actinopteri; order Perciformes; family Cottidae; genus Taurulus; species Taurulus bubalis. The sequence goes on along the minus strand of NC_136590.1, from coordinate 29,515,725 downwards.
CAGGTGGTGATCAGTTGACAGTTCTGCTCCTCTCTTTCCCCAAGTGTCCAAGACATACGGCCGCAGATCAGATGATACGATTCCAAAGTTGATCATTGATCTCCGGCCTAAGGTGTTTTGGTACCAGGTACACTTTTGAGCCACCTTATGCTTGAACATGGTGTTCGTTATGGACAAACTGTGGCTAGCACAGAAGTCTAACAACAAAACACCGTTCAGGTTCAGATCGGGCAAGCCGTTCCTCCCAATCACCCCCCGCCAGGTTTCTCTGTCATTGCCTACGTGAGCGTTGAAGTCCCCCAGGAGAACTATGGAGTCGGCAGGTGGCGCCCTGTCCAGGATCCCTCCCACCGACTCCAAGAAGGCCGGATACTCTGAAATGCTGTTCGGTGCATAAGCACAGACAACAGTCTGTCAGCACACGCAACCCGTAGATGCAGGGAGGCGACCCTCTCGTTCTCCGGGTAAAACTACAACACAGCGGCGCTCAGCCGGGGACTCGTGAGTATACCCACTCCCGCCTAATGCCTCTCACCCTGGGCAACTCCAGAAAAGGACAAAGTCCAACCCTTGGTTCCAGAGCCCATGCTGTGCATGGAGGTGAGCCCAACTATATCTAGCTAGTACTGCTCCACCTCCTGCACCAGCTCCGGCTCTTTCCCCGCTAGCGAGATGACATTCCACGTCCCTATAGCTAGTCTATGCTGCCGGCGATCGGCTCGCCCAGGTCTTCTGTCTGGCTCGCCACCTGGTCTACATAGCACCAAACCCCGATAATTCTCCCTGCGAGTGGTGGGTCCACAGGGTGACCGCTGCTCCATGCTGTTTCTTCGGGCCCGACCAGGCCCCATGGGTGAAAGTCCGGCCACCAGACGCTCGCCAACGAGCTCCCCTCCTGGGTCTGGCTCCGGGAGGGTGCTCCGGTTTCCCTTGTCCGGGCGAGGTAAACTACGGGCGCTAAACTGTGAGCTGCAATTTAGGGTTTTTGAATTGCTCTTAGTCTGAGCTCTCCCGATACCCGTTTGCCTTGGGAGTCCCTACTAGGGGCTGATGCCCCGGACAACATAGCTCCCAGGATCACTGAGCCACTCAAACTCCTCCACCACGTTAAGGTGGCGATTCGCGGAGGAGAATGTGTGTCCATTCGTCAAAAATTATCATGTAGCCTGACTGGTATCAATTAAAAATATATGAATCATAGAAAGTTGGTGGAATGACTGGACTGGGGGTAAAAAGTGTCCTGTGAGTTACTGTCACAGACCGACCCACTCAATACACGGCGCGTTCATACAGTCCACCATGTGTGGACAGCAGACACCCATTCCGCCACACGGGACCACCACGGTGGGAGGTCATACGGGGTGCATGGAGCAACCCAAGAAGCCACTTCAACCACCAGCGGACTCCCCCGCCGAGCAACGCACAATTATGCAGCGCCTCTCGGTCGGCGCCCCGCCACCCTGCCGCGGACACTCTGTGGAGCAATGTGCCTCGTGATGTTGTGCATTTTGGCTCTTGGCTGAACGATTTGACCAGCCTGTCGGGTCAACAACAATGCATGTTGTCCAAATCAACAACCAGTCACATTTAGTTATAACAAAACAATCCAACAAAACCGCGCACTGAAACCCTGCAGGACATTGCAGGAGCAGCTGTGCACCTTGGCGCGGGACCAGCGGCCCCAGTCCAGCAGCAACAACAGCACTGTGGCTTGTTTATGATTATAAACAATACGACTGCAAATGTAAAAAACAGTAACACAACCAGCATTTCACTCACCTGTTTCATATAGTTTAACCAGGCTACTATTCCATAGATAGAAAGAGAGGTGAAATGTGATTGGATAAAGATGCTGTTAACCAGCTCCCAAGCCGAGCCGTACCAGAGGCCTGAAGGAGCAGATGAAGACAGCTGTGCAATGAGAAAATAAGCTAATAGGGAAAAATAATAATACATTGTGTATTTGTGAAAAACTAATAGCTATAACTTTTAATTATAAAGAATATATATATATATATATATATTTTAATATTATAAAATAGCTATAACTTTGTGATTGTTAGGCCAGCAGAGAAGGCTTAGCAGGCCCTAACGGCCCGCCACTATTAGAGAGACACTTTAAAAGTAAATACATGTTTTCAAGAGGATGCTATAACTTAAGCTCAACATTTCTCTAGTTCTTTTGAAAAAAAAGATGGCTGGGTTGAAACTGCGCAAGCTGCAACTTCCCATGAACATAGATGTTGGTTGAACTGACATTCTGCGTCTAACTTGTGTCTCTGAGGCTGGTTTATATATGATCTTGAATCTTGTGTTCAGAAAAGTCATTATATGAAATGAAGTACCTTTTAACGTCTCAAAATGTACAAGGACATCAGAGGACCAAGCAGGCTTCATTTGTCTCCTCATGCATATTCACCTAAACCAGATGGATTTAAAAAACTTAAGTTGCTACTAATTTGATGGCTGATGGCTGTTACGCCTGTTGCAGCAGGTTAGAAACTGGTAAACTTCTCTCGGTGAGGCTGATTTTGTAGTGTATACTTTATTCAGAATTTCCAGTTTGTGGTTGCTTATCCACCACTAATCTCCAAAAGATGATATTTTCAATTCCAAAATTCATACTTTCATTGTATTTTTGACTGCCCTTTTAATGAAGACTTCTGGGAAAAGGTTGGCAAAAATAAATACATGTTGTGTTTTGAAAAAACTTGCATTACTGAGATACATTCACTCTTGCACCTTTTTAAATCTTTTTTTTTTATTTATTATTTTTTTAAATCACCTTTTTAAATCTGCATGATTGAATTGCTCAATCTGGATATGAAGGAAATATGTTTTACTCCCTTTGGTTGTCTGATAAGCCCCAAACCTTTCAAAGTGGACACAGAGCATGATGTGACTTATCCTTATGGAAGCTATATGTTTTGGGCTCAAGGACAACCATTTGAAGTTCTTAAACAAATATATATTATCAGAAACTGGCAAGCATTTATTCCCCGCAGAGGTTTTGTATCAGCTCTCTGAGGAAACATTCATATGTGAATGAAGTCATTATTTTAGTATTCAGTGTTCTTTTTGCTGTTGCGTCCATCCAAAAACTGTGACACACTATACTTAGTAGTTTTATATTTGCATGGCCTTCACTATCCCTCACTGAGTAGTGTGACATAAAACTTGCCACATGCATCCAGCAGTATAAAAACGGACTCTCACTGCTTTAATGAGGATTGGCCTGATGTGGGTAGTGTAATTAAAAGTTTAAAATGTTTAAAGTCTGCTAAACAACAACATCAGCTGAACTGAGTTCGGAGAAAGGTTAGTGATAGGATGCATCTAGTTTTTTTAAGGAGGATGTTTTCCATGTATTCTTTTTTTTTATCTATTTGTCTTCTTACGACCAATATATTTCTCAATCTTTACTTACTTGCAGTATCTGTCATCATATGCCAGCTGATAGTCCCTTCCATACAGACACTGATTACCTGCTGTACTTTGGCTCCTCTTCCATGCACCAGCCCCAGCTGGGCCATGTGTATGCAGCAGATAGTTAGACATCAATTTATATGTGAAGAATTCCCCTCACTCTGAGAATGCTGCCACAGCAGGAAAGAGGCAGACTTGACCTTGCTGGTGTCACAGCAGCTCAATCACACTTTCCTCTGCTTCCTCCTGCAGCCTGACAAGGAAAAGGAACAGAAGCTCTCCCTCCACACAGCCAAAATCCTTCAGTCGTGTCAGTTGCTCATTCTGTCATCACTTCCAAAAGTATGCGCGTGTGTGAAGAAATTCTTTTGGTGATTAAGAGAACATTTAAAACTTACTGTCACTGTGCAAATGCATGCATCTTCGCACTGTCTGCACATCTGTTTTTCACTACCATATGATCTGTCAGGTATGTGTGGCACAAATCAACTATACTTAAATTTTGGATGCAACAGAGGGTGGATAGACTGTGATTGATTGATCCGTCCTTAATATGACGGCCATTATGTTCAGTCTGACAGCTCAGTCTGAAAAGGTTACAATGGATGTAGCAACCGCTGAAGCAGCATGGCTCGGTTACTTATTTATTTTTCACCCTCCTCTCCTCCGAAACTAAACTTCATGTTGTAAACAAGGTTGCATTTGGCACGTTACAGCTTTTTTCCTGGCTCAATGTAGACCCCTTTTGCCTAGGGGCATTTAATGTCACATTGGGACAAAACTACGTATTTGTATCACTGACACTAATGGAATGGACAGGAGGTGGTGCAGATCTTACAGTGACAGTTGGCATGTTATAAGAGGGACTGGGAGTCACTTTATCTCCTCTCCTTCCCTTTGACAGTACCTCAGACAGAAGCAGTGAGGCAGTTCTACAATGACTTAGCTTAATTTACACTCACCCGGTGCTTATTGCTGTGTTCCTTTCAGCTATGAGAGAAATGCCATGGTGCTAACTCATCTTCATCCATCTCTCTAGAGGAGGATGCAACATGGAGCCTGCTGTGGAGTGCATATTTATGTGTGTGCATGTTGGTGTACTTGTGTGGCTGTGTGAGGAAATATATACAGCAAGTACTTAACGGAGGAGAAACCATTACCGGTTATTACATTATTACTTTTAAGATAAGTGAAAGCTCTCTAACTTTTATATTATTATGTTAAGAAACTGGCACTTTAAAAAAAGCAAATGTTAGGATGAGTGGAGCCAAAGTCTGGCTGAGAATATCAAAAACTATTATGATTTGTACTTTTTGGGTTCAGTGTATGTTCATGTGTTGATGTTATATAGACAAGCTACCAGAGGCATTTTCACACGTGCACAGGTTGTGATATATTAAACGCACATGTTTATTGATGATTTTATTTTGATTTGCCCTTTTATTTATTTATTTTCTTATTGTCTATTCCTACCACACACACACTGTGTTCTCCCTTACCCTGACTACACAGTTAGTTGGCCTGTGTTCACTCTTCTTGTCGTCTTCTTGAAAATATAAAAAAAGGAAAGTACACTATTGAAGGACCTTACGAAATAGATTAAAGTTTAGATATTTTTCCAGTCAAGAAAATTGAGAATGAAGAGACCTTTTCCCGATTGGTGGTGCAGTTTTTTTTTTTTTATCTGTTTCTCTTCATTACACACTCTGCTCCTGTCGGCTGAAAAATGGCACTGAAGCACAGCATAAACTCAATCTGTTGAAAAACCAATTAAGAGCAGTCTCAACGGTCCCTAATTGTAAGCGGTGTTTCTGGGGATAGCCACCAGATTTGCTCTGTGATGAATTTGTGTTTTCAGGTAATAGTCTGTATTCTGTGATTCTCACGGAGCCTTGGGAGGATGCCACATTGGCAATGCCACGTACGTGGTTGATTAATCTACCTTGTGTGCCTCATGTTCCAGCTGTCATGGTGGTTAATGTGTTTTGGTTATCACACCTACAGTAAGTCAATACATTTGAAATTGATGAGACTGAGAAGGAGAGACAGAGACATTGTTCGGTTGGATACTAGTTTGCAGTACAGACAAACAAACTTTCCTCATAAAACAGTCGCATTCATCAAGAATGGTATTGCAGACGCTATCTTTAATCACCGCATTGAGTAACATCGCAGGAAGAGCGAATCTCTTAAATGTTGGTGCATGTGTGCAATTTATTCTGCCTCAAAGCAGATGCAGCAGCAGCTGTTTGGAGGACCTCTGAAGTCTTCAGATGAAATGGAAAACATCAGAGAGAAGGAGGGAGTTTTGACAGAACAGGTGGCGGTGAGGGAGAGCACAAAGCCAGGTGACTTCCGGGGAGAGGAGATGGAGATGAAAAGGCTAGTGACTTCCTCAGTGACATACTAACACGGAAAACGATGCAAAATAGTTTAGTAGTAGGTAATTTTTCAATTTCTGAACCGAAAAACATGTTTTTTGGACTGAATATGCTTCCTAACATGTCAATGCTTGTGTTTATTGTCTTTTTTTATTACAGATTTAGATGCTTTTGGTAGTAATATTTCTAAAGATGTGTAGTATTACTCTGTGGGTTGATGGGAAGGCACCCAACAATACAATAAATTAAAAAAAATTGGGGAGCAATCGAGGAGTCATTTTTGGGGAATCTTGCTCAGACTCTTGACTTTCATCTTGGTGCCAGTCAAGCTGAAAATAAGTTTAAACATAATTTAAAAAACACAAAGGCAAGGAGTTGCGGATTCGTTAGAGATCAAGGATAATAGGGTCTGGTATTCATATCAAGGTCATATGAGGGGACCCTAGAGTTCTACAGCTCATATGACCACGAAATGAATACCAGACCCTCTAATAAGGGGACCCTAGGGTGGAACTGGTATGTTCTTTCTCATTGTTCTAAGATTTTGTAAGGTCCCGGATCGCCTTCCTGTTTACCCTGATTTTGTTCCATTTTCCAAGAGCGCCTGATGCGTTTTGATTACAGAGCCTCCAGTTGTTGTTTTTTTACATCCACTAAAATACAAATCTTAGTGTACAAAATAAGCGCTACACATGATTAAACAATTTTGATGATCTGATGATTCACCTCTAACCTGCGATACTTTGGTATTAACTCCCAGAATGCATCCCTGATTTAGTCATAATCAGGGCTGTTACTAAACCAACTATAGGAATGTATGGAGTGTTTATGCCTTTGAGTACAGTGCTCTCTTAAGGAGCACTTAGCTACGTTCTTCACAAGGTCAACTGGTGAGTAAATGGTCAAATTCCAAGAAGGGACTTGACATAACGTTTTGTCGTGTTACTATGTCATGACATGACAACCTCTGATGCACTCTGACTTTTAAGAGTCACATTTACACTCACCTAAAGGATTATTAGGAAAACTTGTTCAATTTCTCATTAATGCAATTATCTAATCAACCAATCACATGGCAGTTGTGTCAATGCATTTAGGGGTGTGGTCCTCGTCAAGACAATCTCCTGAACTCCAAACTGAATGTCAGAATGGGAAAGAAAGGTGATTTAAGCAATTTTGAGCGTGGCATGGTTGTTGGTGCCAGACGGGCCGGTCTGAGTATTTCACAATCTGCTCAGTTACTGGGATTTTCACGCACAACCATTTCTAGGGTTTACAAAGAATGGTGTGAAAAGGGGAAAAACATCCAGTATGCGGCAGTCCTGTGGGCAAAAATGCCTTGTTGATGCTAGAGGTCAGAGGAGAATGGGCCGACTGATTCAAGCTGATAGAAGAGCAACTTTGACTGAAATAACCACTCGTTACAACCGAGGTATGCAGCAAAGCATTTGTGAAGCCACAACACGCACAACTTTGAGGCGGATGGGCTACAACAGCCCACCGGGTACCACTCATCTCCACTACAAATAAGAAAAAAGAGGCTACAATTTGCAAGAGCTCGCCAAAATTGGACAGTTGAAGACTGGACAAATGTTGCCTAGTCTGATAAGTGTCGATTTCTGTTGAGACATTCAGATGGTAGAGTCAGAATTTGGCGTAAACAGAATGAGAACATGGATCCATCATGCCTTGTTACTGCTGTGCAGGCTGGTGGTGGTGGTGGAATGTGGGGGATGTTTTCTTGGCACACTTTAGGCCCCTTAGTGCCAATTGGGCATTGTTTAAATGCCACGGCCTACCTGAGCATTGTTTCTGACCATGTCCATTCCTTCATGGCCACCATGTACCCATCCTCTGATGTCTACTTCCAGCAGGATAATGCACCATGTCACAAAGCTCGAATCATTTCAAATTGGTTTCTTGAACATGACAATGAGTTCACTGTACTAAAATGGCCCAGTCACCAGATCTCAACCCAATAGAGCATCTTTGGGATGTGGTGGAACGGGAGCTTCGTGCCCTGGATGTGCATCCCACAAATCTCCATCAACTGCAAGATGCTATCCTGCCAATATGGGCCAACATTTCTAAAGAATGCTTTCAGCACCTTGTTGAATCAATGCCACGTAGAATTAAGGCAGTTCTGAAGGCGAAAGGGGGTCAAACACAGTATTAGTATGGTGTTCCTAATAATCCTTTAGGTGAGTGTATATCTCAAGGCATAATGGACATCAAGCAAGCCCCTAAATAATGGAATGTTATTAAACTCAAGTTTGTCAAATGTCTTGATCACCAAAAACATTTATTTGTAGAATAAAGGGTTATTCTGGGCAGTGCCAGTTCTACAGTGCCAGTTCTGCATCAGAAATACAAATGAGAGTTTTCTGTCTTCCATTGAGCTAAGGCTCTCATTTTACTACAAAACTGTCCCCTAGTCCAAATAAAAAAGCACATCTCTCCACAGAGGACCTTTTTAACAGTGTCATTAACCAACGAAGCTAGCAGGTAGCGAGCTAACGATCGCTAACGATCACTAACGGGTTATATATGTCTACAGGCTGACTATAAGACTGAACGGTGGGTGCTCAAATATTGTCATGATCCTTGTTAACTTTCGTTCAGTGAACGTAGTACGCTTAGTAGTGTTATATCTCTGTTAATCGTTACTGTCGTATTGTTTACCTCACGTTAGCTCCTAACACGGAGCGAGCGAGCTAACGGAGTTATATATGGCTTCAGGGTGGATAAAAAACTGAACGGTGGGTGTTCAAATATTGTCACGATCCCTGTTAACTTTCGTTCAGTGAACGTAGTACACTTAGTGTGGGATCTCTGTTATGTGTTTGTGAGACTGAAATGACCATGTTGTTAGGTTAGCTGCGCGCTAACCGGAAGTAGCGGTGCAGTAGCTAAATGGGTCTGAGACTGAACGAGGCATAATCAAATACTGTCACTATCATGTTACTTTCTTTCAGTGAACTTATACTAACTATTAGTAATGTATCTTACAGAGAGAATTTGCAGCTGCCAGGGTCCAGAGGACAACATGCAGCATCGCTTTAGCAGCCTCCAGTCCGTCTCTGCCAAATCAACACTGCAGGCCACAACACCAGCCACAGCTCATCACCTCACCATATAATAATAAATTAGATTTTAGACATTTATTTACATGTTTCTACCATTTTTGTATTCATATTTTACTGCTTTTGTGTACCTAAGACCTTTGGTAAACTAATTTCAAGCACCAAAACAGTTCGACCTCCTGAGTAAAGCTATGTTTTCACAAGAGATATGAAGATTTTCCAAAATCTAGATTACATTTTTCAGCTTTAGAGTAACATTTATCTTTACACTTTTGCCTTATGACAATGATGCCTCATTATATAGAGAGCTGAGATTGTTCTGCAATTTTAGATGTAAAACACATGGGTATCTATCATATGCACGTGACTTTAAAAAGTGAATTTAAGAAATTATGTAAAATCAAGAAAATGACCCATGACTCCAAAGGGTTAAGTGCTATACAGTTCCCTCGCCTCTCTAAATGGGTGCTAGCTGGCTGCTTCTGGCTGGCATTGGCAACAGCGTGGACTCTCAAAATAATTGGGATGCCATTAAATTCCCCTCACCAGTTGCTGTTAATAAATCTCTGTTCAACAAAATATCCCAAAGACATCGTCTATTGGATAATTTATACCTCTGCTATCACATAAACAAGTTACCTTTAAATAAGTAATGGAGCCCCAATTAGATTTTCTTTTTTTTCAAGCAAGGATGCTTGGTTTGAGGGTGATGACACACAATGGGGATACACAGAGCACGAGTGAGTGAGACGGACAGAACTGGACTGATAGAAGTCTTCACAGTTAATGAGCATAACATTATATGATTCATTTGATTCATCAGGCGACCATAAAGGGTCTGAGCTCATTTCAAATCATTTGTTGACGAGATCATTCCGATACAGCTAAAGAGAATTTCTCTGAGGTGCGTCCCTGAAATTACTCCAATCCTCAATATCCTAATTTTAGCACTAGTTGTAAAGGAATATTATGTGTGTCTGAACAAATTGCTAGGGCACTGTTACAGAGTAATTACATAACCCTATGAACACATTGGGGAAAATAATGAGATGAAATAATCAGGCGGATCAAGCTTCAATTATTAGAGTTCATCTAATCTAACATCTGCACCTCTCAATTTTAGAGACAAAGACATCGTCAGTTTTTCTATCAGTGTTGGATTTACTGCTCATCTACATAATCGGAGGTTTTCTTTGTTGCTCCGTGCTCCGTTTCATTAGACCTTCTGACACAGTGCGCTCTTCAATCACATTTGAGTGGAAAATGGACAAATGCCAAATCGAGGATAAATTGTTGCCAGGAAGTGTTATTCTACCAGGATTCTTTAAACTGGAGCATTTTTCATTCTACCGCAGAGTAATTAAAAATCCATTTTCTTTGAACTCACACTTGCTTGTTTTAAATGATTTTCTTGATGGTTTTCAATTTTTTTTTTAAATCTATTACTATAAAAATTAAGACATTTTAAGAAAGAATGGCGATGGCTGGTTTCAGCATGAAAAGTAACCCTTTCCACTCCCTCCTGTTTCCTGCTAAAACAAATATTGATATACAATGTATTCACCACATTAAGTAGGCCATTACACACTGATTATTGATGGCACTGCACCTGCTAATGCTAATTCTACTTTATATAGCCTTCATAATTATGCTGAATCTGCATTTCTTTGCACATGAATCATATGTGGTGTCCTTAATGTTGATGCATCCACTGACATCCAACACAGACTAACACAAGCCATGCCCTTCACACACAGCCAGATTTAAATGAGCACTTCCCTCATGTTAGTGAACCCTCATACACACAAAAACAATGCTCCCACACTGGGGACTCATACATTCACTGGCTGGCAAGGGAACCCCCCCTTTGGGACAACACATGGACATGTCACATAATCCTGCTGACATCGATAGCCAGGGGTTCAGCCTGCAAACAAGATAACGAGCCACTGTGAGAACAAGAGGCTCTCTAAATGAGAGGGGGAAGAAGGGATGACTTAGAACAAGAGGTACAAAAAATACAATGAGGATGATAAAACAAAGTAGTTTGGCCTCAGGGAGAGAGTCAGAAAGAAATAGTGATATGTATGAATGAATAAGGGAATAGAGTATGATGAAGAGAAAAACAAAGAGTTGTATCAGATACCTTGACTATGGAAAACTGTGTTCTCTTTTGGACACAATAAAATAAACAGTGCAAAGTGTGTGGATCCATTTGTGAGATGGAGAATGACATCGGCACCCAAAAGGGTTTACATAATAATCATTAATAAGAACACATTGTATTTGTATACCGCTTTAATAGTACTCAAAGGCACTTTACAAAACGGAAACAATAAAAGCAATAACAATATCAACAAAGCAGAGAGATGACATATTTTGTATTCCTGTCATGTTACAATATCACAGTGTTGGTCTATTGTACATGGTGTGTAGAAGCCATTATATGATTTGTGTTTTACCTGTCTGTTTGATTCGTTATGTTTTGATGTCAGGGGGCGTCAACATTATATATAGACGTCACCTGAGTGCAGCCAGGTGTGTTTTTGTTTAGAGAGCGGAAGGGGAACCTATTTTTAACCGCATGAAGACCGCATGAAGAGAACGCTTTGAGAACCCATTAAGACCACATTAAGATATCAACCTTTTGAAACGCATTTAGATAGATGAAATTAAAATAGATGTTCAAGAGGAGTTTATTTATTTTTCTGTTACACAATAAAAGGAAGTGACACTATGAAAATGTGCGTTATTTTACCGATCGCTCCTACAATAAGTTAAAAATAGACCACCTGAACGCCAGAAAGAACGCCAGTCAACGTGGAAATGAGTGAAGGAGGCCCGGAGTCGCTGTCGTTTGGATTGAGCTGGTCTGCAGCCAGAATCAGATTTCACCAGTACCGTGAGTAACGTGCAGATGCGCTGTTTTCCGAACCTGGTTACGACCAAACATGAACACTGACAAAGGAAAGAAAGAAGTGTTTGATGAGCAGACAAATAAATCCATAAACTGCCTATACATTACGAAATCAATGAAACTATAGGCGGCAGGACACCGCAGATCAATATTGCTGCACGAAAACAGAGATAAAGCACGGCCGTGCGCATGAAAGAATATAAATAAATAAAGTAGTAATCGAAATACTAACAAATATTCCAACAATTTCTAAGACTGCTGGATGAATTTAAAGGGTCTCATGATTCTGTTCAGTTATTGCTGCCTAAGGATGTGAGAATGAATGAAAATCTGGACTGGTTGGAGCCCAAAATGGCTGATTATAATGTGTTTGTCTGAGGTGGATCAATGGATAAACTCTCAGCCTGACCCACAGACTGGAGGCTAGGGACAGTGTCTCACAGACTGGCTCACGGAGTTCTAAAGGTTCCAAAAGTTCCAAATCTTCATCCGTGGTTTCAGCACGCATGGAACTAGCTGCAGACAAAGCTGCTCTGCAGGCCAGAGCTGAAGTTCTTAAAAAGAAACATGAACTGGAAACGGAAAAGCATCAGCTGAGTTTAAAAATGGAAACTGAAAAGCATCAGCTGAGTTTTAAAATGGAAGCGGAGAAGCATCAGCTGGGTTTAAGAATGGAATCCCTGGACTTGGAAGCAAATATTGCTAAGGCGGATGCAAGGCTAAAGGCTCTAGATGCATTTGAAAGTGATGAAGCATCAGAATCTGGAAAAGAAAGGAAAGAACAAATAAATGCATCTGACAAAATGGAAGGAAGCCTAGCACAACTGGAGTTTGCACTGATAGGAACCATACCTAAGACACCCTTACAAAGCCTGATGTACACTCAACACCGACCGCCAACTGGAACCACAGAAGGGCCTGAACAACCACCAAGGGCTCCAACAAACCCTCACACACGCAGAGCTGTGGTTTCTGATGGACCACGCAGACGAGGTGAATCCACTCCCAGAAGTGAAATAGCTCAGAGCATCGATCTTAAAAACAGTATACAAAGACAGACAGACTTGACGGACCTGCTAGTGATACAGCAGGAAGAATCTAAACTCCCAAGAAGGAAAGTGCTGGTGTTTGACGGCGATCCCCTCACTTTCAGGCCATTTATGAAGGCTTTTAAGCGCAACATCGAGGACAAAACCAAAAGCAACAAGGATTGACTGTACTTCCTGGAACAGTATACTGTTGGACAGCCAAAAGAACTAGTACAAAGCTGCTTTCACATGAACGCCACAACTCGTTTACGAGGAAGCAAAGCACCTACTTAAATATTAGTTTGGCGATGATTTCAAAGTCATATCTGCATACGTCAAAGGCCTTGAACTGGAACCAAATACGTACAGATGATGGAAAGGCACTTCATAGCTACGCCCTCTATCTGAGAGGCTGTGGTAATGCAGTTGAGGGCTCTGCATACTTGTCAGAGCTGGACTCACCATCTAACATGAAAAGACTTGTTTTCAAACTCCCATTTAAACTTTGAGAGAAATGGCGATCTGCTGTATGTGATATCACTGAAAGAACACAGCAGAGACTTACATTCCATGACCTTGTTCCGTTTATGGAAAGGCAGGTCAGAATCATTCAAGATCCCGTCTTCGGTGATATACAGAATGCTGCTGGAACCACAAGTGGGAGAATATCCAAAAGAGACACAGTATACGAGACCTAGCAGCAAGAAAAGCTTTGCTACGACTGTTGTTCCCAAGACAGAAACCTACAAGAACACTCATGCACGGGAAAGGGCAGACAGGCCAGAAGGCATCCGTACAGCCATGGACGCTTTCGTCAAGCCTTGTGCTTTTTCTAAAGGAGATCATGTGATGGAAACGTGAAAGAATAACAAAGATTCACCAGGAGGAGAAAGTCGAGCTGCTAAAGAAAAATGGACTCTGCTTTGCCTGCTTGGGCAAAGGTCATACGAGTAAAGAATGCAAGAAACGTCTCAAGTGTCGTTCCTGTGGGAAGAAGCACCCCACTGTCGTGCATATAGAGAACTTTACTCCAGGAAATACCAAGCCAGCAGCTAAGCAGGATTCAGACACCAGGAGCAATTACATTGCTAAAGTTTCATCGGCGGCACAAATTGCTATGGTCTCATCATCAGCACAAACAGGGGACAGAACCACAGACTACAAGTTAGCAGTGGTACCTGTAAAGATAAAGGCAGCTGTTTGATAGAAACCTATGCGTTTCTAGACCCTGGAAGCACTGCTACCTTTGTCACGGAGAAACTGATGGAACAGTTGTCTGTCAGAGGAAAGAAAACAGAAATCTTACTCCGAACGATGGGTCATGAAAAGCCTGTGAAAACCCATGCAATAAGATAAGAGGACTGGAAGTATGCAGCCTGGACGGCAACAGCTTCATAGGGCTTCCTGAAGTCTTCATGCAAAATCCCAAGGCAGAAGTAGGTCTATTGATCGGCGCAAATGTCCTAAAGGCCATGAAGCCACTGAGAGTGATCAATAGCCAAGGAGAGGGGCCCTATGCAGTCCTAGCAAGCTTAGGTTGGACTATAAATGGACCTCTCTGCAGTACTGCACCTATGGATGAGCATGGTCGACCACAGATAACGTCCAACAGAATATCAGTGGTCAAGCTGGAAGAGCTCCTTATACGCCAATACAACCAGGACTTTTCAGAGTTGGCCTACAATGAAAAACAAGAACACTCATTTGAAGACAAGAAATTCTTGCATGTGATGAACAGCTCAGTCAAAAAGAAAGATGGCCACTATGAAATACGACTTCCGTTCCGTCAGGATTACATCAGCCTGCCAAACAACAGGAAGGTGGCGGAACAAATAGTATTAGGTCTTGTCCACAAATTCCAGAAAGATGAAGCCTTTCGGAAAGACTATAATGGCTTCATGAGTGATGTATTGAGATAAGGGCATGCAGAAAGAGTGCCAGAGGAACAACTCCCCCGGAAAGATGGAAGACTGTGGTACATTCCTCACCATGGTGTCTACCACAAAAGAAAAAGGACAATCCGGGTGGTGTTCGATTGTACCTCTTCATTCCAAGGAACTTCCCTAAATTGTGAGCTGCTGCAGGGTCCTGACCTTACGAACACCTTGTTGGGTGTACTCCTCAGATTCCGACAGGAGCAGTGATGGCAGACATAGAAGGAATGTTCCATCAAGGAAGAATACCTAAAGATGATGTGGACTTCCTGAGATTCCTGTGGTGGCCAGACGGCGACACAAACCAACCACTAGCAGATGACAGTGCATCTCTTTGGAGCAGTCTCATCCCGGAGCTGTGCCAATTTCGCACTGAAGCGGACAGCTGATGATAATGAAGGAAAGTGTAGTACCGAAGTTCTCAACATCATTTGTCACAACTTTTATGTAGACTTTTATGTCCCAACCGAGAGCTAAGCAATACGTCTGGTGAAAGAGCTCAGATCCGTATGCACCACAGGTGGATTTAAACTCGCCAAATGGACCAGTAACAGTTGTACAGTCCTTGCCTCTGTTCCAGCTGGAAAGAGAGCAAAAGAGGTCAAAGATTTAGACCTCGACAAAGACAAACTGCGCATAGAAAGGGCTCTTGATATGCGATGAGACATTTAGCCAGACTAGATCCCATACTCCAACATGGAATCCTGTAAGCTGGAAAGACCAGAGGAAATGCTGGACACGAGAAAGCAAGGCAAGGCAAGTTTATTTGTATAGCACATTTCAACAACAAGGCGATTCAAAATGCTTCACATAAAACCATTAAAAGCATCAAAACATAATGCAGATTTAAAAACAGTTAAGAAAACATTAAAACAGTCAAAAAGCAAAATAAAAAAATAAAAGTTGAAAAAGCAAAATTAAAAAATAAAAGTTTAATAAAAGTTGCAGTGCAGTTTAAGAAATAAAATGCAGTAGTGAGATGCAGTAATTGAATCTGGATCAATTAAAGGCAGCAGCAAACAGAACAGTCTTCAATGTGGACTTAAAGGAGCTGAGGGTCTCAGCAGACCTGCAGCTCTCAGGGACCTTGTTCCAGATGTGTGGAGCAGAAAAGCTGAATGCTGCTTCTCCATGTTTAGTTCTGACTCTTGGAACAGAAAGTAGACCCGTCCCAGACGACCTGAGTGGCCGGGATGGTTCATAAGGTAGCAGCAGATCACAAACATACTTAGGCCCTAAACCATTCAGTGCTTTATAAACAAGCAGCAGGACTTTAAAGTCAATTCTTTGTTTGACAGGGAGCCAGTGCAAAGACCTCAGAACTGGAGTGATGTGATCCACTTTCCTGGTCTTAGTGAGGACTCGAGCTGCAGCGTTCTGAATCAGCTGCAGCTTTCTGATTGACTTTTTACAGAGGCCTGTGAACACACCGTTACAGTAGTCAAGTCTACTGAAGATAAATGCATGGACAAGTTTCTCCAAATCCTGTTGAGACATAAGTCCTCTAACCCTTGATATATTCTTCAGGTGATAGTAGGCTGATTTTGTAATTGTCTTGATATGGCTGTTCAGGTTGAGGTCTGAATCCATAACTACACCTAGATTTCTGGCTTGGTTTGAGGTTTTTAACATTAGTGATTGAAGCTGAGCACTGACTTTCAATCGTTCATCCTTGGGACCAAAAACAATTACTTCTGTTTTATCTTGATTTAATTGAAGAAAATTCTGGCACATCCAGTTATTGATTTCTTCAATGCATTTAGCCAGCCCTTGTATGGGACTATAGTTCCCTGGTGATATAGTTATGTAGTGTCATCTGCATAATTATGATAACACACTTTGTTGTTTTTCATAATCTGAGCCAGTGGAAGCATGTAGATGTTGAACAGAAGAGGCCCCAGTATTGAACCTTGGGGAACACCACATGTCATCCTAGTCAGCTCTGATGTGTAATTAGCTACCGACACAAAGTATTGTCGGTCCTTCAAGTAGGATTCAAACCAGTTAAGTGCTGCGCCAGAGAGTCCTACCCAGACTTTCAGTCTGTCTAGTAGTATGTCATGATCAACCGTGTCGAATGCAGCACTGAGATCCAATAATACTAAGAGTGAGATTCTGCCACTGTCTGTGTTTAAGTGGATGTCGTTGAAAACCTTAACAAGAGCAGTTTCAGTACTGTGGTGCTGACGAAAGCCAGACTGGAAGACATCAAAACAGTTATTTTCGGCCAAGAAGTTGTTCAGCTGTTGAAAAAACGCTTTTTCCATTATTTTACTTAAGAATGGGAGGTTTGTTTCTTGTGGTGTAGAGCCACCGACTGCTTGTCTAATTTTCTGAATTTTATCAGCTAAATAGGAGGCAAATTGATTGCATGCCCAGGTGGATTGGAGCGTAGCCGTTACCGACACCGGAGGGTTTGTTAGTCTGTCTACGGTAGCAAATAAGGCGCGTGTATTGTTTTTGTTTTTGGTTATGATGTCAGAGAAGAAGGCCTGTTTTGCATTTCTAAGTTCCAAATTATAATTGTGAGAGTACCTCCCATTGCTACAAGAGAGACAGAAATGGAATAAGATCAAAAAGAATCTAAAGCATGGAGCCATAGTGCTGATCATCGATGAAAGCTCACCACGCAACTCCTGGCCCATGGGCAGAATCACGGAAATCTTCCCCGACAAAAGAGGACATGTACGTCGGGTCAAGATCAGGACACAAAATGGCACCTTGGAAAGGCCCATCACAAAGCTGTGCCTTCTACAAGACATGACCTGATGAGACAGGTGCCTTTGCCTTTTCTTATTTAACCCCTGAAAGAACTTTAGTTAAACTTTAGTTTTCTCTCTTCTTTCTTCTCTTTCCCTCAAGAACTTTTCGTTAAACTTTTTGCTGAAATTCTATGTACTTTTTTCCCAAAATGGACTATCGGAACTAAATGGATTACTTATTTGGCTTATTTTTGAAATTCTATTGACATGTGACAATCTTGAATATTGTCACAAAGGACTTCTTCTGGATAAATGTGTGAATTGCCCTATGCCGGTTAATTTGGGGCCGGAGTGTTGAAGCCATTATATGATTTGTGTTTTATCTGTTTGATTCGTTATGTTTTGATAGCTTTTTGTTTAGTTGCCAAATATAGAAGACATGCACATTTACTTATATTCTATGTGCATAATCAGATTTTGATATGGGATGAATTGGCACTAACTGCACTAAAGGCTTTCATACGGTCAGGGCATCTGGGCAGATTGACCTATTAACCCACCCTCAATGCAGCTTTTCATCTGGCTGACATTACATTAAATGATGGTAAATACCAGCGGCAGAAGAATACATCCATTAGAAAGTTCTGCAGCTGCACACAAAAGCAACTGGAAAGGGTAAGTGAGACAAACGTGCTTTTCAAGTACATAATAAAGGACAGGTGCACTTGCATGAATGTCTCTGAGCAATTACATTTTTTTTTTTTACTCCTCCACTAGTTATAGTTAAAAGTCACAGTAAAGGTTTATTTCATTTATTTGTACCTCCATGGAAAGTTAGATAAAACCACTATACCCCAAGATACAAAAATATAAAATCAGTTTCATGTTGACATAAGCAAGTGGCTCATCTGAATCCTGACAATTTATGATGAGGTGATAGCCGGTGTGTTGTCATCACTCATTGGGCCAAAACAAATGCACAGATGACACACGGCTTTGGTTAGATGCTGTGCTTGGATTTGTACAGCAAATGTGTTCAGACTTGGATGTGAACAGTTTCATTCAACACCCTCTGGTGCAACAAATCTTGAATAGGAACATTTTCTTGATGACCTTCAGCAATGCCAGGCAAAAGCAGAAATCTTCTCCAAAACATCCGTTTTACTGACCTGTTCAGTCTGGAATTTCCCCTTTGAACTTTGTGCACAAAGGAAGTGAGTTCTGTTCTACTCAAAAAGCTAAATCACGACAGAGGTGGATTGTATACTGCAATGAGTTCTGTTTGAAAGGCCAGGAAAACAGCTGCAAAAGCATCGGGGCAGGTGTGACAGGAAAAGCAAAGCAGGATGGTGGGGAACATCTGCTTCAGTGCTCTCAGCACAAGAAAAGAGGTGAAGCTAGGGAGGGAAACAGTGGCTTGTAAAATGTCAATTCGACAGAGCATGATAATACAAACCACTGACACAGGTTTTACACATGATGCAAGCCTCTTTACAATTTTCAAAACGTTTCTTTCTGTGCTCTTTAATGCTGTTGCATATATGTCTTGCATACATGAACAAAGCCTGATCCACTTTCTGTTTCTCTTGCAAATAAAAGAAAACATGAAAGAGAAAAGCACACAAAACAGATAGAGTTTGAGGTGAGCAAGCTATACATAATTAAACCACACTGTTCTGTATCATCACGGAACTCTTTTAAAATCCTGTAAATGTTGTTGCTTCCTACTCCAGAGTTGAACTAGTGCTGTGGTCAAAGGTTTTCTTTTGTTTCGCTAAACTGAAGAGGACAGACGCCTCTTTCCACCATCTGCCATATTAACAGCTGCTGAAAGCTTTAACTCCATTTATGCTTTTTCCTGTTCGGTACCGCAAACTCCTCACAGTATATGCTATGAAAATTATAGCAATTTTTTCCGCATTCATGCTTTATTCAATTCAACTTTCTCTTCCTTTCAGAAAGGACCTTCTCTAAAAATTTTGCAAAGGATGGAGTTGAAGGTGAGAGGCGGGATAAGAAGTCAGTCATTATTTGTGACATCTTTCTCCCTCAACACAGGCTCATTCATTTAATTACAGGGTCCTCTACACAATGGAAAAATGTGATTGTTTACGTCAGGTGATAGCATGAGGCTGAGGGGAAAATGAAATACAGCCTCCTTTCAATCAGATGTAATGGGTCATAACTGTGGAGCTCAAACACAGCGCTGGGGTGATTTACCACCAACATGGATTCAAGGAAGGAGGGAGATTTATTCAGACTTTATTGGACATAAATAAAGAGCCCATGTTCTTAACTGTGACACTTAGTCATTATGACTTCCATCAGTGTTGACTTTGTGTTTTTAAAAAGGAATATTTGTAGGTGGCACGTGCACATACTTGTTCCCGCGTTGACCTCAAAGTATGGATGTGAACACCTTCATGGGTTGTATGTGGATCAGCATGAGCAGCATTTTCTCACTTGCTGTCATCCAGAGGGATTCATTCAAGTCAACAGTGAGGCCAGCAAGCAGCAATGAAAGCAGAGATTTACCCTGTCCCATTCTGTAGGTGATATCATACTTCTCCATCTGCCTGGTGGAATTGAAAAATTTCACTTGATTTAAAGCCAAATTGAAATCCTTTTATTGGATACATAATTCCACTAGGAACAACAAAGGTACTGTTGTGCATTTGTATCGAGCTTCACAAGATGACAAACAACATTCTCCCAAGCAATCAATAAACACTAAAATGTTTACGGTTCCAGCTCTCTGACTAGAATATGTTTCATGAAAATATCGCAAATAAAAAAATACCTTAAGCTTTGCTATGTAGGGAAAGTTGAAGTATTAAACTCTTAATTAACTCCCGACAGCTTCAATCCACCTCAGTATTTTGCTGCCACTCACAGCCACATGCCTCTGATTCAGCACAAGCCTGGAAAACACTGTGCAGACAGAAGTAGAATCAACTCAAACACAGGTAAATCCCACGTCTGATAGGAAACTGCAAAGACATGCCACGATGCACCTATATAGTTACGGGCATGTCGCTCGGCTTCTGCCAATTGGCTTGTAGTTCCGCCACTGCGAGCTAAACACTCAACAAAGTCACGACTAAGAAATTGTACTTTCTTAATTCTTGTTGTTCTGAGTTTGTACTCATGATTGAATGCACTTATTGTAAGTCGCTTTGGATAAAAGCATCAGCTAAATGTAATGTATTTAATCTTCAGAATGTTGAAAACACGTGGCAGAAATGCACACTGATCTTCTGCTAAGTTTTGGGAATTTAGTTTCAAGTTGTGCTTCATTTTGATATAAACAAGTTGGTGTTTAGGTTTACAGAAGTAAATCATGTAGTGTGGACGTTACACCATCTCCTCGGTCACTTTAAAGACTCTTTTTGATTGAAGTTAAGGTGTTGAGTATATGGTCACCCAGAAAGCTGACTAGTCCAAGGGCACAATGAAAGCCTAAGCAGGCAGCAGAAAGAGTCAGGTTTTGTGACTTTATTTTGAGCAACAGTTGCTTTTGACAGCAATACACCTGCAGAAAGTTGACTGCAAAGATTGTCATGGTCTTGATTTTTTGTTTATGGTTTCCAGTTTTATTTTAAAGTCTTTGACTCGCGTGTCCGAGGTTTCCCTCCACTTTCTGCCCTTGTGATTGCCTGCACTGTCCCTCATTGTTTCCACCTGTGTGTAATAATTGTAGGAGTTGTATTCCATGTGTGTGTCTTCTGATTGTTCATCCCCTTCACCTGTTCAGACTCCTCCCTCCTTGTGTGTCTTACCCCTGTGATTGTAAGCCCCGCCCTCATTGTTTGCACCTGTGCCTCGTTGCTTGCCTTCTCTTGTGTATTTAGTCTGTGTCAACGCCTTACGTATGTTGAGCTTACCAGCAATTTCCCCAGCGAGCCGCTCCCATGTTTCTGCCAGTTTTTGTTCAGCTGTGAGTGTTTGCCTTTCTTTCCCTCTAGAACCAATAGTTTGTATCCTCCCCCCCCCCCCCCCCCCCCCCCCCCCCTAGTGTTTTGTATCTGTCTTCCCCTTGTTTTGTTACTTTGTTTAGTACATACCTTGCTTACCTCGACTCCTGTCCATTCCTCTGAACCCGAGTCTCTGCCTAACCTCCCTGAAATCCAGTGGCGGCTGGTGGATTTTTTTTTTGGGTGGGGGCAGCCAATCAATTTCAGCAAACATCCCAGTATAATACAAGGGTATCAAAAACGCATTACTACTTTGCAGTTAAATTTCTCATTTATTCTGACATATTAAGAACATTGTATTCATACAATTCAGTATATTAATTATATTTAAATGCCATATAATCATAAATATACAATATGAATATAACTTTGCTCTTCTGTCCGTCTGAGTAGCAAACCTCTCAATGACCCTCTTGTTGAAGTCTGGCATGTCCCTCTCAAGTTTCTTCTCAATGGAGAGCATAGCCAGAGCATTAAGGCGATGGTGTTTCTGAGAACGGTCTTGATCCTCTTCAATGTAGAGAAACACCTCTCGGATTCAGCTGTTGTCATAGGTGTGGTGATGAGGATCCTGAGAAGAGTGACAGTCTCTCTGAAGGTGCTCTGAAGGTTGTTTTCCATTAAAAACTGGTACATGGGCACTGCACCACTGCAAGCCTTGAACTCACTGTTCTCATTAGATATGGGTAGTGATGGTGAGATGAAGCCTCATGAGGCATCGAATCACTTCAGCCAATTGGTTCGAGAAAGCGTTCATTTCTCGAAGCTTCATGTGCACACGAAACCACCTAGTGGCCAAGTGTATAATCACATGCAGCTGTATCTGAACCACATAATGTGATGCATTGAATTTTTGTGTCTGTTATGGCTGTTGGGAATGACTATGAATTACAAAAATGTATGACCAAATCATTTCTGTACATGAATTATAACATATGTGCATAATAACATATTTTTTGAATATATTCTGTGTGTAAGTTTTCCCAAAATGCTAGTATATGATATGGCAGGTTGTGTAATGTTATTATGTCACTTTAGGAAAATGGCATGGGCTTAAGCAGGCAGAGGACAGTGAAAGTGCTTGTAGATCTAGGAAGAGGGGACTGAAAATGCTTGTGAAACTTGGACAGTGATGTACAGGACAGGGGACATTTGATTCATTTTTATTCAGAAATAACAGTTTCGGGTTTTAAACTATTCCTTTTTTTGACAAAACCTCTCCGGCCTTTGAAAACATCCTTTCACAGGGTACAGAAGATGCTGGCGTGCACAAAAACGCAAGAGCAAGTCTATATAAATTTGGATAGAGGATTTTTTGCCTCTCCCAGTACTCCAGAGGGTTTTCCAGCCTGCTTATATTTGGCTCAGAAAGGTAGCGCTGGACCTCCACAGTGGCATCTGCTGTTACATTTTGAGTCTTCCGTGCCTCCATGACGCTGGTGTCTAAACGATGCCACAGTTTGCTACCTAAGAGGAAACCACAGATCATGTTACTAAGTGTTCTCATCAGAAGAATTGTTCTCAAAATGTAAAATAATAGATTACCTCCTGTGACATCATGAGAGGTGGAAGCCTGGGGGATTTCCTCTCTGCTTTGTTTTGACCGTATAATGGTGGCACACTCGGAGGTCAGTCGTTTTATTGCTTCGGTGGCTTTTGTTTGGCTCAAAAATCCTACTACTTTTAATCGGGGGTCCAGAAGGGTAGCAAGAGACATGATGCTCATCGACTGCAAAGTGTACAGCTTCTCCCGGAGTTGTCTGATGAGCTGGTTTCCCATTTCCAATGCTGCTGCAGGTGCCGGCTTTGTTATTTCCTGAAGGGTGTGCTCCAGCATCTTCACGACGGGGACAACTTTGGAGGCAGACACATTTTCCTCTGCCGACAGCTCTACAGTGGCATCATAGAAGGGAGACTCTTCTGCTGTTAGGAAGGGGTCGTCATGTCGTAACCCTGCTAACGCTGCTCCTACTGGCTCCCTTTGCTCCACCAAACGTTGCAGCATCAAATATGTGCTGTTCCATCTGGTCTCCACTTCTTGCATCAGCTTCCTGTTTGCCATCCCCAGATGAAGTTGCACTTGTGTAAGCTTCTCCTTTTTAAAGATACAGATGAGTAGGCCATTAAATGACTGCAGTAGGAACACAGACAAACTATTAGCGTTATTAGAAATTGGAATAAAAGGAAAGAGCATACCTTAGCAGTGGTGCTGCTTCTAAAGAAGCCAACCAGCTTCCGTGCTTTGGCCCAGATGCCAGAGAGCACAGGCTGCTGGTCAAGTGCCTTCTTCACTATCAGATTGAGTGTGTGTGCAATGCAAATATGGTGCCGAAGCTTCAGCTCTCTCACACAGGCAACCATATTGGGAGCACCATCAGTGACCATACATGTCACCTTATTAGCGATTCCCCATTCCTCCATAAGGGAGGCTTTCACACAAGCTATATTTTCAGCAGTGTGTGATTGGGGGAATGCCTGCACTCCTAACAGCACTGAACTGAGTGTGGTTTTGTCACCCACAAAATGGCATGTTACAGCCAGGTAGGCATCCATATTGATGGATGTCCACATGTCAGACGTAAGGCTAACAGCAGCCGCCTTTTCCACTTTAGCCTTAGCCTTCTCCTTAGCTGACTCATACTTGGCCTCCACCATGGCCTTCAGAGCCTAAATGAAAAAATATATAGTGCTGAACTGTGAGACACAATAAAGTACTTAATTGTTTCATGCATACACTCATACATACCTGCCTTGTAGGGATAACATAATTAGGATCCAGTTTGAACACAAATGCTCTGAATCCAACACCATCCACAATACTGAAGGGCTGTGTGTCCTTCACTATCATGGAGACGAGGGCCTCATCCAGCTCTTGTTTTCTGGTGGCTGGTTAAAAGAGAATAAATACAGTGTCTGTTACCTGTCTTTATTTGCACAATAAACAAAAGTGAACAGGGAAAAATTGTGATGGTGCATTTGTAATATTGTAATGACTTACCATGGCTGGGTGAAGCTCCAGTTTCCTCCTTATTCTCATGCAAGGCACGGTAATGCCTTAGCATGGACGAGGTGTTGTTATTGTACCCCAACTCCTTGGAGCACAATAAACACCTCACCTTTGAATAACATAAGAAACTGTGAAAAATACAGTTCTTGAGAAGCAAACCTAATGTGTCTGATAACTCCTAATAAGGTAAGCTGAATCTAACTATTTCAAAGTGTTGCCACATAGGGGAAATCCTCCTCTTCCTAGCTGGCTCCATCTTATCACCTATCCTCCTCTCTCTCTCTCTCTAAACTATCTCTCTCTCCAAACTACATAAACGCTATCCAAACTCTCAACCAACAACGCACATTTTGAATGGCGCCTGAGGGGTTTATATTGCTGTCAAACCTCCCGGCAAAATCTGAACCACTTCCCGAAGCAGTCACGTGGTACAGCCGGGCAGCGAGGCTTCGGACGTCATCATTTTTGGCTCCTCCCCTAAATGAAGCAAGCCTCGATACGCGCTTCGAGGAAACGCCCTCTCCATTACTCGACACACGCTTCGAAGCGTCGGCACATCTCGTAACAACACTAGATATGGGACAGTTCTGCTTTGAGCTTGGCCTGGTTCAACACGGGTTAAGCCTCCACTGTTTTTTCAAGCACCGACTCAGGGAACTTCACACTGTTGTGGGAGCAACTTTCCATGCAACAGTGTTGTGCTGACGAGGTGCTGGGTGAAGGAGAACCGCTCCTTGGCTTGCATCAGCATCTTTCACAGACCAGGGTCACAAAGCGCTTTAAATTACAACAAAACAGTACATACAAATTTAAATAAAAAAAGGCCAAGACAACTCAGTGACAATCATAGCAGCCCCAAGACAATTAAGCAAAAGCCTGAACAAAAAAATGGGTCTTAAGTTGCCTTTTGAAGGAGTCAACAGACTCCATCGAACGCAGAGAGAGCGGAAGATCGTTCCAAAGCCTGGGAGCAACAGCCTGGAAAGATCGGTCTTAAGAGTGCACTGTGATTCCAGAGTCCTGGTTTTATTCTCTGCACTAATTATTGCAGAACAGGTATCAGTAGGCAGAGAGGGAAGTGGAATAGGAAAGGAGTTGGGGCTTCGTGAGAGATCCATATTTGGATAATTAATCATGTGGAAGCACTGGCAGGTTGATTAGCCAAAATAGATTGCAGGTGATACAGAACCTAGTTGTTGCAATGAACCATAACGTCTGCATTATTTCATTTAGTTCCGCTTAATGTACCAGAGCTATGGCACCTTTACGTTACTGGCATGGGAAATTAATTGAAGGCTCTCCTAGGCTCGTACATCATAGTTTGAATATGTTATTCTGAAGTGGAAGTCACTGTCTTTTTCTTTTCTTTTCTTTTTTTACTTCAGAGGCAGAAGGAAGCACTTCAGAGGCTCCAGCTGGACCTTTACCTCATAGTAAGGCAATACTCATGTTCAGAAGGTTTTGTATTTGTGCATGCAGGACATGTTATTGCTATTTAATTTTGATGTCTTTGCAAGTTTTAGATCAGACTCTTCAAAATGATGTGTACTTCTCATTTTTAAATGCTTTACAGTTTTGGATCCATTTCTTTTCCCCACTAATTCCAAGCCGTGGCTGGTTTCCATTTATTTCTGTGTGACATGAAAATCAATTATCAGACTCATAAAATTTCAACTGTTAAGTTACAAGTGTTTTTATTACTGAATGCAGCAGCTTAAGTGCGGATTGATTTTAATAGCATACACTAAATGACCTCAGCACAATAATGTAGCTCGTAATGTAACACAGATCTACAAATAGATTTTGGTATTGTATGGAAATAAAGAGAAACTATAGTGCATTTAGTTCTCTAAGCATGTTTTGGTAAATGCACCTTTAATAAAAACCTATGGTGTTTTATTTTAAATAATAAATCCAATTTGGAAGCACTGGCATGAACAGATTTTATTTTCTCACCTTTAATGTTTGACAACATCTTCAACATGTTTCCTGACAAACATTTGTTGTTGCTCCTGTCGGTGTGAACAGTGAAGTGTGTCCCAGGCACATTACTGATTAGCTAAGTAAACAAAGTCATGAAATATGGCGAGCTATAATTGGAGAGCTGCGATTGGTCAAGATCCAAGGCAAGAATATATGACTATGATCAGCTCAATAAAACCCCCAAGAAATTTGATGAAAACCAACTGTAACCAATTAAAATGATCATACATTCAGCAGATATACCAGCATATGCAGATATGGTCTAATTTGCAAATGATGCCCCGGAGACCTCCTAAAGTGTCCTGAGACTTCTGTAGTGTTCTGAAGCATCTTTACAGACCCCTCTTCATTCCCCCATATCTACACAGACACTCACACATACACCGCCTCTGAGCTCATCCCAGCTTGATGATCCCATGTTTTACAGCCTGTAGATTAAGCAAAGCCATTATGATCTTATATTTAGTATTCTCTACTCTGATCAATACTTGGTTTGCATGTCCACGGTCCGATGGCTCCTGTTGTGAGGCCATGACTCCAATCTGGTGAGACACAGAACCCCTGTAGACGATGCGGGGGTTGTGAGAAACGGCTCTGACCTTGTGTAGCCCTGTCTACAAATATCATTTAGACATCAGTATGTAAATATTTTTCTAAAACATGAAGTTAAAAGTAGATAAGCATAGAAATAATTTGAGTGATCTTTACAGTGCAAAAGTTAGCATTTATGCAAATTAGCATATAGTTTGCGTGATGTGTACATGATTCAGCATGTGCTTTCTAACAGCCTAACTTGTTTTACAGAGTAATCTGTCAATCTTTGTTTTTCTGTGTGTTAATTGGGTTATCCTGAGACGAACAGTCAATCCAATCTACGTCTCAGGTAGAGGGGTGGGACTTAAGCGGATTTAGAGGTATCATGTGATAGTGGACAGCAGAAGCAAATAACCACCATCGAGGGAACCTGTAATTGTTGTATGAGAACATAATGTTCATAACTTAATGGCTAACGACCAGTTATCCCATGGTTTGCACTTATGTGATCTACACAAGGTAAATACAAGTTGTTTATTGTTTTCTATACTTAGACTTACTGTTATATTGTAAAACAATTGTGTTGCTAATCGCGATTAGCATAATGTTAACTTTGCTTTCATACTGTTAGCTCTGCATGTAAAACCAGTTAAGAAAAGCTATTGCTAAAGTGCCATGAATCAGCATATGGACTGGGTGTTTAGCTGATTTATGTGATTCAGGAGACAGACGTTTGTGACTGAGGAAGGATCAGGAAAGCATGTGGACCGCTATGGAGAACTGTTTCCCGCATATGCTGCTGTTTCTTCTGCGCTCTGCTGCGGACCATCACCCCGCTTTCCTCACCTCCCTCTCCTAATACTCCTTGGATTCGTGAGTAATATCAAACCGTGCACGTGCCGTTTTTGTTTAATGCTTGTGTGGACAAGTGAAGCGGCCATTACCATTTTAGGCCTCTATGCTCCCAAGCTACGACTCAAACAAAAACCCTGGTGTGTGTGTGTGTGTGTGTGTGTGTGTGTGTGTGTGTGTGTGTGTGTGACACACACATGTTTAAAGATGCTAGTAATTAATTTGGGTTTTGTTGATATTTTGTAGTATCTCCGTTGATAGTCATTTATAGGAGATCTATCTGCATGTCATTTTTGTTTGTTGCCTATTGACGAAATGTGCTCAAAAATCCTGGGAGGTGGTGTGGGGAATAATGTCCAAAATGAGTTTTACTATTAATTATTTAATAAAAATTATGACAGAAACAGCTTATCCAATCCCGATCGGGGCCCCTCGATCCTCAACGAACTCCAGACCGCAGGTCTCGCATGTGTTAGTTACAGTCTCATTCACGGCGCTTAAGGCCACTCATTGGTTAGTTCTACGGCATGTGATTGCCTAAAAGTCCCACAGGGGCGGAGTCTCTCTTTGGCGTAGGCTTTGAAGATGGCTCCATAACATTCATGTTTTCCGGTACCTGAAGTCCTCACTCCGCCCTCCTGCGTTTACTAACAAAATATTTTAGGAGAAGGAATCGTTATCTAGTTCTATTTCTTACAGCTGATGAGAATCTTATTATAGCTTATAGTCATCCTCCCACAGAAACTCTTCACCTCTGCTGGTTGAAATGCAAATCGAATCCCCCTCCTGTGCCTGAAGAACAGAAGGGAGATTCCCCCAGACCACAGGTGGTCCAGTCCCCTTTGTTCTTAAAACCAAATGCTCCCTTGTTAAAAAAACCCCCACCAAGATCTGTGTGTAAATGACCTCTGCACTCTCTATTACAGAGTCCATGTGACCCTAAGCAATAGTATATCATTAGGGCCCGAGCACTGACATAGTCAGAGTCAAGGACCTATTGTTATTCGAATGTTTATTTATTATTAGGGCCCGAGCACTGACGTAGTCAGAGCGGAGGACCCTATTGAAATGCTAAGTATTATTATTATTATTCTTATTAGCGACCAATGCGCAGGGAAAAAAATCTAATTTGGGTGTCGGCCAAAGGTCTGAGAAAATATCTCTATAGCGCCCCCTTTAGTTGTGAAAGCCCACCGTCTTTGATCGATTGACTTGAAATTTTACACACATGTCCGGGTGGGACTGCTCTACAAAAAACTCATCCGTGAAATTAAAATGCGCCGAATTAGATTTTCCGCCATTTTGAATTTAGTCCATTTCTTAGGAAACTTTCTGTGGATAATCATTGGCTCAATGTGATCAAAGGATATCTTCCACTTTGTTGATATCCCATTGCGTTCAGAAGTTATTAACCTCTTAGGGGCGTGGCTCAATATGTCAATAGACATAACTTCCAAATTACTTGGCCTATCTTCACAAACTTTGTAGCATATGTCAACATCGTGTCCCTTAACGTACCCAAATTATTTCATAATATACAAACACTAGAGGGTGCTGCAGTGAACCGCTCAATTTTGGGATTTTCCTTGTTTTCAGGCGTTGTATTCTGACGAACTCCTCCTATAGATTACACACGATTGATTTCACATTCGGGCAATATGATGTTGAGACCTTTGCAGGGAAAAGTTATTTCAGGATTTTAAAAATATCGAACTATGTGAGCGCAGAGCAGCGCCAAAGAGACACCATTTTCCATGAAAATTGAAGTTGTTTTAACTCGGCCGTACATGATGGAATCTACTCCATATTTCTCATGTCATGACCTTCTGACCCTGAAGACATCCATATGATATTTTTTCATCCTAGTCATAGCGTCACCTAAAGGCAACAGGAAGTTACATGTTTTCTACTTGTATACCGTGCTCCTCACAGATTATTCAGATCCTTCTCAAAATGCGTCGGAAGAGACTTAAGACATTGATATTACATCACCTTGAAGATTGTAAGGATCCGTTGAACGGCGTTGTATGGGAGCATCGCATAAGTTTGATCCTTCGCCATGACCGAATAAACCGATACAACTCGACTCCACATAATAAGATCCTTTCCAGGTTTCAGTGCAGTCTAATTTTTAATTAGTCATAGCGCCACCTAATGGCAACAGGAAGTAAATATTTCTATACTTTGGCTTGCTTCTCTTAGTCGGTCAATCAGATCAACTTCCAATTACTTCTAGACAAACATAAGACTTTCATGACGCCAGCCCACAAAGCTTATGATGTTTCGTGAAACGCTTTTGCCGCGGCGACCCATCCTTCGCGGTCAATAACAAAGTCACTTTTGAGGGACTAAGCATGCTCGACACGTAACTAAACTTGGCACACACAGTTAAAGGCAAATATGTAGTTACCTGATGTGATTTGAATGACTCAAAATGGCACTTTGGCTCGATAGCGCCCCCTACAAATATTTAATTAAGCAGCCCCAGTGCTACGGTTGACCTACATGTATGAAACTTGCTAGGAATATGTAACGCATGTCAACTTAAAATTAACTCTCTTGGGACCATGCTCTAAACGTACAGGAAGTCAGATAGCGCCCCCGAAAAAAAACTTGTTTTTTTTTGACAACCTGTGAGTTGTGAAAGCCCACAGTTTTTGCCCCGTATCACCAATTGACCTGAAATTTGGCACACGTGTCCGGTTGTGTCTGCTCTACAAAAACGTACCTGGTCGCACTAAAGTCTGCCTCCTTAGAATTTCCACCATTTTGAATTTTGATAAAAAAAAAATGTTTTTCCTCAAATCTTCCTAAACGCTGGCTTCGATTTGTACAAAATTTTCTGTGGATCATTAAAGGTTCTATTTCATAAAAATATATCAAAAGCTTGTTTGTATCTCATTGTGTTCAAAAGAAAAGGACCCATTAACTTCTTAGGGGTAAATTCAACTAAATTCAACAAAGCAGCCCTTGCAGTACGTTCAACATAGATATACAATATTTGATTGCCGTATGTACCAAATATAAACTTAAAAACAACTCTCTTGGGACCATGCTCTAAACCGTACCAGAAGTCGGCCAATTTCATTTTCGTCCTTCATTTCTAGTTCAAATTGCCATAGTTTCCCAGTAGGTGGTGCTCTGACTATGAGTTAATATTGGCATGCAGAAGTCTTCAAGCCATGCCTCTCATAAAGCATGTTAACTTTGGAACAGTTTTGACAAAGTACAGTTGAGTTACAACTAGGGATGGGCATCGTTTGGGTTATATCCGATACCGGTGCTAAACCGATACTTTTAAAACGATACCGGTGCCTAAACGGTGCCTGAACCGATACTTTTTTATTGCCAAGGCAATTTTTTTTCTTCAAATTGAACAATATTATTAACTGTTTAAAGTATACTATAGATATAAATAAGTACATACAAAACACGCTTCAAACTACAGCTTCAAACCTTTTAACTTCAAACTATAAAAATATATATTTAAAAAAACAGACACAAGCATCAAGCAACAGAACTCAGAAACTGTTGGATCCTAAAACTGCTGCTTTACTGTACTCCACGTCCTCATTAATATCAACTGGAGAGATTTGTTCCATCAAGCTGAGGACGGACGTTCAAAAGCTCGTGCTCGTGTCTCCAGTGATCTCTGTGCGCGCGCACTGTGTGTGTGAGCACTGGAAGCCCCGCCCCCTCCAGCCCCGCTCTGCATGCAGGCAGACAGAGAGCAGAGCGGCGAGTGTGCTCTGATCCGCGCTATTTTAATAATCGTTTTTAGCGTGCGGGCACCGCGCTACCTTTTTAGTATCTATATACCGTTCAACTTTACAGAGTAGTGTAAAAAAAAAAAAGTGTTTAAATCGGCTCAGGCACCGGAAGGAAGCACCGAAATCTGCGAAAAAGAGCAAATATGTGTCTATCATCACATCAAATGACAGAACTCAGTCTGCGCTTCCAAGATCTTTCTGCCATTGAGAAAGAATTCAAGCTGTTCTCGACTCCCTTCCTGATGATGCAGAAGAAGTGAAGAGTCTGAACTAGAACTGATGGAGATGCAGTGATGAATCTCTGAAGAACCAGCTTCAGTTTCTCTCCCTACCGACTTCTACTGGAGCTTGGAAAAGGCCAAATTTCCTCTGATGTGATTCTTTTATATATATATATATATATATCAGACATGAAAATCCCTCACCTTTCGGCGAAATTCGCCGTTTTGAAACCAAAATAGGTGACCTACGTGAATCGTATAGATCCGAAGAGTTTTTGTTTTTGGGAGAGGGCGGGGGGGTCAACTGTCCGCCGTTTCTGAGATTGGAGTGGGACACGGAAAAAACTGAGGTCGTGATCATCTTAGCAATAGAAGATCTTTGACGTGTCGAGCCAATCAGGGTTAAGATGTCTACAGCGGCTTCATTTCCCTCCCACCAGTTTTTTTAATGGCAAGATAGTCAGCTCGCTAACACGTTAGCTAACGTTGTTGGAGAGACAGCGAGTGAGATTACTGGCAGCGGAGAGTCCGTGGCAGCGTGTGACGTCAGCCAGGAGAACGCGAGTCAGCGGCACTGCAGTTCTACCTACCGACACCTCACTACATATAAGGAGAGGACAATGGAGATGTTATCCAACTTTTATTTTAATAAAAAAAAAGAGTGTCCTTCGTAGGATGGCCAAGCTACTGTTTATATTTAAGGGTTTAACAGGGCTCTCAAGTTTTTAAGACAGGTAAGAGTGACATCTCTCTCTCTCTCTCTCTCCCCCTCCTTCCCTCCCTCCCCCACCCCGGACGGAGGCGCGGGAGGGGGGAGGGGGGGGATTACAGATACGTTTTTCTGATTGGCTATTCGTGTAGCCCATTTCTTTTTATTGATTGGCAGGGGATTCGGGGGAGACGTGCTTGATTCCTCCATGGTGAGGGCAGCGCGACTAGGTCATGTTTGCGCGCTGCGGCACATTAAATAGCCTAGAGTTTTTTTTCAGCGTGAGAAATACGATGTGTGGCGGGAGGGCGTGACTTAAGACCGAAATGCGTGACAGTCACGCTCAATGCGTGACACTTGAGAGCCCTGGTTTAAGATCTACGTGTAGGAAAAAGTGTATCCTCCAGTTAATTATAATCTATAGAGTTATGTGGTTATAATCGCTGTCACACAGAGAGAGGTGTGCATGTTCAGGTTTACTAGTGGAAACATTATTCAGTGTTCTAGACTAACAGTGACGTCTCCTCGAAGTAAAGTGGTCTAACGGTATGACATAATATGGTCAAATAAAAAGGCTGGTACATTGTACATATTATGGCATATAAGTGTAATATTATGAAGTGAAATGTAGTAGTAGCAAAACAATATTCAGTATAGTGCAGCAGTATTGCATATTGTAAGTGTTAAGTCTACAAAATATATATACACACTGTAGTATATTGGATCGAGCACTCTGTGCTCGATTAGTTTTGTCTGTCACTATTAGGTGTTCGGCAATGGTTGGTGTATGCAGTTGTTGGATTCGCGCGCCAGTAAAGGATTGGACTTGTACCGCATCCTCGTCTCCGTGCATTTGTATCTGTATTTGTATTTGTAACGGTGATTTAGATAACCCACGAGTAGTAGACTACAACAGTGTACTAACTACACAAGTAGCATAAAGCTACAACATGGTGTCAGAAGACGGAGTTACGGAATAATTCGAGGACTTATTATAGGCATTTTACAAGCTAGCTAAAAAAAAAAAAAAAAGTGCTAGCACGTGTGAACATGGAGCAGTTCAAGCCGCCACCACCGCTGATACTTACCGGGAATATAGCTGAAAACTGGAGAAGATGGGAACAACGTTTCCAGCTGTATATGCCCGCTTCAGGTGCGTTGGATAAGGATGAGACGGTTAAAATAGCCATTCTGCTCCACACTGTCGGCGAGGAGGCGCTGGAAGTGTACAACACACTCACCATCATCCCAGAGGGAGACGACCAAACGATGGAGGAAGTTCTCCAAGCCTTCACGGACTACTGCAGCCTTCGAAAGAACGTGGTTTTCGAACGCCATCAATTCTGGTCACACGCGATGTCAGCAGGAATATCGGTGGACAGATTCATCACAGAGCTACGCCAGAAGAGCAAAGACTGAGTTTGGCAGAAATAAAGATGACATGATTAGGGATAAATTAGTGTTTAGCATAAACAATATTCGTCTGAAGGAGAGACTGTTCCCGTTAACCTGTTGCGCAATGGCCTCTGGCTCCACGGAACAGTCAGAAACTGACACAGAAGAGGAACAGCACGTCGGTGGTGTGGAACCACCGACGTGCTGTTCTGGTTTCAAAAAAGAAGATGCTGCGCAGCGTCAGGTGACGTGCAGAGCATGCCGCGCTCCTGTTGCTACTTCACGGGGTAACACTACAAACTTGTTCCAGCACTTAAAAAAACACCACAAATCAACGTATGACAGTTATATGGCCAGTTATATAGCACCAGTGCGCCAGACAAGCCAAATACCTCAAGACAGGGATCACTGACCGAAATGTTTGAAAGCGTCAATCCATATGAACGTAATTCACAACGACACGGGGAAATCACTCGGGTAATAACCGAGTTCATAGCCAAAGATATGATGCCTCTCAGCCCGGTGACCAAGCCTGGGTTCATGGCATTGATCAAAACGCTTGATAAACGGTACAGGAAACCCCCCGTACGTATTTCAGTACAAAAAGTGCAAAGAGAAAGTCGCCACGGTGGACTTTATTTCTACCACTACTGATCTGTGGTCAAGCCGCACAGCTGAGCCTTACCAGAGTCTTAAAGTCCATTTTATTGACGGAGATTTCAACCTCGGATCTCGGGATCTCAACGAGGAGAAACACGTCTGCATCACGACAGACAACGCGTCAAATATGGTGCTGGCTGCACGGTTTAATGAATGGACGAGGCTCCAGTGTTTTGGGCACAGATTACATCTTGCCATTGGTAAATTATCATGTCGCTGTGTGTGTGTGTGTGTGTGTGTGTGTGTGTGTGTGTGTGTGTGTGTGTGTGTGTGTGCGCAAAATAGAGAGATATGTGTTGATTAGTAATCAGGAAGCTAAATATATACAAATATATAAACTATGTTGAGTTGTGGAAAGTGGATGGGATGAAATAAATTCATATTTCCTCCAACTCCTCTTTTTATTTAATTCTAACAAATAGGCCTAGCCAATGGGAAAGAACATTTTACACTAAATGTATCTAATATTGTGTTGGTCATATTTAAATCATTCATTATGTTTTGTTGGGGAAAAGAGAGGATAAAATAAAAAATAAAAAAATCATATATTAAATCGCAATTACAATAACGGAGGAAAAAAAATCGCAATTAGATTATTTTCCCAAATCGTTCAGCCCTACTCACCATCATGGACACACTGAGAGAGACACTCAAAGACAAACAGAACAGAAAAGTGATAACCCCTGTCAATGAACCGACAGAATGGGTGAACAGTCTTGTTGCCACAAAGAAAAAGAACGGCGCACTAAGGGTATGTTTGGATCCTTGCAACCTGAACGAGGCAGTTAAGCGTCAGCACTATTCCATTCCTACACCGGAAGACGTACGCAGCAGATTAGCAGGAAAATCCATCTACTCCATCCAAGATGAGAAGGATGGATACTGGCAGATCAAGCTAGATGAGCCATCGTCTAAGCTATGCACCTTCAATACGCCGTGGGGACGGTTCCGCTTCCTGATTTCAGGATCAGGTCTGCCAGCGAAGTGTTCCAACAGAAGAACTCTGAGACCTTCAGCGACATCCCAGGTGTGTATGTCATAGCAGACGACATGATCATTGCAGCGTCATCAGAGCAGGAACATGATGATATCCTGCAGAAAGTGTTGGAGAGAGCAAAGACTGCCCATGTGAAGTTTAACAAAGACAAGATCCAGTTCAAAATTGACACAGTAAGGTATATGGGACACATCATCACGGCAGCAGGACAGAGGGCGACACAAAGACCAAAGCAATTGTCGATATGCTAACCCCTGAAGACAAACAAAGTCTCCAACGTCTGCTGGGAATGACAAAATTCCTGGCACAGTACATACCAAATGAAGCCTCACTCACAGCACCCCTCAGACAGCTGCTGAAGAAGGATGTAGTGTGGCAGTGGTGCCCATACCACAGCTCAGCACTACAGACACTGAAGTCCACCCTCACACAAGCCCCAGTGCTGAGGTACTACGATCACAAGCAGCCGCTGACTCTACAAGCTGATTCCTCAAAAGACTGACTGGGAGCCTGTCTGCTGCAGGACGGCCGTCCGGTCTGCTATGCCTCACGGGCGCTCACAGACACAGAAAAGAGGTACGCACAGATAGAGAAAGAGTTGCTGGCCATAGTGTTTGCTGCTAAGAGATTCCACCAGTATGTCTATGGCAGACCATAAGCCTCTGGAGGTCATCGTGCGCAAGCCGCTGAGCAAAGCACCTGCGCGGCTGCAAGGAATGCTTCTACAACTGCAGAGGTATGATCTACACGTAACATACACACCAGGCAAACACATGTATATTGCCGACACACTCACGCGCTACGGCAAGCAGAGAAGGTGAAAACATTAATGAGAACCCCTGTGATGAGAGAGTTGTGTATGCCTTGGAGGCTACTGATTCATTGAGTGAGGAAACACTCAGCCAACTGAAAAAGGCAACGGCAGCAGATAGCGTGTTACAAGCTGTGTGTGAGAAACACAAGAGTGGCTGGCCCATGAGAAAGAAAAGTCTCGACAGGAAACTACACGGCTATTGGTCAGTCAAGGACAATATAAGCATCGAGAATGACATTGTCATGATCGGAGACAAAATCATCATACCCCAGAGCTTCAGGAATACGATTTTGGAGAAGCTGCATCTTGCTCACCAAGGAGTGCAGCGCACAAAAGCCAAAGCAAGAAAATCCCTCTACTGGCCCGGCATGGCACGAGACATCGAGACAATGGTGGAGAAGTGCATGCAGTGCCAGCAGCTACAGTCCAAACACCAGGCTGAGCCACTCATACCACATCAGATTCCAGAACTGCCATGGATGAAAGTCGGAGCCGATATCTTCAAGCTACATGGTCAATCGTATCTGTTGTTAGTTGATTACCTGGACAAATATCCTGAAGTGCTTAACCTGTCTGATAAAACAGCCTTCACAGTGATCCAGAAGATGAAGTCTGTTTTTGCCAGGGACGGGATTCCTAGGGAGATAGTGAGTGATCATGTCCCATTTGCTAGCTATGAGATGAAGTCATTTGCAGCGTCATGGGAATTCAAACTCACACACTCCAGCCCAGGTTTTCCTTCTTCAAACGGAATGGCTGAGAGAGCCATAAAGACTGTAAAACATGCGCTGAAGAAGGCAACGCAGACCGGCACCGACCCACATCTAGTGTTGCTGTCACTGAGGAACACACCGATGACAGGACTGAATGAGTCACCTGCACAAATGTTGATGGGAAGAGTTCTACGGAGCACACTTCCGTGTTCCAGTGCCGTGCTGACATAGGCAGCCCCACAGCATCTTCACAGCAAAATACAGAACCTACAGTTCCGCCAAAAGCAACACTACGATCAGCGTGCAAAGCCCCTGCCAGTGTTGACCTCGGGAGACAACGTACACATGCACGCGCGGCTGGGAGCCTGCTGTTGTCATCCGACAGCGAGATGAACCACGCTCCTACACTGTGCAGACGCCGGCAGGTAGGATGCAAATAAGGAACCGGCGACATCTGAGGAAGATACACCCGAGTCTGTTCATAGACACTGACCGTGATGAGCACCGTAGACTCAGAGGTACAACCCTCTCAAGTGCCTGTATCAGTGGACTCACCACCACAGGACTTGCCACCACACAACCCTCCTTCTGTGACTACGGGAAGTACACCCACATTGGTGTGGTGCTGTTAGACGCCCTGCCAGATTCAATGACTGATTTCAGGGATGTTTATATACTCATTCAAATGTTTGTTTGTAAAAAAAAAAAAGAGAAAAGAGAATGAAGACTATTTAGCCTGAAATGTTTCAAGAGTGTTGAATGTTCTAAATGCTTAAATGTTTCTCCAGAATGCTTAGCAGGAAAGTGATTGTAATGTTTAATGAAAGCCATTAGTTTATAGAGAACATGCTTTATTAACCATTGAAGTATGCAAGTAGAAAAGACAAGTTTAATGTTGATGCTATAGTGTTAATGGTAAGCAAAGAGTTAACTGTTGAGGTAAATGGTGGGTATGCCACTTCTCAGTCGAAAAAGAGGGATGTGGTATATGAGCACTCTGTGCACGATTGGCTTTGTCTGTCACTATTAGGTGTTCGGCAATGGTTGGTGTATGCAGTTGTTGGATTCGCCCGCCAGTAAAGGATTGGACTTGTACCGCATCTTCGTCTCCGTGCATTTGTATCTAACGGTGGTTCCGAGTTCCATGGCGCCGAAGATGGTTGCCTCGGTTGGTCGGTGCTCTCTTTTTTTCGTTGTTTTTGTGTTACATACTGTTTTCGGCTGCGATTCCCGGATCTCTTTCACCAGAGATGCACTTATTAACATCAGGGGATTAACTCCAGCGGATTTATTTCCAACTTTTTTAACTGTGGCAGCCACACTGGACGTTATTGTGAAAGGAGCGCTCACCTTGGCCCACGCAGTGAGACACCGCAGGAGAGGAAAACGTGCCGGCGCGCTCGTCTGTCTCCGTAAACGGGGATCTCGTACAGCGCTGCCGGGAATATTTCTCTCCAACGTCCGCTCAGTGTGCAACAAACTGGACGAACCCCAGCTTCTTGTAGGGAGAGACAGAGACTTTTCTTCGTTCTCCGTTCTATGCTTCACGGAGACCTGACTTAGTGGATCGATACCGGACTCCGCGCTCCAGCTGGCTGGCTTCCAGCTGTTCAGAGCGGACCGCGACATGGAGCTCTCCGGCAAGACGAAGGGCGGAGGAATCTGTTTCTACTTCAACAACGGCTGGTGTAACGACGTAACAGTGATTCTACAGTACTGTTCGCCGGACCTGGAATCCCTCATCATCCACTGCAAACCCTTCTACTCCCCACGTGAGTTCGCTTCATTGATCCTGGTCGGTGTTTACATGCCGCCGCAGGCCAACCCCGCAGGACGCACAGCGGACACTCGCCGAGCAGATACGGTGTGTGGAGCGGACCTTCCCGGACTCCTTAGTTATTGTCCTTGGGGACTTTGACAAAGGTAAACTCAGCCACGAACTCCCTAAATACAGACAGTTTATTAAATGCCCTACTAGAGAGAAGAGCATTCTGGACCACTGCTACACCACAATCAGTGGGGCTTATCACCTCGTTCCACGCGCTGCACTGGGAAACTCTGACCACGCCATGGTTCACCTGATTCCCTCATACAGGCACAAACTAAAGCTCTGCAAACCTGTGGTGAGGAAATTCAAGAAGTGGACCATTGAGGCTCTGGAGGATCTCCGGGCGTGTATGGATTGTACCGACTGGGATGTATTCAGGACTGCCACTAACAGTCTGGATGAGTACACAGAGGCTGTAATTTCATACATCAGCTTCTGTGAGGACAGCTGTGTTCCAACCAGCTCCAGGGTGAGTTATAACAATGACAAACCCTGGTTCACAGCGGAACTCAGGAAGCTACGGCTGCAAAAGGACCAGGCATTCAGGAGTGGGGACAAGGACTTGTATACAAGTCAAAATACAGGTTTAGCAAGGCGGTGAGAGATGCTAAACGACTGTACTCCGAGAAACTGCAACAACAGCTATCAGCAAGTGACTCTGCTTCTGTCTGGAGAGGGCTCAGGCAGATTACCAGCTACAAGCCGAAAACCCCCCACGCCATGAACGACCTGCGCCTGGCAGACGAGCTGAACAAGTTCTACTGTCGCTTTGATAGACAATGGAGCAGTCCTGACGCCATCCCCCACAAGCCCATCAGCCAGCCACAACCCATCAGCCCCCCCTCCCCCAGTCCATCAGGGGCTCACGCCTCTATCACCGCCCTCCCCAGTGACAACCCTCACTATTCTGCCTTCAACACCATTATCCCGTCTCTGCTGCAGGACGAGCTTTCCCAGCTTCACGTGCCCGACTCCACCTGCAGGTGGATCACAGACTTCCTGACTGCACGTGAAGCTGGGGAAACACGTCTCAGGCTCTCGGACCATCACCACCGGTTCCCCTCAAGGCTGCGTTCTTTCCCCGCTGCTCTTCTCCCTGTACACCAACAGCTGCACCTCCAGTCACCAGTCCGTCAAGCTCCTGAAGTTCGCGGATGACACCACCCTCATCGGACTCATCGCTGGTGGGGACGAGTCTGCCTACAGGTGGGAGACTGGAGACCTGGTGCAGCCAGAACAACCTGGAGCTCAACGCTCTGAAGACAGTGGAGATGGTTGTGGACTTCAGAAAGAATGCAGCCCCACACGCCCCTCTCATCCTGTGTGACTCCCCTGTCGACGCTGTGGAGTCCTTCCGCTTCCTGGGCTCCATCATTTCCCAGGACCTTAAGTGGGAGCTGAACATCAGCTCCATCACAAAGCAGAGGATGTTCTTCTTGAGGCAGCTGAGGAAATT
This sequence comes from Taurulus bubalis, assembly GCF_910589615.1. Classification (NCBI taxonomy): domain Eukaryota; kingdom Metazoa; phylum Chordata; class Actinopteri; order Perciformes; family Cottidae; genus Taurulus; species Taurulus bubalis. The sequence goes on along the minus strand of NC_136590.1, from coordinate 29,475,341 downwards.
CAACCTGCCAAAGAAAATGATGGTGCAATTCTACACTGCCATCGTTGAGTCCTTCCAATGCTCCTCCATCACCGTCTGGCATGCTGCAGCCACTGCCAAGGACAAGGCCAGGCTGCAGCGTATCATCCGCTCTGCGGAGAGGGTGATTGGCTGCAATTTGACATCCCTCCAGGTCCTGTCCACTTCCAGGACACTGAAGCGGGCAAGAAAGATCGCAGCTGACCCCTCTCACCCTGGACACAACCTGTTCGTGTCCCTCCCCTCTGGCAGGAGGTTGAGGTCCATCAGGACTAATGCCGTGTTCACACCGGACGCGACGCGAATTTGCGGCGCGACCAGTTTACATGTAAAGTCAATCCACAGACGCGCTGCGGCGCGAATTTGCGAATGTTCGGCGAGATAGACGCGTTAGAGGCGGCGCGAACAAAACATTTGACCTGGGGCGAACAAAGCAAAGGACGCGGCGCGAATTCGCGTGAGTTGAATTATCCCAACTCTGGCGGAGAAATCGCGTGACACAAAGTTGCGGCAGCCAATCAGCGTTGAGAATCAGCGTTGAGAAGGTCCGCCCGTCACCACCGCCGTCTCCCCGTTTCTGAATGAAACTGCTGCTGCTCCGCAGAACCAGCGCTGACAGCGGCTTCATTGAGACGCTGTTGTGGGACTACGGATAATAGTATGAACCCAGACACCATGGAGTTTGATGTTCCGACATATGTGGAGTTTACACAAAAAGTATAAAGCAGAACTGGTGGTTATTTCCATGGTGGATGGCACAATCTGTATCGTTTTACGGAGATACGCGAGACGCTGTTCCTGGACGAGTCGGTGAAATTCACCAAGCTGTGTGCGGCTACGGATGATGTTATGAACCCAAATACGAGGGCGTTTCATGTTCCGACATGTTTGGGACTTCCACAACAAGTATAAAGCAGAACTAGTGGTTATTTATTCTATGGTCGATAGCGGAAATGAAAGCTTCGTCGTTTGTCTCTCACAGAGGCAAGCAACAGAGCTAAGCCGCGCCGCAAATTCGTGTTTGGTGTGAACACCCTCTTTCTACTCGCGCGAGTAAACTTCCGTGGTGGACGCAAATTCTTTAGACCTCACGCCACACTAACAGTTTCTTCCCGTCGGCAGTCGAGCTCATCAATAGAGCCCGGGTTCCCCACTGACTGACTCTATCACAGGACTATTCTCGGACCATTTATTTTTATTTTTAATTTTATTCCTTTCTCTCCTCCTACCGGTCACTCCACTGCACAATTCATATTTAAACACATATTTATAAAATGCCACATACACTTAACTTTAACTTAAACACACACGTCACTTTAACATACACTTACATTAATGTTATCTGTTGTCTGAGCACTTTATCCTTATCTGATTTAGACATCATTGGACTGTTGCTGTCGTTTGTCTCGTCTAATATATGCACCTTCCGCCTAACTAAATTCCTCGTTTGTGCAAACATTCCTGGCAATAAACGGTTTTCTGTTTCTGATTCTGATTCTGATTTTAGATAACGAATGAGTAGTAGACTATAACAGTGTACTTACAACACGAGTAGCATAAAGCCACAACACACACGTTCAAAAGTTTGGGGTCACTTAGAAATGTCCTTATTTTTCAAAGAAAAGCACTGTTTTTTTTCAATGAAGATAACATTAAATTAATCAGTAATACACTACACATTGTTAATGTGGTAAATGACTATTCTAGGTGGAAACGTCTGGTGTTTAATGAAATATCTACATAGGTGTATAGAGGCCCATTTCCATATCACTCCAGTGTTCTAATGGTACATTGTGTTTGCTCATTGTATAGAAGACTAATGGAGGATTAGAAAACCCTTGTGCAATTATGTTAGCACAACTTAAAACAGTTATGCTGGTGAGATAAGCTTTACAACTGGCCTTCCTATGCATAGCATCACATGTGTGGGTTCCATTATACTCTCAAAATGGCCAGAAAAAGAGAACTTTCATGTGAAACTCGCCAGTCTGTTCTTGTTCTTAGAAATGAAGACTATTCCATGCGAGAAATT